>NW_028318468.1:1845000-2152500 GCF_062004578.1 Staurois parvus
CTCTTGGGCGGAGGGCTCGGTGACGGCCCAGGCGTTGGTAGATTCTGGGGCCGGCGGGTTGTTTATGGACAGCTCGTTTGCTGCCCAGCACTCCATTCCCCTGCAGGCTCGAGTTACCCCATTGGTTCTCGAGGCAATAGATGGCAGGCCCCTGCAACCACCGCAGGTTACCCACGAGACTATGCCAGTTGAAGTAGCTATTGGGGCTGTTCACAGGGAGTTGGCCTGTTTCCAGGTGATTTCTTCTCCGCACTATTCGGTGGTTTTGGGGTATCCCTGGCTCCAGATGCACAATCCAACCTTCAATTGGCAAACTGCCGAGATTCTCTCGTGGTCTCCACAGTGTGGGGCCGGGTGCATCCGGGGGCCGGTTAAGGTGTTGTGTGCCTCCTCAGACTCTGCGTTGCCCACTGATTATGGGGAGTACCAGGACGTGTTTGATAAGGTACGCGCTGGTGCCTTACCTGCTCATCGTCCTTACGACTGCGCCATATCCTTGCAACCCGGTGCCACTCCTCCGCGTGGCAGGGTGTATCCTCTCGGTTGCGGAGAATAAGGCCATGGAGGAGTACGTTGCGGATGCACTTTCCCGGGGGCACATTCGTAAGTCTACTTCCCCAGCAGGAGCGGGCTTTTTCTTTGTAAAGAAGAAGGGTGGTGAATTGAGGCCTTGCATCGATTATAGGGGTCTCAATCGAATCACCACTAAGAATGCATACCCGATTCCCTTGATTACTGAGTTGTTCGACCGCCTTAAGGGGGCAACAGTCTTTACCAAACTTGACCTTAGGGCGGCGTACAACCTCGTACGGATCAAACAGGGGGAGGAGTGGAAGACCGCGTTTAACACCAGAACCGGGCACTACGAATACCTGGTGATGCCCTTCGGGTTGTGTAACGCGCCCGCAGTGTTTCAGGAATTCATAAATGATGTCCTTCGTGACTTGTTGCAGCAGTGCGTGGTAGTTTACTTGGATGACATCCTGGTTTACTCTGCCTCCATGGAGTCGCATATCCAGGATGTCAAGCAGGTGCTGCAACGATTACGTGAGAACGAACTTTTTTGTAAACTTGAGAAGTGCGAATTCCATCGATCCCAAGTTGCCTTTTTAGGCTACATCATTTCTGCGGAGGGATTCTCCATGGACCCTCAGAAGGTTTCGGCAGTTCTGCAGTGGCCTCGTCCCAATGGTCTTCGGCCCATTCAGCGCTTTTTGGGTTTTGCCAACTACTATCGGAAGTTCATCAGGAACTTCTCCACGCTGGCAAAACCTCTCTCGGACCTAACCAAGAAGGGCAGCAATCCTCACGAGTGGCCATCCGAGGCCATCGTAGCTTTTGAGGCTCTGAAATCCGCCTTCACTTCGGCTCCGATACTGTCTCATCCCAATCCTGGATTGCCCTTCGTCCTTGAGGTTGATGCATCCGAGACGGGAGTAGGCGCTCTCCTGTCTCAACGTCGGTCGCCCGATGGACCCCTACTTCCCTGTGGGTTCTACTCCAGGAAGCTTTCCTCTGCAGAGTGCAACTACCAGATTGGAGATAGGGAGTTGTTGGCAATCATTCTGGCTCTCAAGGAATGGAGGCACCTGCTCGAGGGCTCCGCAGTTCCGGTCCTCATTCTTACCGATCATAAGAACCTGACTTATCTTTCGGAGGCCAAAAGATTGACACCCCGTCAGGCCAGATGGGCCTTGTTCTTGTCGCGGTTCAACTATGTGGTCTCCTATTTGCCTGGTTCCAAGAATGTCAGGGCTGATGCATTATCGCGGCAATACTCTGAGTTGTCCAGGGAGGACTCTGAGCCAACCTCGGTCATACCTCCGGATCATATCCTGGCTGCCATTCGTACCAGTCTGACTTCTCCCCTTGGGGAGCAGATTTTGGCGGCTCAAACTGACGCTCCTCCCGAGAGACCGGAGGGTAGATGTTTTGTACCCGAGGGGTTGCGCACCCGTCTGCTGCGTACCTACCATAACTCCAAAACTGCCGGGCATCCGGGGAGGAACCAGTTGTCTTGGGTCGTCTCTCGGTTGTTCTGGTGGCCAACTCTCCGTGCCGACATCGCCTCTTATGTAGCGGCATGTTCGATCTGTGCCCAGAATAAATCTCCACGGCATCTTCCAATGGGTCTTCTGCAACCCATTCCCAATGGGGAGCGTCCTTGGTCACACCTGGGCATGGACTTTATTGTAGACCTCCCTGTGTCTCGGGGCCATACGGTCATCCTCATGGTCGTCGATCGCTTTTCCAAAATGTGCCATTGTATTCCACTCAGGAGATTACCAACAGCACAAGAACTGGCCACGGTCTTTTCCAGGGAGATTTTTCGCCTGCATGGGTTGCCCAAGGTGATTGTCTCGGACCGCGGGAGTCAGTTCGTGTCCAGATTCTGGCGCGCCTTCTGCTCCCAGTTGGGCATTAGTCTCTCCTTTTCTTCAGCCTACCACCCGCAGTCCAATGGGGCTGCGGAGCGTTCCAATCAGGCCTTAGAACAATTCCTTCGGTGTTATATCTCGGACCATCAGGACGATTGGGTCGATCTCCTGCCTTGGGCAGAGTTTGCCAGGAACTCAGCGGTCAACTCCTCCTCCGGGATGTCCCCCTTCATGGCCAACTATGGGTACCAACCCGCGGTATTACCTGAGAGGTTCTCACCACAGGACATTCCGGCTGTGGAGAACCATCTTGCTGCCCTGCGTTCTTCATGGGGGCAGATCCAGAGGGCTTTGAGGGACTCGGCTCAGCGTCAGAAGTTCCAGGCTGATCGCAGACGGTTGCCCGCTCCTTCATACCAGGTCGGCGATCGGGTGTGGTTGTCTACTCGTAACCTCAATCTTCGGGTGCCCACACCCAAACTAGCTCCCCGTTTTGTCGGTCCTTTTCGCATTCTCCGCAAGGTGAATCCGGTGGCCTATGCCCTTGCCCTTCCACCTGGGATGCGGATCTCCAATATCTTTCATGTATCACTGTTGAAACCTCTGATCTGCAATCGCTTTACTACCTCTCTGCCTCGGCCCCGTCCCATTCGGGTTGACGGTCATGAGGAGTATGAGGTGAGCCGGATCCTGGACTCTCGATTGGTGCGCGGCCGATTACAGTTCCTGGTTCATTGGCGTGGTTATGGTCCTGAGGAGCGTTCCTGGGTTCCTTCCGCGGATGTCCATGCTCCTGCCCTCCTCCGCGCGTTTCATACCCGCTTTCCTCAGAAACCTTTTGTTGAGCCGCGGAGGGGGAGGGGCCCTTGAGGAGGAGGTACTGTCAAGGTCCTACCTTTTCCCAGAGGTTATGTTACTCCATGTGCTAGCATCCATCTTGGATTTCTGCTGAGCATGATGGGAATCTTTTATGCCTTCAGGTCTCTGAGGTCCATCCCCCAGAGGGGTGTGGCTGAGTACATATAAGCCTGGGATCTGCACATGCTCTTTGCACTTGTGTCTTGTGTCTTTGTCTTGCTACAGCTCTGTGTATACGCTCGTGACTCTTCTGGTATTCTGACTCGGCTTGTGACTAAGACCATTCTCTGTGTTTCCCTTTGATCTGACCTTCCGTTGCTGAACCCGGCCCGTGACCTGTGATTCTCTGTCTACTGTTCCGTACTGTTTTGTCCCGTTGTTATTGACCCGGCTTGTCTGACTACGCTATTGTCATTCTCACCAGCTACACGCCATTGGCGGCGGCCATTACCGCAGCTGGGGTGTCTCGGGGGCCGCTACCTGGTCCCTGGTTGCGTCAAGTCCATCCCCACCATCAGGGGCCCTGGTGAAGGGCAGCCTGGGACTTAGACTCCGCGCCCTGAGGGACTTCAGTCTGTTGGTGGTGGTTGTCGTCAGCCAGTGCGTTACCCTGCCACTAGGCCTACCTGTCCGTTCCACAGCCCTGCCCTGACATTCTCACACTGCTGGTGTGTTGAATTTTTTGACATAGGGTGCTGGCAGATTACGGGCCTCCCATAGCTGCTGCCAGGCCCCTAATCTGCCATGGGCCCCTATATACCGCCTCCTCATGCTGCTGCCAAGTCCAGAGTCTCTCATGGGTCCCTCTACGGCCTCCCATTGCTGCTGTCTCCATCGCCACACTCTGCCATGTGCCACTTTCAGGTCTCCTCACACTGCTGGTGTGTTGAATTTTTTGACATAGGGTGCTGGCAGATTACGGGCCTCCCATAGCTGCTGCCAGGCCCCTAATCTGCCATGGGCCCCTATATACCGCCTCCTCATGCTGCTGCCAAGTCCAGAGTCTCTCATGGGTCCCTCTACGGCCTCCCATTGCTGCTGTCTCCATCGCCACACTCTGCCATGTGCCACTTTCAGGTCTCCTCACACACTGCTGGTGTGTTGAATTTTTTGACATAGGGTGCTGGCAGATTACGGGCCTCCTATAGCTGCTGCCAGGCCCCTAATCTGCCATGGGCCCCTATATACCGCCTCCTCATGCTGCTGCCAGGTCCAGAGTCTCTCATGGGTCCCTGTACGGCCTCCCATTGCTGCTGTCTCCATCGCCACACTCTGCCATGTGCCACTTTCAGGTCTCCTCACACTGCTGGTGTGTTGAATTTTTTGACATAGGGTGCTGGCAGATTACGGGCCTCCCATAGCTGCTGCCAGGCCCCTAATCTGCCATGGGCCCCTATATACCGCCTCCTCATGCTGCTGCCAAGTCCAGAGTCTCTCATGGGTCCCTCTACGGCCTCCCATTGCTGCTGTCTCCATCGCCACACTCTGCCATGTGCCACTTTCAGGTCTCCTCACACACTGCTGGTGTGTTAAATTTTTTGACATAGGGTGCTGGCAGATTACGGGCCTCCTATAGCTGCTGCCAGGCCCCTAATCTGCCATGGGCCCCTATATACCGCCTCCTCATGCTGCTGCCAGGTCCAGAGTCTCTCATGGGTCCCTGTACGGCCTCCCATTGCTGCTGTCTCCATCGCCACACTCTGCCATGTGCCACTTTCAGGTCTCCTCACACTGCTGGTGTGTTGAATTTTTTGACATAGGGTGCTGGCAGATTACGGGCCTCCCATAGCTGCTGCCAGGCCCCTAATCTGCCATGGGCCCCTATATACCGCCTCCTCATGCTGCTGCCAAGTCCAGAGTCTCTCATGGGTCCCTCTACGGCCTCCCATTGCTGCTGTCTCCATCGCCACACTCTGCCATGTGCCACTTTCAGGTCTCCTCACACACTGCTGGTGTGTTGAATTTTTTGACATAGGGTGCTGGCAGATTACGGGCCTCCTATAGCTGCTGCCAGGCCCCTAATCTGCCATGGGCCCCTATATACCGCCTCCTCATGCTGCTGCCAGGTCCAGAGTCTCTCATGGGTCCCTGTATGGCCTCCCATTGCTGCTGTCTCCATCGCCACACTCTGCCATGTGCCACTTTCAGGTCTCCTCACACTGCTGGTGTGTTGAATTTTTTGACATAGGGTGCTGGCAGATTACGGGCCTCCCATAGCTGCTGCCAGGCCCCTAATCTGCCATGGGCCCCTATATACCGCCTCCTCATGCTGCTGCCAAGTCCAGAGTCTCTCATGGGTCCCTCTACGGCCTCCCATTGCTGCTGTCTCCATCGCCACACTCTGCCATGTGCCACTTTCAGGTCTCCTCACACTGCTGGTGTGTTGAATTTTTTGACATAGGGTGCTGGCAGATTACGGGCCTCCCATAGCTGCTGCCAGGCCCCTAATCTGCCATGGGCCCCTATATACCGCCTCCTCATGCTGCTGCCAAGTCCAGAGTCTCTCATGGGTCCCTCTACGGCCTCCCATTGCTGCTGTCTCCATCGCCACACTCTGCCATGTGCCACTTTCAGGTCTCCTCACACACTGCTGGTGTGTTGAATTTTTTGACATAGGGTGCTGGCAGATTACGGGCCTCCTATAGCTGCTGCCAGGCCCCTAATCTGCCATGGGCCCCTATATACCGCCTCCTCATGCTGCTGCCAGGTCCAGAGTCTCTCATGGGTCCCTGTACGGCCTCCCATTGCTGCTGTCTCCATCGCCACACTCTGCCATGTGCCACTTTCAGGTCTCCTCACACTGCTGGTGTGTTGAATTTTTTGACATAGGGTGCTGGCAGATTACGGGCCTCCCATAGCTGCTGCCAGGCCCCTAATCTGCCATGGCCCCTATATACCGCCTCCTCATGCTGCTGCCAAGTCCAGAGTCTCTCATGGGTCCCTCTACGGCCTCCCATTGCTGCTGTCTCCATCGCCACACTCTGCCATGTGCCACTTTCAGGTCTCCTCACACTGCTGGTGTGTTGAATTTTTTGACATAGGGTGCTGGCAGATTACGGGCCTCCCATAGCTGCTGCCAGGCCCCTAATCTGCCATGGGCCCCTATATACCGCCTCCTCATGCTGCTGCCAAGTCCAGAGTCTCTCATGGGTCCCTCTACGGCCTCCCATTGCTGCTGTCTCCATCGCCACACTCTGCCATGTGCCACTTTCAGGTCTCCTCACACTGCTGGTGTGTTACATTTTTTGACATAGGGTGCTGGCAGATTACGGGCCTCCCATAGCTGCTGCCAGGCCCCTAATCTGCCATGGGCCCCTGTACCGCCTCCTCATGCTGCTGCCAGGTCCAGAGTCTCTCATGCCATGTGCCACTTTCAGGTCTCCTCACACTGCTGGTGTGTTACATTTTTTGTCATAGGGTGCTGGCAGATTACGGGCCTCCCATAGCTGCTGCCAGGCCCCTAATCTGCCATGGGCCCCTATACCGCCTCCTCATGCTGCTGCCAGGTCCACAGTCTCTCATGGGTCCCTGTACGGCCTCCCATTGCTGCTGTCTCCATCGCCACACTCTGCCATGTGCCACTTTCAGGTCTCCTCACACACTGCTGGTGTGTTCAATTTTTTGACATAGGGTGCTGGCAAATTACGGGCCTCCCATAGCTGCTGCCAGGCCCCTAATCTGCCATGGGCCCCTATACCGCCTCCTCATGCTGCTGCCAGGTCCAGAGTCTCTCATGCCATGTGCCACTTTCAGGTCTCCTCACACTGCTGGTGTGTTCAATTTTTTGACATAGGGTGCTGGCAGATTACGGGCCTCCCATAGCTGCTGCCAGGCCCCTAATCTGCCATGGGCCCCTATACCGCCTCCTCATGCTGCTGCCAGGTCCAGAGTCTCTCATGCCATGTTCCACTTTCAGGTCTCCTCACACTGCTGGTTTGTTCAATTTTTTGTCATAGGGTGCTGGCAGATTACGGGCCTCCCATAGCTGCTGCCAGGCCCCTAATCTGCCATGGGCCCCTATACCGCCTCCTCATGCTGCTGCCAGGTCCACAGTCTCTCATGGGTCCCTGTACGGCCTCCCATTGCTGCTGTCTCCATCGCCACCCTCTGCCATGTGCCACTTTCAGGTCTCCTCACACTGCTGGTGTGTTACATTTTTTGACATAGGGTGCTGGCAGATTACGGGCCTCCCATAGCTGCTGCCAGGCCCCTAATCTGCCATGGGCCCCTGTACCGCCTCCTCATGCTGCTGCCAGGTCCAGAGTCTCTCATGCCATGTGCCACTTTCAGGTCTCCTCACACTGCTGGTGTGTTACATTTTTTGTCATAGGGTGCTGGCAGATTACGGGCCTCCCATAGCTGCTGCCAGGCCCCTAATCTGCCATGGGCCCCTATACCGCCTCCTCATGCTGCTGCCAGGTCCACAGTCTCTCATGGGTCCCTGTACGGCCTCCCATTGCTGCTGTCTCCATCACCACACTCTGCCATGTGCCACTTTCAGGTCTCCTCACACACTGCTGGTGTGTTCAATTTTTTGACATAGGGTGCTGGCAAATTACGGGCCTCCCATAGCTGCTGCCAGGCCCCTAATCTGCCATGGGCCCCTATACCACCTCCTCATGCTGCTGCCAGGTCCAGAGTCTCTCATGCCATGTGCCACTTTCAGGTCTCCTCACACTGCTGGTGTGTTCAATTTTTTGACATAGGGTGCTGGCAGATTACGGGACTCCCATAGCTGCTGCCAGGCCCCTAATCTGCCATGGGCCCCTATACCGCCTCCTCATGCTGCTGCCAGGTCCAGAGTCTCTAATGCCATGTTCCACTTTCAGGTCTCCTCACACTGCTGGTGTGTTCAATTTTTTGTCATAGGGTGCTGGCAGATTACGAGCCTCCCATAGCTGCTGCCAGGCCCCTAATCTGCCATGGGCCCCTATACCGCCTCCTCATGCTGCTGCCAGGTCCAGAGTCTCTCATGGGTCCCTGTACGGCCTCCCATTGCTGCTGTCTCCATCGCCACACTCTGCCATGTGCCACTTTCAGGTCTCCTCACACTGCTGGTGTGTTACATTTTTTGTCATAGGGTGCTGGCAGATTACGGGCCTCCCATAGCTGCTGCCAGGCCCCTAATCTGCCATGGGCCCCTATACCGCCTCCTCATGGTGCTGCCAGGTCCAGAGTCTCTCATGCCATGTGCCACTTTCAGGTCTCCTCACACTGCTGGTGTGTTGCATTTTTTGTCATAGGGTGCTGGCAGATTACGGGCCTCCCATAGCTGCTGCCAGGCCCCTAATCTGCCATGGGCCCCTATACCGCCTCCTCATGCTGCTGCCAGGTCCACAGTCTCTCATGGGTCCCTGTACGGCCTCCCATTGCTGCTGTCTCCATCGCCACACTCTGCCATGTGCCACTTTCAGGTCTCCTCACACTGCTGGTGTGTTACATTTTTTGTCATAGGGTGCTGGGAGATTACGGGCCTCACATAGCTGCTGCCAGGCCCCTAATCTGCCATGGGCCCCTATACCGCCTCCTCATGCTGCTGCCAAGTCCAGAGTGTGTCATGGGTCCCTGTACGGCCTCCCATTGCTGCTGTCTCCATCGCCACACTCTGCCATGTGCCACTTTCAGGTCTCCTCACACACTGCTGGTGTGTTCAATTTTTTGTCATAGGGTGCTGGCAGATTACGGGCCTCCCATAGCTGCTGCCAGGCCCCTAATCTGCCATGGGCCCCTATACCGCCTCCTCATGCTGCTGCCAGGTCCACAGTCTCTCATGCCATGTGCCACTTTCAGGTCTCCTCACACTGCTGGTGTGTTCAATTTTTTGACATAGGGTGCTGGCAGATTAATGGCCTCCCATAGCTGCTGCCAGGCCCCTAATCTGCCATGGGCCCCTATACCGCCTCCTCATGCTGCTGCCAAGTCCAGAGTGTGTCATGGGTCCCTGTACGGCCTCCCATTGCTGCTGTCTCCATAGCCACACTCTGCCATGTGCCACTTTCAGGTCTCCTCACACTGCTGGTGTGTTCAATTTTTTGACATAGGGTGCTGGCAGATTACGGGCCTCCCATTGCTGCTGCCAGGCACGTAATCTGCCATGGGCCCCCGTACCGACTCCTCATGCTGTGACGTTGCAACAAGGTGGAATTCAACCCTACATATGTTAGACCGCCTTTACGAACAGTGAAAGGCCATCACAGATTTCCTGATGTTAAAAGCGGATAAAGGTACTCCCTGTGTAACTTAGATGTCAGCCATTGGCAGCTCATGCGTGACACCTGCGCTTGCTCAGGCCCTTTGAGGAGGCCACGCTATTCGTGAGTCGGCAGGACTATGGGATGAACGACGTCATTCCTCTGTTGCACGTCCTGGAACAAATGCTGTTAACAATGGCTGGTCAGGGTGCGGTAGACGTGGCGCACAGATCTCAACGCCACATGACCCCTGTGGGGGCAGGACAGGAAGAAGAGGAGGAGGTAGAGGAGGACATTGGTGCTCAGGAATTATTGAGTGAAATGGGTGGTTTTTCCACTCAGCGGACAGGAGTGGAGGAGCAGGAGCATCTGGTAGAGGAGGAGGAGGAGGAGACAGAGGACCCAGACGCACCGTGGCAGTATGCTGTGGAGATGGAGGCAGGGAGTCCCTCGCATTCCTTGGCACAAATGGCCCATAGCATGCTCGCTTGCTTGCGTAGCGACAGCCGAATAATAACCATCAGACAGAGGGATGACTTTTGGCTGTCCACCTTGTTGGACCCTCGCTACCGTTCAAAAATGGTGGCCTTTTTCACACCTGCTGAGAGGGAGGCCAAAATAACGTACTATAAAAACCACCTATGTAGTCAGCTGGTCTCTGCCTTTCTGCACCAACGTCCATCCTCAGACACTGTGGGCCCTGTGCGCTCGCGTTCCGCTGCCATGGCAGCAGGGGAGGGGTGGGGTGGTAGGAGCAGTGGCAGCTCCACCAGCAGCGGCTGCCTCAGTCTGCAGTCAATGATGAGTAGCTTTCTTCACCAGCGCAGTGAGGAAACTACTAACCAGCCGCAGCAGCAGCAGCATCAGGTGGACCTGGAGCAGGACCTCAAACAACAGGCTTAGGCCTACTTGGACAGCACCCTGCCAACCGAGGTAGACAATCCCCTTGACTACTGGGCAACGAAACTTGACCTTTGGCCCCAACTAGCTGAATTTGCCCTTGAAAGGCTGTCATGCCCGGCCAGTAGCGTGGCATCGGAGCGCGTGTTTAGTGCGGCAGGAGGTATTGTAACTCCGCGGAGGACACGACTGTCCACCCAAAGTGTGGAGAGACTCACGTTTGTGAAAATGAATCAGGCGTGGATTAGTCTGGATTTCAAACCACCAGTTCCTGACACAACTGACTAAATCCGCCATGAATCATGCCCCAAACATGTGCCAGTTTCAGGTCTCCTCACACTGCTGGTGTGTTCCATTTTTTGTCATAGGGTGCTGGCAGATTACGGGCCTCCCATAGCTGCTGCCAGGCCCCTAATCTGCCATGGGCCCCTATACCGCCTCCTCATGCTGCTGCCAGGTCCAGAGTCTCTCATGGGTCCCTCTACGGCCTCCCATTGCTGCTGTCTCCATCGCCACACTCTGCCATGTGCCACTTTCAGGTCTCCTCACACACTGCTGGTGTGTTCAATTTTTTGTCATAGGGTGCTGGCAGATTACGGGCCTCCTATAGCTGCTGCCAGGCCCCTAATCTGCCATGGGCCCCTATACTGCCTCCTCATGCTGCTGCCAGGTCCACAGTCTCTCATGGGTCCCTGTACGGCCTCCCATTGCTGCTGTCTCCATCGCCACACTCTGCCATGTGCCACTTTCAGGTCTCCTCACACACTGCTGGTGTGTTCCATTTTTTGTCATAGGGTGCTGGCAGATTTCGGGCCTCCCATTGCTGCTGCCAGGCCTGTAATCTGCCATGGGCCCCCGTACCGCCTGGTCACGCTGCTGCTGGGTCCACAGTGTGACATGGGTCCCTGTACCACCTCCCATTGCTCCCACTCTGCCATGTGCCACTTTCAGGTCTCCTCACACTCCTGCTGGTTTCCATTTTGTCATAGGTTGCTGGCAGATTACAGGCCTCCCATAGGTGCTGCCAGGCCCCAAATCTGCCATGGGCCCCCGTACCGCCTCGTCACGCTGCTGCTGGGTCCACAGTGTGACATGGGTCCTTGTACCGCCTCCCATTGCTCCCACTCTGCCATTTGCCACTTTGAGGTCTCCTCACACTCCTGCTGGTTTCCATTTTGTCATAGGTTGCTGTATGGCCTCCCATTGCTGCTGCCTCCACCGCCACACTGTGGCTCCAAACACTGGTTTTGGCCCCGTGACTTGCCAAATGAGTGAAGTGTGCGGTGATTCTAAGATCGACGGCACTCATCTGCATGTCATACTGAGTGACAGTATTATTTCTCTTCCCCAGCAGACTCCAAGGGCATTTAAATTAAAGGTACAGTGTTCTGCACTAATATTAAGTCTCTCTGAAGCCTAGAAACACCCTTTTTTAAGTTAAATTCACAGCGAATTTATTCGACTCGAATCGAATATTGTCCACGAATTCGCCGAATCAGTCGAATCGAATTTTTCATTTCTTCGCTCATCTCTAATACAGATCATTAAACAGAAAAATGTTACTCTCACTGTATTCTGGAACATGATTTATTTCTTCCTCATTATCCAATTGTTCCACATTATCATCCCCTGATTCAAAATGTTTGCATAAAAACAGATTTCTAATGAATCTATTAATATCAAGCAATGTGAAAAACAGATGAAATGTGAAGGGAAAAGACAAACCTTTAGCCAACAAAGATAAATGTGCATCTGTCAAAGGGAAACCAGAAATATTAACAATATTGGAGGTCAAATGACCTACATCTGCTTTTTCTATATTGTCTGCCTCATTGGATATCTTTTTTCCTTTTCTCCCTCTCCTCCCTCCCTGTCGTTATTTATTTATTTTTTCCCCATTTTTCTGTTTGGCTAACTTGAAAAAACCCAGAGGAGTCTCGTTTTTTGAGGCTGATTGGCTTCCTCACAGGAAAAAAAAGGTATTAACTGAGCTTCTAGAATTTGTGAGAGGTCTATGGGACTCCTGGTGTGGCACCTCAGATCATTTAGTGTCTATGATTTCCTTCTCCAAACAATCCACTGCTTCTTTAAGTCTTCTATTTAAATCTTCATATATCTATAAATACGTATACATTGCAAAAGAAACTTTACATTTTTGCATTTCCATCGTTGCTGATTGTAAAGCAGTCTCCTCATAAGATATGTCATTTCATTCATAGAACAACCAGACGTCAAGATGTTATTCCATTCTTTTACAAAGACTCAGAATAGACAGTGGATGGTATCCTTTTCTGTCTCAGACCACAAGGAATCATTTTCTCATGGACATATTGTCTTAGGTCAGTTATAGATTGGGGCAGTGGCCATTTTTTGTACTGTTGATATGCTGGTAAAGGGCTACATTGTGCTATATGCCTAGTATCCAGTGCACTCCTGTACCTTAAAGTCTATCCATTTATACATGTGCTTCTACTATGGAGGCTCTCAAAATTTAGAGTTAGGAACTACAGAATATTGGGTGCCATGAAGAGGCTCTGCAGCTTACCCATGTATTTGCAAATGTGTGCTAACTAAACCCCTGTTTTTAACACAAGCTGTTAGACAGAACAATTCAGTTTGTTTGCAAGCTGGTCGATAAGCTGAGCTGGGAATGTTTCTCTTTTATTGTTTGACATGTGTCGACCTTCCATGTGCTCCTTGCTGTGAAGGTCAGTTATAGATTGGGGCAGTGGCCTTTTTTGTACATGTTGCCATAGACCTGTTAGATCCCACCAGATTCTTGTTTCATTTTTACTAGCATGGAGTAACTTTTTGAATTCCATAGTGTCTGGAGAGACCATACTCACATCCCTGTTGAAGACCTGTGTCATTTTTTTCTGACAATCCTCATTAATAGTCCTGTTAATAGACCTGTCCTGTAGCAGAGTACATGCTTGAAGCCACATCATTAGAAGCTTGATTATCCGGAGCTGACATAGTCCAAATACTGGAAGTGAATATTATACAAGGGAGGGAGTGTCCAGCTGGGAAACATCAAGTAAAAACAGGTGTGAGGATGCTACCACCTCCCTCAGGAATGGCCGGCACTTAGGATGGAATCCAACAGTATACTTGTGTTTGCCTAGAGCGGTTTTAATGCACTTGTGTGTGGTTGTCATGTGACTTATTTTGAATATTATATAAGTGTGTTTTATATTATTTTGTTCTAGCTATGACTAAGCACTGATTGTCCAAAACGCGTTGGGGATTTTAGCTATGTGCATGCCATTATAATAAATTAGTATATAGTTGGATTCCATCCTGAGTGCTGGCCATTTCTGTACCTTATCTTATCTGTGGGAGTCTTGGCAGCCCTTAGGTCTGAGCACTGGGCAGAGCAGCTATTGAGGGAGGTGGTAGTGCCCTCACACCTGTTTTTCATTGAATTTGTGATAGTCCACACAGAACCGTAAACTACCATCCTTATTTCGCACTAGAAACACAGGGGCAGCCCAAAAGCTATGACTTTCCTTGATTATTTTGTTCTGCAACATGATGCAGATCAAGTCTATGATGTCTTATTTTATTTATTTATTTCAGGTACTTATATAGCGCCGTCAATTTACGCAGCACTTTACATATATATTGTACATTCACATCAGTCCCTAACCCTCAAGGGGTGTACAATCTAAGGTTCCTAACTTACATTCATACATACACATACTAGGGCCAATTTAGACAGGATACAATTAATCTACTAGCATGTCTTTGGAATGAGCCGCTCCACTTTTACCAGAAAGCAAAGCAAGTCCAGACTCTTTAGGGCATTCATGCCAAGGACCATTTGGTAACAAGGACACAATTGGACTGTGAATGGCCACTACCCCAACTTGTTCCATTACTTGCTGAAAGATTTGGACCTTCACCCATGTGACCCCTTCCACTGTAATTAGTAAGTTTCTCACTGTTTACAGTATAGAGATAACCAGGATGGGTCTAGCTGGTCACAGGTCCCAAAATGCTGGGCGTAAAAGTCGTGTTTCATAATGATGACATCTGATCTGGTGTCTATTAAGCAAGGGACCAGTTGTCCATTTACTATGGCAGTCCCTGCTGGGCTTGGGCTTACCTCCTGTCTTGTGGGTGTGCAGTCCCCAGGGGTTGTTCCTCTGCCCCAGAATCCTCTAATTTAACTGCTGCCGAGTGACTCTCTTGTTTTCTGAGCAGCCACAGTTCCTGGCCAGGTGGCACACCGCCAACATCTCCCGTCTTCATCTGGATTCTGTCGCAGGGGATTGTCCCCCTTGGTCAGGTGGGACAGTTCCTGTTTAACTGTGGTCATTTCTTATCACATGGACACCAGATTATGGGTCAATTCTCAGATAGCAGTCTGAAGGACCGACTGTGAGGAAGGGGCCAGGGCCTCTTCTTTGGCATAAGGAGGTTAATTTTTCTTGGTTATGGCAACAGTGGCTTTTGCACCCTCCTGTTCCCTATCCACTGTCTCCGCCACTATATTGTTGAAAGTCAGGTAGAGCTGGGACCTCACCCATTCTGGCAGGGCATGTCGGACGGGGCCCGCACTCACTCTTCCAATAAATTGATCTTGCAGCAGCTTTTCTGGGGTACCTTTTGTTGGCACACCTTGCGGGCTCCTATCCCTAACTTAACCATATGTGGAATGCGTGCAAACTGCAGGGGAACTGCGCTTCTTATAAGCATAGCTCTACTAAAGATGGCCGCAGGGGTCACCTTGGGACATGTGAGGAGGCCTAAGAGGAATGGGTATTCCTTGGAATGGGTATTCCTCTTCTGCATTCTGGCTGCAGGGTGGTGCAACATCACCACCTGTATAGGGAGGTCAAACTGCACCTGCCTACATGCAGCCCACCACATGTACATAAGTATGACTAAACTACAGGGAGAAAGAGCCACGCTCTCAAATCAGCTGAGCAGCTCAACGTAAGTGCTCCATGCTCAAAACTTTTCTAGTAAAGTGCTAAATCAAAAAATCTAATCAAATCAAATAAATTATGATATATGATACAGTGTTGAAAAAATATATAGAAAACAGTTAACAATCCAAAATGCAAACAAAGATAGCTACCATTAATATATGCAGTCCACTCTTTATATGTTAAAACATAACTGTGACACTTTCACAATATACTATATGTGTCAAGTACACATAACAGCCCGCAATAAATATCCTTAGAACCCATGAGTCAAATTTTAAAGAAATGCCCTATTGCATTTAATGGTACTTTGTATAGTTTCCTGAAGTTTACTGTACTATAAGCATATAAATATTAGGCACTAAAATCTGCAGTAAATTGTACACACACTGTCAACTACTGAAAGTGCTGGGAGCTCATTAGTTAAAGACTAGGGATTATAACCGTGGGAAAGAGGGGTGGGCTTTGTAATGTCGTAACTGATTGGTTGTTTAAATTCAATACAATTGGAGAGATGAATTAAAATCACTTCTTTGGAATGTTGTGAGTTTAATACAAGCTACGAATCTTGGAGCTAAAAACAGGTGTAAATAGAAAGGTCAGTCTTATTAACGCTGCTGTGTTTTATCTTCATGTATTAACAGATGTGGTGTATGCTTGGTTGTTTATAATATTCTAAACTTTATCTTAAATCTATTCTAAGTGGTAAATGTATAGTTCACAATAACATGTAGTGACTGCGCTTAATGGTTTGTTTAGTATTTAAACTGAGTTAAACTGGGTTTTTTTTAAACTATACAGAATAGAGAAAAAGTAAATGTAAGATGTAAAAATGTTATGGAATAGATCCACAATAGTAATTTTTATCCAAATAAGAAAAGCATTCTGGCAAAAATAACTATTCTGGATGTTCAAGTTTTTGATATAACGTGGTTCTGCCTAGAGAAAAGAAATCTAAAGTGTTTGGTCATTGTGAGTGTTTGCACACAAGGTTTAACAATAAGGATAAGGAACTAGGTGTAAATTTATTAGGTGCAGTCAGCTCAGTGCTTTTGCATCCTGTGATGACTTTAATGAAATTTGCCTAGTTTCCATGCCCAGTAGCATATATACACTTTAAAGCAAATATACTGTATATTGTTTACATATTTTCTGTATTTATTTTGTTTTTAGTTAATAATAAACATTTTCCATTTTAATATTTCATAATTTAATTTTCTGCCAGTGGCTGCAGCTTTTCATGTGTTTAGCAGAACCAAAATTTAGCTCAATAGACTAATCCTTGTCTGCCCTGTAAGGCTTTATATAAAATTTCAATTAGAGAGAAATAAATTGGTAGAAACAGCTTCTACTGTGCTGTCTCTATTTAAAAAAACCCATAATGTATAATGGCACCAGTGTGTGCACCTTATATGAAATGTTAATTTGTAAAACTAATGGTTTTACATACATAGTAGGAAAAAAGTCATAAAATATTTTAAAACATACAAACTTAAAAACAAATTTAAAAAAAATTGACTCAAAAAAATAAATTGCTTTCCCATTATATGAATCTTACACAAGACAGAATCTGCTATGGAGTATAACAGGTGTCCAACACAGAGGTGCTAATGGGGTCTGATAATATTCTTTACAGTACTTTCTGTTATGACCTCAGTGTATGTTGGGACACTCTGCTCTGAATTTAGCGGGAAAGGAATGCAAGGTGCAGCATGCTTAAGCTAGCCATACACTAATAGATTTTCAAATGAACATTAATAGGAATATTCATACAAAATTCTCAGTACTGGACAAATGTTGTTCAAAGTACTTCATAATTTGATTTGCTTTTAACATTCAATTTTGGAATGATTTTAATTTCCCAAACAGAAACTGCATACACAGTTAGAAATTTGTTCATTCAAGACAAATTTTCCATTCTTCTTTCTCAAAATTTCTCATCACTGCAGTCGAAAACAAACATTGATTTGACCCCAATAAAGATTAGAAAATTGGACAAAACTTATATTAACATTTTTTAACAGAATTCTACTAGTGTATGGCCAGCTTTAGATAGGCCTCACAAACTAAAACCTAACAATGTAACATAACATTAGGGGCCTATGGTATTCCTACTTAGGTCTGAAGTAGGGCTTCCATGAAAGACCCTTTTACAGACCCCTTATCCCAGAGGTCTCCAAACGTTCTAAGTGACAGTTTATTGTCCTTTAAGTTTTATGGGGGCCAGACTATGGCCAATGGGAGTAGAAAATGTCCTGGCATCAGTGGGAATAAAAAAAGGTAAAATAGTGCCCTTTCATTGGTGTCAATGGGAGAAATGATGCCCCATTGTTGGTGTCAGTGGAACGAATAGTGCCCCACCATTGAATAGTGGGAGTGGGAAGAATTATGCCCCACAGTTGGTGTCAGTTGAAGGTATGGTGCCTGTTTGTGTTAGTAGGAGGAATAGTGCTTTGTATTAGTGGAAGGAATGGTTCCCTCAAGGGCTGAATAAAGGCAAGAAAAGGGTTGCATTTGGCCCAAGTTTGGAGACAGAAATGTCAAACATGTTTTACAGTATCTGAGAAAAGAATATGCGTTTAGCATTAGTAATTCCAATACTCCACTTTTCGATTCCTTTTTATTACATTTAGCATTAGTCATTCTAATATTCCACTTGTTAATTCCTTTTTATTACAGGTAGCTTTGCAAACAATGGCTGCAATTACTCCTGTACCACGTGACAGTAATCTGTACTGTTATAAAGGATTCTGTTTCTTAAAGAAAATGATGACACCAGAGTTTATAGACTCCCTACAGGATTTTAAAATAAGAGATGATGATGTTTTCTTGATTACATATCCAAAATCAGGTGGGTTTAACACCACTTGCAGAAATTCTAAAAATTCATTCAGAAATAGTTTAGAAATTTATGAATAAGGTCTGTTTTTAGACTGAAATGCGTTAGTAAGTTTGCCGAAGAATATCTTTACTCCTTTATGCATTAAAGAAGATTTTTGTATTCACTTGTTGCTGACATTTTTGGAATTGGACTTGTACTGATAAGCAGATGGAGACTGCTAGTGCAGCACATGAGCTTATATGCTTTAAGTCTAATACATTTGACAGGTAGCAACCCACTTCTGTTTGGATTTACATACAGTATGGGTTTGTACATTTCCCATTCATTTCCAATGAGGCTTTACACTCTGCTTCTTTCACTTTTTAGATTATACCAAAATATTTCAAATGAGCATGTTGTTTTACTAAATGTAGTAATATATCATGCAATAGAACCAGTTTCCGCTGGCTTGTGTACCTGAAGGACAGATAGCTGAACAAAGTCCACACTTCAATAAAATTCTGAAACACAGAAACGCGTTAAAGCAAATGAATATGATGAAGAGAATTTACAGTGCTTTTCCTGAGAAAAAATCTATACATCAAATTAGTGGTAGACCCTGATACATTATAAGTGTAACTGCAAATCAGATTGTTATGACACAATTCCCTCAATAGGATACAGCCTAAGTTTAGGTAAAATTTATATTAACCCCCTTGGAAGTATTCCTGAGTGTAGCTCGGGGTAAAGTTTCAGTACCAAAAGCAGAAACCCTGAGCTACACTCGGGATTACCCTGCAGTGCTGCTCAGGGATTCCCTCGATAACTTTCCTTGTCCTTCGCTCCCGCAATGTCCTCCCTGCAGTGTCCCCGGCCATCTCCTTCGGCCGATGCCAGCATCCATCTTTTGGGTTCCATTCCCCGTGAGCGCCGGGACGTACGGGGAATGGAACCGGCAGGAAATTCAAAATTTTTAAAAGTGACATTCACTCAATACACTAAAATCTCATAGTAAAATATTACTGTATCAAACCATTTCACATACATTTTGTCCCTAGTGCTTTGTCCTGCGCCCTGCCTGCATTTTTTCTGTTCTTTCTGCCTGGAAACTGAGAAAAGTCCATGGCGTCCAAAAAGCATCCCTTTAGGTCAAAAGCGATTTTAGACCAGCTAGAGAACAGCGATAGTAAATTAGAACCACTTGCAGAATTGAGTGATAATGATTTGTGGGGAAATTTGTCACCAGACACTGAAAACAATTTTGCAACTAAGCTCAGCGATGTGCAAACTTGGCTCTCTATTTCAAATTTCAGTGTTTTTGGTTTGATTATATTATTGAATTAAATTTATTATTATTATATTATTAATTTTTATGATTATTTATTATATTATAATTTATGATTTCGTGTTTCAAATTTTATCATACCCAGGATGTTTACTAGACTCTTGTTCGGACAGATTTCAGTGAGTTATTCCTAAGAATTACAGGCCTACAATAAAAAAACAACATATTTCCATGCAAAAAAATGTACTGCTTTTGAGCACAGAAATACTGACATAATCAGACTGCTAGGGAGGTTAAAAAGTCCTCTGTCTTCTCCATACCTCTATAGCCCTAATCTTCCAGTGCTGCAGGAGGTAATGCAAGTGCTGGACCTGTCACAGGTACTGGATGAATGGTGGAGGGAGGCAGAAAGGGTGGACACAGTCAGCACTCCCGATGAATACCTCTCCTTTCTCACACTGGCCAAATCTCTCCCCTTAACAGTCTCAGTGTACAGGATTTTCTGCCTTCCATGAGATTCTAGATTCTTCAGTTTCTACAACCTTCCAGCCCTGCCCATAGACTAACCAAACTGACCATATCCACAAATCTACATAACCTAAGTCAGCTTTTCCCAACCATTTTAATGCAGAAGAACCCTTGAAATAACATTTTAAACCCAGAGAACCCTAATATTTACTATATCAAATGTTCACAGTACATTAGCGTGATGGTCATTGGGAAGAATGCTCCTTACATTTTTTTTTACCATTGGTTAGATTCCCCCCTTACAGGTAGGCAAAAAGATCATTATTGATAGTGGTTACTCATCTGAGAGGCAGACGTTGCTCACTGCGCAAGGAACCCCTATCAACCTCTGGAGGAACCCTAGGGTTCTACAGAACCAATTAAGAGGTTGATCCAAGCTGTAAAGCTGTTTAAATAAATTAAAATGAGTTATTTTTATTCCCTTACACATACTGTATACCACAAGCTAGATGTTGTAAGATGCTATGGTGTGGGTACTGGTGGGCAGAACAAAAAAAAGCTAACAGATTCCTCTGCCCCCACACCCCACCAGGACATTGTATTCTGACACTGGCACCCACTGATTGGTTGCAGCTAGAGATGAGCGAATCGAACCAGGCGAACCGGAATTCGAGTCGAATTTCAGGAAATATTCGATTCGCGTCGAATCCGAAATTTTGCCTACTTCGGGTGCGCGAATCGAACATTTCCCGATCAGCCGGTAAAAGTGTCCCTGCAGTGAGCTCCGCTATTTCTGACAGTTCTCTGACAGAAGGAACACATGTTTAGCGGTTGAAACATTGTATCTATTAGTTTACATTTAGGATACAGATGTTTCAACCGCTGTACATGTGAAGAAGCTGTGAGAGAACTGTCAGAAATAGAGGAACTCTGCACATACACTTTTTGCCGGCTTGGAATTATTCTTCTTTTCATCCTACTTCTTCTTCTTCTTCATCCTCATCCTCAGAAGAAGAGGATGAGGATGAGGATGAAGAAGAAGAAGAAGTAGGATGAAAAGAAGAATAATTCCAAGCCGGCAAAAAGTGTATGTGCAGAGTTCCTCTATTTCTGACAGTTCTCTGACAGCTTCTTCACATGTACAGCGGTTGAAACATCTGTATCCTGAATGGAAACTAATAGATACAATTTGTATCTATTAGTTTTCTGCAGATACACTTAGAGGAGCTCTGCAGATACACTTAGAGGAGCTCTGCACATACACTTTTTGCCTGTTTGGAATTAATCTTATTTTCATCCTACTTCTTTTTCTTCTTCTTCTTCTTCTTCATCCTCATCCTCATCCTCAGAAGAAGAAGAAGAGGATGAAGAAGAAGAAGAAGAAGAAGTAGGATGAAAATAAGAATAATTGCAAGCCGGCAAAAAGTGTATGTGCAGAGTTCCTCTATTCTGCAGATACACTTAGAGGAGCTCTGCAGATACACTTAGAGGAGCTCTGCACATACACTTTTTGCCGGCTTGGAATTAATCTTATTTTCATCCTACTTCTTCTTCTTCTTCTTCATCCTCATCCTCATCCTCAGAAGAAGAAGAAGAGGATGAGGATGAAGAAGAAGAAGAAGAAGTAGGATGAAAATAAGAATAATTCCAAGCCGGCAAAAAGTGTATGTGCAGAGTTCCTCTATTCTGCAGATACACTTAGAGGAGCTCTGCAGATACACTTAGAGGAGCTCTGCACATACACTTTTTGCCGGCTTGGAATTAATCTTATTTTCATCCTACTTCTTCTTCTTCTTCTTCATCCTCATCCTCATCCTCAGAAGAAGAAGAAGAGGATGAGGATGAAGAAGAAGAAGAAGAAGTAGGATGAAAATAAGAATAATTCCAAGCCGGCAAAAAGTGTATGTGCAGAGTTCCTCTATTCTGCAGATACACTTAGAGGAGCTCTGCAGATACACTTAGAGGAGCTCTGCACATACACTTTTTGCCGGCTTGGAATTAATCTTATTTTCATCCTACTTCTTCTTCTTCTTCTTCTTCTTCATCCTCATCCTCATCCTCAGAAGAAGAAGAAGAGGATGAGGATGAGGATGAAGAAGAAGAAGAAGAAGAAGTAGGATGAAAATAAGAATAATTCCAAGCCGGCAAAAAGTGTATGTGCAGAGCTCCTCTAAGTGTATCTGCAGAGCTCCTCTAAATGTATCTGCAGAATAGAGGAACTCTGCACATACACTTTTTGCCGGAAACCGCTGTATGGAGGGAATGTCCCAGAACTGTCAGAAATAGACTATTTCTGACAGTTCTGGGACATTCACTCCATACAGCGGTTTCAACCGCTGTATGGAGGGAATGTCATAGAACTGTCAGAAATAGACTATTAATGACAGTTCTGGGACTGTCCTTCCATACAGCGGTTGAAACATTGTATCTATTTGTTTCCATAAATGGATCCATTTATGGAAACAAATAGATACAATGTTTCAACCGCTGTATGGAAGGACAGTCCCAGAACTGTCATTAATAGTCTATTTCTGACAGTTCTATGACATTCCCTCCATACAGTGGTTGAAACAGCTGTATGGAGTGAATGTCCCAGAACTGTCAGAAATAGACTATTTCTGACAGTTCTGGGACTGTCCTTCCATACAGCGGTTGAAACATTGTATCTATTTTTTTCCATAAATGACATTCTGCAAATACACTTAGAGGAGCGCTGCAGATACACTTTTTGCCGGCTTGGAATTATTCTTATTTTCATCCTACTTCTTCTTTTTCTTCTTATGAGGATGAGGATGAAGAAGAAGAAGTAGGATGAAAATAAGATTAATTCCAAGCCGGCAAAAAGTGTATCTGCAGCGCTCCTCTAAGTGTATTTGCAGAATGTCATTTATGGAAAAAAATAGATACAATGTTTCAACCGCTGTATGGAGTGAATGTCCCAGAACTGTCATAAATAGTCTATTTCTGACAGTTCTGGGACATTCACTCCATACAGCTGTTTCAACCGCTGTATGGAGGGAATGTCATAGAACTGTCAGAAATAGACTATTAATGACAGTTCTGGGACTGTCCTTCCATACAGCGGTTGAAACATTGTATCTATTTGTTTCCATAAATGGATCCATTTATGGAAACAAATAGATACAATGTTTCAACCGCTGTATGGAAGGAATGTCCCAGAACTGTCATAAATAGTCTATTTATGACAGTTCTATGACATTCCCTCCATACAGCGGTTGAAACCGCTGTATGGAGTGAATGTCCCAGAACTGTCAGAAATAGACAGAAACTGTCACAGAACTGTCCTTCTTCTCATCCTTCTCCTTCTTCTCATCCTTCTTCTCATCCTTCTCCTTCTTCTCATCCTTCTCCTTCTTCTCATCCTTCTCCTTCTCCTTCTTCTCATCCTTCTCCTTCTTCTCATCCTTCTTCTCATCCTTCTCCTTCTTCTCATCCTTCTCCTTCTCCTTCTTCTCATCCTTCTCCTTCTCCTTCTTCTCATCCTTCTCCTTCTCCATCTTCTCATCCTTCTCCTTTTCCTTCTTCTCATCCTTCTCCTTCTGCTTCTCCTTCTTCTCATCCTTCTCCTTCTTCTCATCCTTCTCCTTCTTCTCATCCTTCTCCTTCTCCTTCTTCTCATCCTTCTCCTTCTTCTCATCCTTCTCCTTCTTCTCATCCTTCTCCTTCTCCTTCTTCTCATCCTTCTCCTTCTTCTCATCCTTCTCCTTCTCCTCATCCTTCTCCTTCTCCTTCTTCTCATCCTTCTCCTTCTCCTTCTTCTCATCCTTCTCCTTCTTCTTCTCATCCTTCTCCTTCTCCATCTTCTCATCCTTCTCCTTCTCCTTCTTCTCATCCTTCTCCTTCTCCTTCTTCTCATCCTTCTCCTTCTCCATCTTCTCATCCTTCTCCTTCTTCTCATCCTTCTCCTTCTCCTTCTTCTCATCCTTCTCCTTCTTCTCATCCTTCTCCTTCTTCTCATCCTTCTCCTTCTCCTTCTTCTCATCCTTCTCCTTCTCCTTCTTCTCATCCTTCTCCTTCTTCTCATCCTTCTCCTTCTTCTCATCCTTCTCCTTCTTCTCATCCTTCTCCTTCTTCTCATCCTTCTCCTTCTTCTCATCCTTCTCCTTCTTCTCATCCTTCTCCTTCTCCTTCTTCTCATCCTTCTCCTTCTTCTCATCCTTCTCCTTCTCCTTCTTCTCATCCTTCTCCATCTTCTCATCCTTCTCCTTCTCCTTCTTCTCATCCTTCTCCTCATCCTTCTTCTCATCCTTCTCCTTCTCCTTCTTCTCATCCTTCTCCATCTTCTCATCCTTCTCCTTTTCCTTCTTCTCATCCTTCTCCTTCTGCTTCTCCTTCTTCTCATCCTTCTCCTTCTTCTCATCCTTCTTCTTCTTCTCATCCTTCTCCTTCTCCTTCTTCTCATCCTTCTCCTTCTCCTTCTTCTCATCCTTCTCCTTCTCCTCATCCTTCTCCTTCTCCTTCTTCTCATCCTTCTCCTTCTTCTCATCCTTCTCCTTCTCCATCTTCTCATCCTTCTCCTTCTCCTTCTTCTCATCCTTCTCCTTCTCCTTCTTCTCATCCTTCTCCTTCTTCTCATCCTTCTCCTTCTTCTCATCTTTCTCCTTCTCCTCATCCTTCTCCTTCTCCTCATCCTTCTCCTTCTCCTTCTTCTCATCCTTCTCCTTCTCCTTCTTCTCATCCTTCTCCTTCTTCTCATCCTTCTCCTCATCCTTCTCCTTCTCCTTCTTCTCATCCTTCTCCTTCTCCTTCTTCTCATCCTTCTCCTTCTTCTCATCCTTCTCCTTCTCCTTCTTCTCATCCTTCTCCTTCTCCTTCTTCTCATCCTTCTCCTTCTCCTTCTTCTCATCCTTCTCCTTCTCCTTCTTCTCATCCTTCTCCTTCTCCATCTTCTCATCCTTCTCCTTCTCCTTCTTCTCATCCTTCTCCTTCTCCTTCTTCTCATCCTTCTCCTTCTTCTCATCCTTCTCCTTCTTCTCATCCTTCTCCTTCTTCTCATCCTTCTCCTTCTCCTTCTTCTCATCCTTCTCCTTCTTCTCATCCTTCTCCTTCTCCTCATCCTTCTCCTTCTCCTTCTTCTCATCCTTCTCCTTCTCCTTCTTCTCATCCTTCTCCTTCTTCTCATCCTTCTCCTTCTTCTCATCCTTCTCCTTCTTCTCATCCTTCTCCTTCTTCTCATCCTTCTCCTTCTTCTCATCCTTCTCCTTCTCCTCATCCTTCTCCTTCTCCTTCTTCTCATCCTTCTCCATCTTCTCATCCTTCTCCTTCTCCTTCTTCTCATCCTTCTCCTTCTCCTTCTTCTCATCCTTCTCCTTCTCCTTCTTCTCATCCTTCTCCTTCTTCTCATCCTTCTCCTTCTCCTCATCCTTCTCCTTCTCCTTCTTCTCATCCTTCTCCTTCTCCTTCTTCTCATCCTTCTCCTTCTTCTCATCCTTCTCCTTCTTCTCATCCTTCTCCTTCTTCTCATCCTTCTCCTTCTTCTCATCCTTCTCCTTCTCCTTCTTCTCATCCTTCTCCTTCTCCTTCTTCTCATCCTTCTCCTTCTTCTCATCCTTCTCCTTCTCCTTCTTCTCATCCTTTTCCTTCTCCTTCTCCTTCTTCTCATCCTTCTCCTTCTTCTCATCCTTCTCCTTCTTCTCATCCTTCTCCTTCTTCTCATCCTTCTCCTTCTTCTCATCCTTCTCCTTCTCCTTCTTCTCATCCTTCTCCTTCTCCTTCTTCTCATCCTTCTCCTTCTCCTTCTTCTCATCCTTCTCCTTCTCCTTCCTCATCTCCAAGGGCATTTAAATTAAAGGTACAGTGTTCTGCACTAATTTAAAGGCTCTCTGAAGCCTAGAAACCCTTTTTATAAGTCATCTTCGTAGCGAAGAAATTCGCATCGAATCGAATTTCACACTGGAATTCGCCGAATCAGCCAAATCGAATTTTTGAGAAATTCGCTCATCTCTAGTTGCAGCCACTGATCAATGGAAACATTTTCAACATCTCACTTCTATATAGTTTAAATAAACAATTGACTTCTAGCTACTGAGGAAGCACACACATTTAGTCTGGTTCTTGTATGACTGGCTGAACTTTATTCAGTATTAGGCCAGCTTAATGTAGAATTAAAGGCAAAACTTTTTTTTTCCTTTTTGGGTAGAGTAAGGGAGAGTCATAACCCCTGTCAGTTTTTATTTGTACCCAGTTTCCCATTGGGGAGATTTCCTTTCAGTTTCTGTTGCATAGCCAAAACAGAAAGTGAGGGGAAATCCCACCAAAGTGAAAGAATTCCTGTTGTCACTAGTGTCCCCATTGGACGCTTTTCCGTCAAGTACTGTTTTGGTGACAACTCACAATATGACATTTTCTTTTACTTTCACTCTCAGTGAACAGTATACAGGACAAATAAAGAGGGCAAATCTACTTACGGGACACGTAGAGCAATGAAAACCTGACAGTTGTTCTAATCCCTTTCCACTCTGTCCAAAACTTAAAAAAGGTTTTGGCTTTAGTTACACCTCAACTCTCTTTGCCAGTTTTTTTGGAAGCAAAACCATGTCAGTGATAATATTCCATAGCTTTTTTTTGCAGTTCCTCTACCTGCAGTGTGTTGCATGTACTGTAAGTATTTTTTTTTAATTGCCAGAAATATTTGATCAGTATGTTTTCCATTGTAAGCAACATCTAAAAATAGATTTAATTAGAATTACATTTTTAAATATCTACTGCATTTGTTTAGCAAGAAATAACATTGTCACTGATGAGCATTATCTTAATTTACATTACCTGTACATTATAGGCACCAAATAAGATGATAACTATTGCTGGCCTTTGTAACTATTTTTGTTTTTAGAGCATTTCTGTATTTGAATTTGAAATATTACTAACAAATCTAGTAATGTGCAGCATGTTACAACAGATAATAAAACTCTGGATTGTTAGAAATGGTACTGTACATATAAAAAGACTTGTTCTTTATTCTATTAGAATTAATTAATGGAGTCCCAAACACTTAACCAATATAATTGCAAAAAATTAAAAAAATGCCAAGGACACCTATTTTTTGCTGTGTGTCTAGCAAGTCGTTGGAGGTGAAGGACATACTCTAGTACGGGGCATTCATTTAAAATGGGTGTGGTTTTACAAGAGGTATATTGTTAACTTAATGCCATACTTTAATTCAATACTGCAGACCAGGGGCGGACTGACAACTCATGGGGCCCCCGGGCAGTAGGGATCATGGGGCCCCTGTGTCCTTGCCCAATCTCAAAAAAGCCTATGACAAAGGTACCATGGGCATCTCGTGGGGCCCCCTACTGACCCCGGGCCCTCGGGCAGTGCCCGAGTTTCCAAATGGTCAGTCTGCCCCTGCTGCAGAGCCAAGTGCAAGAGACTCTAAAAGGAATAGTTTTAAAAGATAATACCTTACTAAAGATTATCAAGCCAGCAAGAGACAAAGATGTTAGTTGCTTGTATTCCCCAACTTGCAAAGTATAGAATCAAAGAAGGTCACAAAGATATAGAGTGGAGTGACCATGACAATACACTTACCTGTAAATACAGGATCAACAGGTCCTAGATAAACCTATGATTCCAGGAGCAAGAGGGAGAAGAGGAGACTTGAGTTAGTCAGCTCCCTCTACCTCCTGCCGCCACAGGCAAAGAAAGCAATAAAGCACAATTTATGAAACCTAGCAGGAGTTTCCCCCTTAGGCCCCATTCACCCCTGAGCGTAGCGTTTTTGTGCAATTTTTTTGTGCGTTTTGTTGCGCATTTTCATGTGCAACTTGGTCAGGCATTTTTGGTGTTTTTGAGTTCTGGCGTTTTTGTATTAGCCAATAGAGAAAAATGTAATATGTGACATCAGTTGTTTCCATTTTTTGCCATGTCAGAAAGTACTTTTGGTTACATGACAAAATGTGCAAAAGCACATGAAAACGCGTGATTTGTGTTTTTCCATTTAATTCTATGGGAATAAAAACACACCAAAAACACATCAATCTGCCTGGAGTGGAGATGTGAGCCATCTCCATAGAGTAATATTGATATTTTTTTTCTCCCTGAGCATTTTGGAGCTTCACCCTAAATGTGTCCTTGGTCTTCAGCTAGCTAATGGTGGAGCTCAAAAGTATCACTGTGCAATGGCAACTAGCAAAGTTAATATGATAGCACAGTGTATTTCCCAACCAAAGCTTTTAAGTAGATAAAGAGGGGGATAATGGTGTCTGAATGCAGTATCTATTGTGTTAGCTTGAATATTGGGCTTGCACCCGGTCACCGGACCCCTGGGACATGACACCTACAAAGTGCCCAGCAGCGGCCAACCCGATTTCCTGATGTTACTGCGGTCCCTGGAGCATTGAGGGTCTCCCCGTGGTGCTGATTGATGCTTGACTACCGAGAAGGTTTACTGTGCTAGACAGTGAAGCTGCAGCCTGGTCCTGAAGGGGAGAGAGACACGATCCCCTCTGTTAGCCTCCAAGTCCCCACATCAAGAGCCCCAGCATGGCTGCTGTAGGGGAATATATCTGCATCCCCAGGATGCCCCTCAGTTTTTATTTCCTCTGGTAGTCCAGAGAATGCTGAAGAATACAATGTCTTTAGGCGATGGGACTACAGGTCCAAAGTTCCTCTGCTTCTCATACACACTCCCCACTCTGTCAGCAGGACATGACAGGGGGGACAAAAGAGGGGAAAAAAATGAATCTTAGTCTATGCAGCAGATGTCCCTGAATTGCAGAATGACCCAGCCTGGACCTGGCTACGTAAATGTTAAACATTTTTACTGCCCCCAACTACTTCCCATTAAAAAATGATCCCCCCATTGCATTCGGTGGACAGTACCATTGCTGAAAGTGACTGATTCAAGTGAATGAAATCATGCTGGAACAGAGGGCCAAACAGTAGGCTCACAGTTGTGGTGCAGTAATTCCGATCATAAAGCCCCTTCAGCTTTCAAAAAAACAAATAGGCATTTAGGAGGTGGCAGTATTGCTTCCTGAATGCTTGTCATTCGCCACTGCAATGCTCTCTAAAAAGCTATCCACGGCAATCACCAGTCAAAGGGCATCGCAGGTGTAGACAAGCCCTAAAGTTGGCCATAGATTACTAATTTTTTCTTTTGATCAGCTTGCAGGCTGAATGAAAAAACAAAAATGAAGGAATTCCTCCACCCACACAAGCAAGGTGGAATTCTTCCCACTGCTGAGACATTGTATTCTGACAACAGAGACTCTCAACTGTCAGAATACAGTGGTCAGCAGCTACAGCCATTGATCGAGAAAAATTTTCCAACATTCATGTTTCATAGAAGTCATTTGAGAGATCAAATTCTGTTGAGCAGGATCGGCCATACATGGATCGAAATCCAAGCCAGTTCCTGCTGAACCAGCCAAATTTAAATCCATCGATGACCAGCTTCAGAGTGCTGTAGTTATCAGGACTAAAGAAAAACAAAAGAAACTAAAAACAGCAAAGCACTGGTATAATGCCTAGTACATGCTATGAGAATATCAGATGAAAGATCATCCATTTTTGGGGGGGCTAGTCTCATATTGAAAACAAATAATTTAGTAAAGTTATGAAAATTCTCGTAAGACAAAATACAACTTCAGAAGTAATGTAATGTATGATATTGTGTTGTAATGTATTCTTTCATTTCTGAGCATGCATGGTCTTGCTCACTCGACAGACAATTGCTGTGCTAATTACAAGAAAATTGCTAGTTCTGTTATCTTAGGTGAAAAATGTTTGTGCTTGTTCCTTCGGAAATTTTCGCATGAACTGTTGTCATCAGCTCTCGAAAGCTGTGTACTATTAAATAGATTATCAGACAATCGCTCTGAATGAGTTTTCATTCATATTATTTTCTCATTGTGTATACCAGGCATAACAGTATGTAAGTAAACACTAATCCCAACATTTTAAAGGAGGACTGGAGACATGAACTACATGAACACTCATTCTGTGCAGTAAAATAAATGGTGGAAAACCACTACTAAAATTAATTAAAGAAGAATTCCAGATATGGATATTTTTATATAGCTAATGCTCCATCAATTTACTTATATAATACAGTTATATAGTTATTTAGCAAACATACCTGGCTGATGCCCCTGGAAGCTGTGAAATGAACACTGCTACAGCAGTGATCTCCACTATTTTACAGGTCCTGTGCTGAGCAGCTTCTCTGCTGAATTATGAACACATTAGGTCAGATGCTCAGCACGGGTGCCAATCAGGGAATGCTTTGCATTCTCTAAATGAATGCAAAGTGTTCCCTGATTGGACAGAGTAGGGAGGTGGGATGGTGATGTCAATGCATCAGGGCAGCCTCTCAGCACGGGACCCAGATACAAGTGGAGATCACTGGAGTAGCGGTATCTACTACAGTGATTTCCACCTTCCTGGAAGATGGGTCAGGTATAGTACAAACATAGTTACATTGGTATATAATATATATATATAATATAGTCATACCTGGATAATGCAATAATAACCCCCAACATAGGTGTCAGTGAGTACAAAAATAACCCCCAACATTGGTGTCAGTGGATACAATAATAACCCCCAGCACTGGAGTTAATGAATGCAATAATAATCCCCAGCACTGGAGTCAGTGGACAGAATATTAACTCCCAGTATTGGAGTCCGTGTACACAATAATAACCCCCATCGGTGTCAGTGGATGCAATAATAACCCCTAGCACTGGAGTTAGTGGATGCAATAATAAGCACTGGAGTCAGTGGACAGAATAATAACTCCTAGCTTTGGAGTCTGGACACAATAATAACCCCTTGTGATGGAGGGTAGGCAGGACAGAACACACAAGGCGGATGACAAACACACAAAGCTTTATTGAGACAAATGACAGTCACTCAATGGGGGGATTGCAAGGAGTGGGACAGCGCCCAGTATGGAAATAGGAAGGAGAGGGCTCAAAATAATTGTAATCCATCCCCAAGGGGTAAGTTAGAGTCTCTAGCGATTTGTAATCCAAGTAGGGAGCAGAGGGGGAACAGAGTGCAAGAACAGTCTAGGGGGAATAAAACAGAGGTGCATACACTCATGGCTCCGGCAGGGGTGTTGTCAGGGCTCCGGGTATGACCAGTGGTATGTGAACTGACGCAGGGAAACGCAGGCTTCAGATATGTTATAAACAATATAATTTAATAATACTAACAATACAAAACGCAGTGCAATACTAAAACATAAACAAAGTGCAAACTAACCAAACCACCCACAGATAACAATACATACAATGCAAGCGTAGTCAGGCAGGCCGGGTCAATAACAATCGGGCAGGTAGGAACAGGAGGAGCAGGCAGAGAGTAGTCAGGTCACGAGCCGGGTACAGCAACTAACGGGCAGGTAGGTACAGGGGGTCAGGCAGAGAATGGTCGGGGTCACAAGCCAGGGATCAAACAGGAGAAGTCAGCAGAGGTCAGGATCAAGCAGGGTTGGCAACAAGTCAGTCAGGCAGGAACAGGAACAGGAATGCAGGTAACAAGATACAGGGGCCCATGGAAAAACACCCACCAAGGCACAGACTGCAGGTCTGGCCATCCCTTAAATACACCTCCGTAATCAGCTTCAGGTGTTTGGCTGACTGCAGGGTTGAGTCTCTGATTGCTGAGAGCACCCGCTGGCCAGCCCTGGTACTGCAGCCCACAAGGCAGGTGAGTCCCACCATTATTGGCAAATCCATTCCTGACAGGTGTCCTGGCTCACAGCGGACGGCAGCAGGGCGACCCTGCACAGCACACAGCAACAGCGGGTATTTCTAGCACACATCAACCGCGGGTAATCCGGGCCCCAGAGTATTAGGCAGAGTATCATGGGACCCACAGCAGATAGTCCTGACCCAGGGTATTAGCAGTGTCAGCAGTGCTCCCAGCCCTGGAGTGTTAGCAGTTAGCAGCGTCAGCAGTACTCCCAGACCTGGAGTATTAGCAGTGTCAGCGGTACTCCCAGCCCTGGAGTATTAACAATGTCAGTGTCAGTAGTAGCTATCCCCCCCCCAAGTCCTGGGTGACTGCAGAGGGCAGCTGACGTATCTCTACCTTCTCCTGGGGCTTTGCGGTGGGGCAGCTTGCGGTAGTCTCCCCCTTATCCTGGGGATCTGCAGAGTGGCAGCTTGCAGAGGTCTCCCCCTTCTCTGGGGCTTGCGGTGGGCAGCTGCGTGGTTCTCCCCCTCCTCTGGGGTGTGCAGAGCGGCAGCCCGCAGAGGCTCCCTCTTATTCCTGGGGGGTCTATGCAGAGTGGCCACGAGGGTCCCACCTCAGCTGGGGATCCCTCTGTGGCTTGGCAGCGGAATGGATGACCGGGGAGCCCGGCATTGATCTTTTAAACCAATGCAGGACGCTTCCCGGTCGTCCTCACAAAGGTGGGAGGTCTGTGGGCGGCGTGCCTCGTTGCCCCTCTGGACAGGGGTCGTGCTCTCGTGAGTGCGGCCTTTGTCCGGAGGCATCCGCAAGAGCGGAAACTCCTCGTGCCCACTCTGCGCATGCCGGAACCTTGTGGAGTCAGCCTGACGCCATGGTCTGGAACATTTCTGCAGGAGGTTTGCACCTCTCCGCAGAGAGGTGTGAACCTCGCTATCTTGTCCCCTCTGGCCTCGCTGGATGGGGATAAGATAGTAGCAGAGGTGAGAGGAGCCGCGCCTCTTGTCTTGCGCAGCTCGGCTTCAAAGAGCAGGACGAGAGACAGCAGGGGGGCATTCCTGAGCGGGCCAGCAGAGGGGGGAGAGCGACAAACTGTGACACCCCCATTGGGGTCAGTGGACATAAGGGTAACCCTCAGCATTAGTCTCGGTGGACACAATAATAACCTGAACACTGGTGGCAGTGGATGTAATAATAACCCCAGCACTGGTGTCAGTACTATTAATCCCCCACATTGGTAGTAAGTGACATTGAAATGTAACCCCCCATGAGTAATAATGTTGGGTTAACTTTCACTACCATGAAGGTTAACTCCCCATTCCCCACTGCATTAGTGGTGATGGCAATGAAAGTTAACCCTTTCCTCAATCGCAGCCCTCTACCATATCCCAATTACCTTATAACAGGCTCCTGCACCACTCTCTCTTCCTACTGGCCGGGGCTTGCCTATACTGTGGGCAGAAATATCTCCAACCACAGTACAGTCTGTACAGTCTATACTGAAGTGTGTTCTATGCAGCAGCCAGCCGCTGAGTTCTTTTATGGATGCAGGCACAGCTTTTGCATCTATCTCTGGCAGGAAAGATACCCTTCTTTCCAGCAGCGCTGTGAATTTCACTGCACACAGTGCGGTGTAGCTCGGCTGAAATGAGCTAACCCATGCATTCTGTTCCCAACCCAGGATGCAGCCCAGGATGAAAATATCCAGGGACAAATGGCAAGGAAGCTGTAATCTCCTGCTAAAAATGGGATTGTTGGCAACTATGAACCAATTGTCAGTGTGTGCTAGGAAAATAGTTGTACACCAGCATGGTTGCCAACAGTCATGATTTTAGCAAGGCAGCAAGATCTGCATTGACAGCTGTGAAAAGTTAGCCCTTCATCCTCCACTTTGCTTTTGGGTTTTATTGCACCCACTGACACCAATGCTAGGGGTTATCATTATGTCCACTGACACCAATGTTGGGATTATTATTGTGTCCACTGACTCCAATACTGAGGGTTATTATTGTATCCACTTACACCAATGTCGGGGAACATTATTGCACTCACTGACACCAATGTTAGGGGTTATTTTTGCATCCACTGACATGAATGCTGGGGATTATTATTACTGCCACTAACACCGATGCTGTGGGTTATTATTGCAGGCACTGGTACTAATACTGGAGTTATTGGACTCCTTCAGTGTGCCTTTTGATACATTGAGGTGTGCTCAAGCTCATTAATTGTGCAGCCCTCAGGAGGTGTTAGGGGCTGCACTTGAAGCCCTCTATGATTTTCAAGTACTGCTCAGGGCACTGTAAAGTCTGATCTTCAGAGTTGGCTGCAGAACCCAGAAGCAGAGTATCTCCACTGCAGGGCAGCGGGTGAGTGTGTGGGATAGATGGCTGTGTCTGCAGGCAGTTGGTAGACACATGTGGCGTTCTGCTGCAGCTTGCTTCATTTGTGTGTTTCATTTTGTGTCCAGTGTCTTCTGCAGTGCTGGAACTCAAGGGCAATTTAGGAATAACTCCAGGTATGGCTATATTATACATAGCTACATTGGACCATTGTAACTGTGTTTATACTATATCTGACCAATCCCCCTGGAACTGGAAATCACTGTAGTAGACTCAGTTTCTCCAGTGACCTCCACTTGTTTCTGGGTCCCTTGCTGAGTGGCTGCCCTGTTGCATTGACATCACCATCCCACCTCCCCACCTTGTCCAATCAGAGAATACTTTGCATTTATTCATAGAATGCAAAGCATTCTCTGATTGGTGCCCGTGCTGAGCTTCTGACCTCCTGTGTTCAGAGCTCAGCAGGGCAGCCGCTCAACACAGGAGCTGAAAACTAGTGGAGATCACCCGAGTAGCTGTGTCTTTCAGTGATTTCCAGCTTCCAGGGTCATCGGCCAGGTATGGTTTATTAATAATTCTATTGGTCCAAGCTGGAACAATACAACTATTGTATATATAAAATATCAATACCTGGAATTCTTCTTTAATTACTTCATTTAAGTAGTGGTTTTCCACCATTTACTCCGCAGAATGATCATTAATGTAGTTCATGTCTGCAGTCCTCTTTTTAAACGCTGTGAGTAGTGTTTACTTATTTATTGTTAATATCAGTATTTTGTTGTTTTTATTTACTTTTGTTTTTCTTTAGTACTAATGTTGGAAAGTTTTTCTTGATCAGTTGGCTGCAGCTGATTGGCTGATCAGTGGATTCTAGCAGGGGAGGAGTTCTGCTGTCAAAATACAACAGCACAGCAGGGAGGATTCTACCATCCAGCTTGCTTGTGTGGATTGGGAAATCTGCTTGCCTTTTTTTTTTTGATCAGCCAGTGGCCAATAAAGAACTGTATCTGGCCAGCTATGGCTGGCCATAGATGGATTGGAATCTGGCCAGTTCTGCAGGGACTGGCTGGATTTATATGTATATGTAGAAGCTCCTGCTCAAAGGAATTCGATCTAACAAATAATTCTATCAAATGGGCAGGTTGGGAACTTTTTCTTGATCAGCAGCTGCAGCCTCTGATCAGTGTATTTTAACTGTGAAAAGACCCTGCTATCAGAATACGTCTCAACAAGGAAGATTTTTCCATCCATTTTTTAACAGCTTAACGGGGATTTTTGAATGCAAATATCACATCACAACTGCAGGCCTACTGTTTGGCTAGCTGTTGTAGCGCGGATCACTTTAATCAGTCACTTTCAGCAGCAGTACTGCCCACCGAATGCAACAAAGGGGATCATTTTTGCCACCTAAGGGTTGGTTCACACTATAGAAACGCAGTCCAGATGCGTTTCCTCATGCAAGTTTTTTTCACACATTCCAGTGCATTTTTTATGTATGTTGACGCATTCCAGTGCGTTTTTAATGCATTCCAGTGCATTTTTGGTGCATTTGGTGTATTTCAGTACAGTTCTGTGCAGAAAAAATTCAGCATGTTCTACTTTTTTTATTTCAACCGGAACGTACTGGAACTGCAATCGCTGATGTGAATTATGACATTGACAACCATATATCCTACTTTCTGTGCATTTTGGATGCAGAAAAAAAGCAACTGAAAAGCATGCAGTGTGAACTGGCCCTAAGGGCGAGTGGCTGGGTGAAGTAAAAACATTTAATATTTAATATAAGTATTGTATTAGGTTAACAATATGCCTCTTGTAAAAGCACACCCATTTTAAATGAATGCCTTGCCCCTAATTAGAGTACATCCACCTACAATGGCTTACTGGACACACAGCAAAAAAAGGTGTCCCTGGAAGTTTTTTTTTAAATATTGGCAACTATGCACCCTATCACAGAGCATCCTGGAGAGATACAGCTAAGGTTGTGTTATTGTATATGTACAAATTAATGCATATTAGCCTTTCACATTAAAAAGGAACCATCTGGTCTCAGCAAATATTAAGCTTAATATGCAGTGAAGAGCACCGAAATGGTACTAAAAAAATTGAAACTTCTGAAAGAGTTCAATGGCTTGAATCCCGAGCACTAAATCCGGACGTAGATTACAACAGTCGTCCTTCACCTCGCCTGTTTGTATCCCATTTGTCAGAAACATTTGTTCCCCGAGGAATGAAAAATACAAAGGCAAAAGTAAGTAGTATCATTTTGGACTGATAATGTTATTGGAATATGAAATTAGCTAATGTATACAGACCTAAATAAATAAATAAATGCTTTTTGTCCCAAAGTAAAAATTTCTGTACAGTATGTGAACCCTCTATAGCAGGGGTCCTCAAACTTTTTTAAACAGGAGGCCAATTTACTGTCCCTCAGACCGTTGGAGGGCCGGACTATAGTTTTAAAGAAAAAAACTATGAACAAATGCGGACACAGTACAGGAGATGACCAGAGACTGCGGACATACAACGGCGGCAGGAATACTGGGCCGGCCGCTCCATAAGATGCACAGACATTTCACCCCAAGTGTGTCTTATGAAGCGAAATATACGGTAAATGCAGGACACCTTGTTGGGTCAGATCTGTGTACAATGTAAAGAGAGGGGGGGGAGTAAGGAGGGGAGAGAGTAAGAGAGAGAGGAGGGGGGATAGAGAGAGAGGGGGGAGAGAGAGAGAGGAGGGGGGAGGGGAGAGAGAGAGAGGAGGGGGGAGAGGGGGAGGGGGGAGGAAGAGAGAGAGAAGGGGGGAGGGGGGAGGGGGAGAGAGAGGAGGGGGGAGAGAGGGGGGAGAGAGGAGGGGGGAGAGAGAGAAGGGGGGAGAGGGAGGAAGGGGGAGGGTGAGAGAGAGAGAGAGAGAGGAGGGGGGAGAGAATGGGGGGAGAGGAGGGGGGAGAGAGGAGAGGAGGGGGGAGAGAGAGGAGGGGGAGGGGGAGGGAGAGAGGGGGAAAGAGAGAGGGAGGAGATCGATCATTTATTGCATTTATCTAGGGTCCATGGCCGTGATACCCGACATGCAGCGATGGAGTCTCCTCTCTTACTCCCCCTCTTCATGGTCAGCTCTAGGCTCCACCCTCCGGCCGTGAAGGTTGCATGCACTGATCAGAATAGATGGCCGGCTGGCTGCAGAGAGGCCAGGTGAGTGGTGCGGGTTCATAAGCCGAGTCCACCTTCCCCTGTTCTAGAATTGCTGATCCCGCCCTCCTGCCTCCCGCCCGAGCCCTGCCGAGCTCTCCTGACCTGCCAAACCCTAGTCCCTTGCCTCGTGGCAGATATGCCCCTACCCGGAGGGCAGGATAAATGTCCTCGGCGGCCCACATGTGGCCCACGGGCTGTAGTTTGAGGACCCCTGCTCTATAGCGATCCTCTTCAACCCCAGTTGGCACACATGTTCTAGAGAAGCATGCCATTTAGCCCTGGCTCACCCCAGTGCGACTTGTCATGAGATTTAACAGTTTCAAGTTGCATGAAAAGTCGCACCCTATTGTCTGCAATGGAACCATTCAAATCGGTGTGACTGATGCTGTCGGAGTTGCACTGATTTTGAAAGTAGTTCCTGCATTATTTTTTGTGATTTCAGGGGTGATTGCATATACATTTGTACATGAAGTTGCACATCTGTCTGCCAAGGTTCCCCTATAATAGCATGCCACTTTAAAATCGCACAACTTCAAATGCAGTCATACAATTTCAAAGTCAGATTCGGTGTGAAACAAGGCTTACAGGGAACTTGGGAGCTGGAGTGATGGGAATGGTAGAGTGTAGACATGGCCAGGACTCAAGGTACCCAATGAAGGGAGAACAGCAGAGAACTGCACATAGACAGCTAGAAGAGTTATCAGCTCTTAGATTTGAAAAAGTAGCATGGAAACAGGGTTACAAGAGTACTTGAGGTAACACTGTAGTAACATTAATGTTAAAACTTGAAGTAACAATTCTAGTAATACTAGTATTAAATTTTGCTGTAACAGTTGTAGTAACACTTGCAGTAAGATGTATGATTATTACTTTGCTCTGTCACAGAAAAATTGCAGACAGTGTGCTGGTAGTAGCAGAAGGTCATCAACGTATCACCAATTTATGCCAGCAGGTCACACAGTATCAATACAGGTATGCAAAGGTATTTCTTTAGGCTCACAGTAAGGCACAATACATTTGAGGCCTACTTTGCTGGGACAGCATCTGCTGGTGGGAAGACAAGACTTGGCTAAATGTACTGAGCAACGTTAGGAAGGTTGCAGCAGCAGCAGTGGTGGCCAGTGTTGACAACCTCCCAAAATAAAATTTACTGACAGGACACCAAAAATTTACTAAGAGCACCATATTTTTTAAATGACAAAATGCATGAAATTTACTGACAGAGCCAAATATTTTGCTGCCACTTTAAAAATAAATAAAATGACCGTTTTCAGTGCAAATATCAACATTTATGCTATAAACATGTATCCAGTGCTATTAGCAATGTGGTTAAGGTATAACAAAAGGCAAAAAACACATTTCTCCATTTACATGAAGATCAGGTTAATATAACCCAGCACAGAGCTTCTCTTTACATCAGAGTCTGCAGGGTTCCCCTTTACAGTACAAGGGAGAGCTCTGTGGACCCTGATGTAAAGGAGAACTATGAGGACACTGATGTAAGGAAGAATGCTGCAGACCTAAAATCGGAGTCCACAGAGTTCTCTTTTACATCACAGTCCACAAAGTTCTCCCTTACATCAGAGTCCACAGAGTTCCCCTTTACTGTGGTAAGGGGAACTTTGAGGACCCTGATGTAAAGAAGAATGCTGCAGACTGTCAGACTGTCCGTGGTGTAAAGGGGAACTCTGATTATAAGGGGGTCTCTGATCACCAGAGCCTCTCTTGCTTACACAAGAATCCACAGCGTTCCCCCTTACATCAGAGTCTGCAGGATTCCCCCTTAAAATACAAGAGGGAACTCTGTGTAAAGGGAAATGCTGATGTAAAGAGGAATGCTGTGGACTGTGATATAAGGGAGAATGCTGTGGACTCTGGAGTAAAGGGGAACTCTGATGTAAGATGGGCTCTGCAGCATTCCCCTTTACATCATGGTTCACAGACTTCCCCCTTGCACTGTACGGGGGAATCCTGCAGACTCTTATGTGAAGGGGAACTCTGAGGGCACTGATTTAAGGGGGAACACCAGGAAGGGAGGGACTCTGGTGACCACAGACTACCTTCCGCAGAGCAAATACCCTAAGGTAAGGGGGTTCTGATATGAAGGAGAACCTTTTTATTAGTGTTCCCCTTTACCTTAGTGAATTTACTCCCCAAGTCCCTCCTTACATCAGTGAACCCCTCCCCAACAAGACTGTGTGGCCTTGCTGGTGACTGGAGTAATGTATTGTGACACTGATCTCCCAAATGCTTGCTCGCTCGGCCTTGGGTCGGAGTCACGCCACTTTCCTTCAGCTCCAGGCAGCAAGGCTTCTCTTTGACAGTCTGCACCAGCATTCTCTTCTCCAGTCCACAGCTCCCTTTGGTGCTCCCACTCCTGGGTCCTCCTGCCTCTCCTGGCTGGCCCTGCTATATCTGTAAAATGTGCCAAGTGGCACAATGGCATCACCAATGCCTGCCCCCTCCTGCCTGAGCCCTGCTGAGCTTGGCCAGCTCAGAACTGCGCATGCCTCACCTCACCCATCCTCCATCAGCTCACGGCCAAATGCGGCAGACACTGTCCGTAAAAGACATTTATGGACAGCTTGTAAATAGTCCGGTATTTACAAACTGTCCATGATTTTATGGACAGTTAGCAACCCTGCTGGTGGCTTGAGGGGTGTACAGTGCTATACCTACACTTTCCCTCCTCATGTAAGAATCTTTTCCTAATGCTATATCTCTTTCTCTTTCCTGTCCCTCTCCTTTACCACTTGCAAATGCATGCCAAACCCGGGCAGGGTCCCCTTTTTTTATAAGGGCTGCCCTATCCAAGACGGCCATGGGAAGTTCACTGGGGACTGCAGTGTCCTATCGGATAGCTGGTCTCCCTGAGATGTGTATGGAGGCTGCATAGCGGCAAAACACCACCATCAGGATAGAGTGAGAACTACACCTGCCTACTAGTGTTCTTCAGAAACCTCACATGACTGTTTTTTTTTAGGACAAAGTTCTTTTACAGAAGAACTCTAGTCACAAAAGCTTTCATTGAGCCTGGGTTCACACTGATGCGGTGCAGAATTCACACCGGTTTCTGTGCAATTTCCGCACAGCATCACGATTGCACCCCAATTATGCGAATCGCTGCAGGTATGTATGTTAAGTTAACAACACCCCGAAATTGGTTTGCAAAATGCAGTGCAATGTGCAGAATCGGATCGCATGGGTGTGAATACCCATGCAATCCGATTCTCGTGTGGACCACAAAAAGGGTCCTGCACTATTTGGTGCAGATGTGGTGTGATCTGAGCCATACAAAATGTATGGCTCAAATTGCACCGCACAGAAATCGCATGTGATTTGCACAGGAATGCATTGCGGTTCCTGTGCGAATTGCATGCAATGTGCCGAACTGCATCAGAGTGTAATTAAACTCTGCTATTTTTTTATGTGCCCCCAGGAGTCATTAGCCATAATGTGTTGGTGTGCACAGTATATTAGCATATTATGCCAGACTTACCTGTCAAACGATCCCCTCAAGCATTGCACTGGTCATGGGTGCTTCCATCTAATCCCAGTCTTCCTTTTGGATTTGGTCTCTTCAGCCGCTTGAATGGCCAGGCCAAGATGATGTCACACCCATGCATGCACAAGGGAGTCATATCAAAATTGCTCAGAGCAATTCCAAAAATGTATGCTAAGCTGTGCATGCAAAGCCCAGTTTACATTACCACTGACAGGCAGGGAAAAGCAGTTATGACAGAAGAGATCAATATGGTCTCTTCTGTCATTAAAACCCTTCCTTTCAGCCATTTTTCATTTTTTAGGTTCAACCATCATTGTACTGCACAAAGCCTGTCCAAAGAGGGGAGCTCTGGTTGGGACACAGCAGGTCCACACACTAAAGCTTGCTTGCAAAAAATGAAAGTGGGGCAAATACAGGACCACACATCTTGCACAAGAGGGAGCAGTCATGACAGGTCTTTTACAGAAAGCTGCACAGAGGCAAAGTGAAGGGGTTATTTCTTGTTGGATTACTCCACAGATCTGAAAGAAATACACTATATTGCCAAAAGTATTGGGACGCCTGCTTTTACAGGCACATGAACGTTAATGGCACCCCAGTCTTAGTCCGTAGGGTTCAATATTGAGTTGGCCCACCCTTTGCTACTATAACAGCTTCAACTCTTCTGGGAAGACTGTTTAGGAGTGTGTCTGTGGGGATGTTTGACCATTCTTCCAGAAGCACATTTGTGAGGTCAGGCATTGATGTTGAATGAGAAGGCCTGGCTCGTAGTCTCTGCTCTAATTCATCCTAAAGGTGTTCTATCGGATTGAGGTCAGGACTCTTTGAAGGCCAGTCAAGTTTCTACAGCCCAAACTTCCATGTCTTTATGGACCTTGCTTTGTGCACTGTTCCAACATGACTGTTCCAACAGTCATGTTGGAACAGGAAAGGGCCATCCCCAACTGTTCCCGCTAAGTTGGGAGCATGAAATTCTTCAAAATTTCTTGATATGCTGATGCCTTAAAAGTTTTCTTTACTGGAACTAAGGGGCCAAGCCCAGCCCCTGGAAAACAGCCTCAAACCATAATCCCCCCTTCACCAAACTTTACACTTGGCACAATGCAGTCAGGCAAGTACCGTTTTCCTGGCAACCACCAAACCCAGACATGTCAATCGGATTGCCAGACAGAAGTGTGATTCATCACTAGAGGCGCTATGCTTTAAAGCACTGCATCTGGCGCTTTGCATTGCACTTAGCAATGTAAGGTTTGAATGTAGCTGCTCGGCCATGGAAACCCATTGCATGAAGTTCTCTATGCACTGTTGTGCTAATCTATTAAGCTTCTTTCCTGAACACAAGCATGTATACCCTATTACATCATGCTTTGTACTAATGTGGGCATGGAGCACTGCAGATATGTGCCTAATCCTGTGTTGTTTATTTTCAGACGTCAGCACCTGCAACATATTAAGAAGGGTGCAGTTAAACTTTGTGATGCCTTTAACACCAGCATGTTTAATAACTCTTTGATGAGATCGCTCTCAAAGTCTCTGCCTCAGTCTGAGTGAATCTTTTGGGGTAGACCGTAATGAAGAATTATTCCACCCAACCTTTGCCTAGAATAGAAGCGCTCTGTTAATTTGAGAAAAAAGCTTGTGCATATCAGAGAAAGTGGTCGGTCACCACCAGAATGTTCCCTTGTTCACTTGTTTTAGGTTCCAAGCATGGGAAATAAATGCACACCGACTCTATGGGACTTTGATTCTGCAGGTGGCCCATAGGAGCAACTCTTGATGGTACAGCCTTTTATTGTATACACCGCAAACATGAGTGGCAGTAAATCTATATTCATCTTCATTCATTCAGTTCATGCAAGGCCAGTAAAACTGTTGAAAGTCCTCTCCGGTCCTAGGTTTTCGTGTCCATCATGAAAAGCCATTAGTACCACCTTTCCTCAAAACCATCGGTGGGACCTTTCTGTAAATCAGCCCATTGCTGAGTTGCAGTCAATTCCATTCTAGGTGAATCTGATTGGCCCCCTCAAGAGATTATGTTAGAAGCTCTTTCTGGTGAATTTTAAGTGCTTCCAAAGTTAGATAGCTGAGGAGATCTTCTGCTTGGTCTTTTCTTAGGTCTTTTTTACTAAAAGTGGGCACACCCCTGTTTCTCACATGGGTCAGATTGCAGTAGAGTATATGAACACCTACATTAGTAACCCCAATGGCTTCAACCCCTGTCACTCCCCTGTCTTAATAGCTCTCTCTCTGACATAGGGCTTGTATTCCTTCTGCCATCAGTCAAGTCCACAGCCCTTTGTAGGCTTCAGCTTTGAGGGGTCTCCTGGATAGGACATCAGCATTCCTATTGTTAAATCCTGGTCGATATTTCAGACTGAAGCAATATCCAGACGGAGCAGCTAGCCACTGATGCTTCATGGCATCTAAGTTAGCTGTGGTGAGGATGTACAGTTGTGTTCAAAATAATAGCAGTGTGTTAAAAAAAGTGAATAAAGCTCAAAATCCTTCTAATAGCTTTTATTTCCATACACACAAATGCATTGGGAACACTACACATTCTATTTTAAATAAAAACATGAAGAAAAATATATCAAATTTGTGTTGTTCCTCTAAAAAAATTGAAGAAAAGTGAATATTAGACTGTTCAAAAAAATAGCAGTGTTTGTATTCTTCTTTACAAACTCAAACATTCACTACATAAACTGAAAATGTTTGAAGATTTTGCTTTCCTTTGAATCACTTAATTAATATTTAGTTGTATAACCACTGTTTCTGAGAACTGCTGTACATCTGTGTTGCATGGAGTCAACCAACTTCTGGCACCTGTGAACAGGTATTCCAGCCCAGGATGATTGGTCTACATTCCACAGTTCTTCTCTATTTCTTGGTTTTGCTTTGGAAACTGCATTTTTGATGTCACCCCACAAGTTTTCTATTGGATTAAAATCCGGGGATTGGGCTGGCCACTCCATAATGTCAATCTTGTTGGTCTGGAACCAAGATGTTGCACGTTTACTGGTGTGTTTGGGGTCGTTGTCTTGTTGGAACACCCATTTCAAGGGCATTTCCTCTTCAGCATAAGGCAGCATGACTTCTTCAAGTATTCTGATGTATTCAAACTGATCCATGATCCCTGGTATACGATAAATAGGTCCAACACCGTAGTATGAGAAACACCCCCATATCATGATGCTTGCGCAACCATGCTTCACTGTCTTCACAGTGTACTGTGGCTTGAATTCAGTGTTTGGGGGTCGTCTGACAAACTGTCTCCGGCCACTAGACCCAAAAAGAACAATCTTACTTTCATCAGTCCACAAAATGCTGCGCCATTTCTCTTTAGGCCAGTCATTTTGCTCTTTGGCAAATTGTAACCTCTTCAGCACATGTCTGTTTTTCAACAGTGGGACTTTGCGGAGGCTTCTTGCAGATAGCTTGGCTTCACATAGGCGTCTTCTAATTGTAACAGTACTCACAGGTAACTTTAGACCTTCCTTGATCTTCCTGGAGCTAATTGTTGGCTGAGTCCTTGCCATTTTGGCTATTCTTCTATCCATTTGAATGGTAGTTTTCCGCTTTCTTCCATGTCTTTCAGGTTTTGGTTGCCATTTTAAAGCATTTGCGATCATTTTAGCTGAGCAGCCTATCATTTTCTGCACTTCTGTATATGTTTTCCCCTCTCCAATCAACTTTTTAATCAAGGTACGCTGTTTTTCTGAAAAATGTCTGGAACGACCCATTTTCCTCAGAATTTCAGAGAAAAATGCACTGTAACCAGCATGTACAACATTTGCTGCCTTCCTTCCTTAAATAAGGGCAATAATTGCCACCTGTTTTTCAAAGAATGAATGACCTCACTAATAGAACTCCACACTGCTATTATTTTGAACATGCCCCTTTCAATGAGTGATTCAATTACACAGAATCAGCAGCATGCATGTCATGACTGTTGGGTCTGTTGGATTTCTATTACTCTACTACACCTGCTAGTAAATTATTTGCCATGTAGAAATATCATTTCTACCAAAAAGAGTGATTGATCAGGTTAGTGATGTCTGACTGCTATTATTTTGAACACAACTGTATGTGAGTGAAGAGTTTTCAGTCTTGACCTTTAAGTCTGCTCCATAGAAGTAGTATTATAGTTTGCCTGCTGCTGCCCACTACAGAACAATAAACTCTAGCTTGTGAGTGTGGTAATTCTTCCGGGTGTGGGTGAGGCTCCAACTCACAGGTCATGCTCTTGTTGCCACATTTCACCAAGTCCCTCTCTAAAGGCACCAATGAACACTTTGTAGGGCTGAGCAGGATGAGCATAAGCCAGAACACAGGTGTGAGGCAGGCTCCATTTCAGCTGTTTGTAGGCCTGTTTATATTGGTTTCAGTACTCTTTTTGTATTGACTATTGTGACTTTCTGGCCCTTTAGCATGAGAAATCAGATCTGATGGCTTTGACCAATTTTATTCTGTGTCAGTCCTCAGAAGTTCATTGTTCTACCACGATTGGCTTATCGTGCTAAAACCTTCTGCAAGACTCCTGTAACAGGAGCATGATTCCAGAAACAGCTATAGCTCTGTGACATATCAATGCCTAAGCCAAAAAGTCTCTACCTTTTTGGTGCAATGGCCATTCAGATGGCTGACACAAAGAATTCAACACCAACCAATTCCTTTTCTATGTACAATGCTACCATAAAATTAGTTCCCAAGCTGGGTAAAGATGCTAATAAACCAGACCCTTACAGACCCATACCTTTTATTAAATTTCTATTTTTTCTAAATTTTAATTTTGGTATTTCTTTATAAGGCCGTCCTTATCGTGTTGAAGATAACACAGGCAGAAATGGCAATACAACCTGAGCACTACCTTTTCAAAAATCCTAGGCCTAAGCAGTACATTATACCTATGCAAACATTTGAGCAATGGGTTTCTTGCAAGATAAGACTGCCAGTACAGAAAAAGGCCTCACAAAGGCATTCTCTTAGCATTATCTGCGCATGGTTCTCTGACTGAAAACAGCTTATCCATTTAGTGTTAAAAGCATCCCTGGGCTTTTCTGACAATGTCTGGGAATGGTACATTCACCCTGCCAAAAAGTCAATAAATAGAAATTGACATGTCACATATATTACAAGAATTAAGGGTATCATATGTGATGTTTGCATGAATGCTGAGATATTCGCAATGAAAATTTTTTATACATAGACTTCCCCTATGAAGCAACTTTAAGAGGGACAGGCAAGGCACGTTTTTTATGAAGAACTAAAAATTAAAGTGTGATATTTCACAAACAGTAGCCAGAAATCTTGTACACTACAAAAGCAGCATTAATAGGCCACAATATAAAAAGGAGAGAACGGGCAGGTGTAAAAAAATAGAATGTATTATTTCAAGGAGACAATAGCCAGAAATATTGCACAGACTCCATTCACATTTTTTAAGCAGCTTTACTAGTCTGCAGTTTAAGATGGAGAGCCTAGGCAGGATTTATTCAAGCAATTAAAATAAGAGTGTATTATTTCACAACAAAAAAAACAAGAATATTTGCACAGACTTAAAGTGATTGTAAAGGTACAGGTTAAAAAAAAAATGACAAATATGTCATACTTACCTGCTCTGTGCAATAGTTTTGCAAAGAGCAACCCCGATCTTCTTCTTTTTGGATCCCCCACCAGTGCTCCAGGCCCCTCCCCCTGTTGAGTGCTCCCAGAGAAAGCAGCTTGCTCTGGGGGCACCCATGCCTGTTTGCTCCTGAGCCACCTCTGTGTGTCTATGGGAACCTGCTCCTTCCTCACTGGCTGTGATTGATAGCAGTGGAGGCCAATTGATTCCACTGCTTTGTCTCAGCCAATGAGGAGAAAGAAGCACAGGAGAGCTTCTTCTCTCATGCACATCAGGCTCAGGTGAGTATAAGGGGGGGGGGGGGCGCTGAGGGGGGAGCTACACAGTAAATGTTTTTTACCTTCATGTATAGAATGCATGAAGGTAAAAAAAAAACTTCAGCGTTTAGAACAATTTTATTACATACTATGTAAGCAACTTTAGTAGGATGCAATTTCAGAGGAAGAGACTGTGTTGGTTTTAATCAAGTAAAATAATACCTTGCAAAAATAATTCACAGAAACTCTATAACTTCACTTTTTTCTTTTAGCCTGTAAGAAATGTCAACAAACCACACCAATTACAAAATTAAGAAAGGGTATGCTGGCCATTTTATGAAACTGTTAGACATCCATAAATACATCTCTAAGTAATGTATGGTTTATCTCTTATTTCAGGTTATCTATGTGATGAGGAATCCAAAGGATGTTATGAATTCATTTTATCATTTTGAAGACATCTCTGTTGTAACAGAGAAGTCACCAGATTTCCATCACTTTTATGAGAAATTTTTGGATGGAGAAGGTAATTATACTGCGTGTTTTAAGTGTTAATGTTATTGCTGATTTAGTAAAAGATTAGTTGTCACAAGATTTGCAGAAGCCTTGGTTTGTTTCCAGTACGCATTTGGGCTTACAATAAATGTTTATATTTTTTTCAGATCACCTGATATTGGTTGGGTATTTGCAACATAGAAAAGCCAGTAACAAGTTTAAGGAAATAAACAATGTTTTACTTTCTTTAACACCGTTGTTTACAGACAGTTTACAAAAGCTGTCTTTTTTGAACCATAGATTGAAATATTAATTTGCATTCAGGTAAAATAAAATTCTAATAATACATTGACTTTATTTAGGAATGAAGGATGGTTGAAATTACAGAGTAAAATCTTACTGAATTATCACAAGCTTTTCTCTGTCTTGGTTGTCTATCCATACATAAAAAAAAAACATTATTTTCCTATGATGAGCACATTGTTTGCAATAATCAGGTAGTCACATGCTGTGTGAATGCATTTGATGTAACCAATAGGTTCTACAAAACATTTATTTCAGGACTTATGGGCTTGTAAATGTAGATTTTTGGCTAGACTTCCACAGCATTTAAAATAATTGCACAGTTCTCCCTATAAGAGAACCATCTTCGTATTTCTTGAGATTTCTTCATCATTTCACATCACTTTTGAACTAGGGGCCTTTTAACTTTTTCATTGCCTTTTCCAGGTTCACTATACACAGCCCTGTACAGTTCAAATGCACATAGATTAACAGTAGCACATCTTCTCCTAACACACCTCCTTTTGCATGCATCCAGCCTGTCTGACCAGACACTGGCACTCTTACCTGCATTCTTGACAGTATTTATCAATGCACTCTTAGGAATGCACAGCAGGTTCCATACAACAAGCCCTCTTTGCTCTCACAGCTACTTATAGAAAATACATTTAACTCAATATATTAATCACTATGTTTAAAGTGATATTAAAGTGTTACTAAGCCCTGCATTCACTATATCCAGTCTCCTACAGTACACTGAACTTAGAAATGCAATTATTTTAGTAAAAAAAAAACTGCTAAATATCTTTTCTCATCAGCAGTATATAGCAGTCTATAAACTTAATAAAGTAAAACTTGCAGGAGGAGTTTTCACTCTCCTCTGACTGTCCTATGAGGCTGCATGACCCCTGACCCTCTGTCTGAACTGTTCTGATTAGCCTGTGCTTATCACATGCACCCTCCCAAAGAAAAAAAAAGACTCTCCAGCAATACGCACCAAACTGAGCATGTGCAGAGTGTCTCCTAGGGCTCTGTATTATCAGCAAATGGATTGGGGACAGTAGAAGAGGGGGAGCATCAGCGAAGACAGGATCAAACAGCATTTTTACATAATATGGAGGATTTACCCGTTAGGTTCCACTTGATTTACTGCATATATAAACTGACTTTACTATTGTGGGTGTAGTAACACTTTAAAAGTTTTCTTTTTATTTAAAGATTTTTATACTTACTGTACCTGCTCGGTGCAATGATATTGCACAAAGAGCTTCTTACCTATTGTTATGGAGTCCCCTGCCAGTGCTGTCCACTTCTTCCTAGCAGGTTTTGTGCTATGGGGGCATGCCCCTGAGCTGGGCATAGAGGGGGCATGGCTACACCCCCCCTCCGACTATGGCTCCCACTCCTCTCAGAGTCTCCTGTGAGACCAGGAAGAAAGAGCAGTGGTGATGCAGCCGGAATATTGCTGGAGAGCGTGAGTGGACTCACGGTAAGTGTTTAGGGTTTTTTGGGAGTGCACATGCATTGAAATGTTAATGCAGGGAATGCATTAAGAAAAAAAAATTTTGCTTTGAAAACTATTTTAACTATTATGTTTTTATTCTATATTTCACTTTAACCACTACTACAATTTGATTGCTAAAGAAGTGTGGGAATAAAAAAAAACAAACTTACAAACTCATCTCTATGGCTGCAGCATTTCTGTGATGCTGCAGCTATTCCCTGCTTGCTCTATGCCCGAGAACTGAGCAATCACATGACTTCTGACTCACTCACTGAAGCACTGGGATGGGGAGTGGGCAGGAGCAGCTGGCTTAGGCTCCCAGCAGCGCAGGATCCTTCCAGAACTTGATCCGGCTCTGTGGCATGGCTAAAGTCTGCTGTCAACTGATTCTGGGTCATGGGAATGCAACACTAATTGCACTCCTGTGACCCAGAAAAGAAGTATGACCAAAACATCTTTGGAAATACTTCTGTTTTAAATTAACTGCTGAAATCTTGAAGTGAAATTCAAAGAAATTTAAATGAAGTAAAAAGTGAAATCAAAATAGCTTTCCCTTTTCCAACAGTCTACCTGCATTTTTCTAGGCTCTTCCTATTGTGATTTGTTGTTTTCACAGTTTTTGCAGGCAAATGGTTTGATCATATACGAGGATGGTACAATCATAAGGATGCATACAATATCCTTTTCTTAAAATATGAAGACATGATAAAGGTAAAGGCTCTGAGTTTTAATACTAACATATGAAAACAAATGTTTAAAGAGGATTTTTAGATAATTAAATAATTAGATAGATAATCTAGGCACAGTAATCATGAATGAATGTTTATAAGATTGTGCTGTGGACATTTCTCTTCAAATAGTGAAATTCAGAGTGGATACTGCAACTTGCATATAAACCATACAAATTGCAGCCAAAAGGTAATTGTAACAAAGTTGCTGTAGAGAAATTATATGGAAACCCCACAAACTCATAGGGATAGATGAGGATCAGTTATCAAATTTTGGTCTACCTCTGTCAATTGCAGTGGTGAGGAACATTGCCTTGTTTGCTCAACCAGTGTTCACGTATCTTCAACCCAAAAATGTTTATTAAAGGCTAATTCCACTGGTTTCAAAATAAATAAATAGTGCAAATACAGTGCTCAGCATAAATGAGTACACTCCTTTTGAAAAGTAATATTTTAATCAATATCTCAATGAACACAAGAACAATTTTCAAAATTTTGACAAAACTGAGATTTATAGAACATTTGTTTAGCTCATTACATGAAAGTAAGGTTAATAATATACTTTAGATTACAAAATCTTCAGTTTTACTCAAATTAGTTGATGCAAAAATGAATACACCTCACAACAAAAACTACTATATCTAGTATTTTGTATGACCTCTATGATTTGTAAGGACAGCGCCAAGTCTTACAGGCATGGAATGAACAAGTTGGCGACATATTGCAACATCTATATTTTTCCATTCTTCAAGAACGTCCTCTTTTAGAGCCTGGATGCTGGATAGAGAGTGATGCTCAGCTTGTCTATTCATAATTCCCCATGGGTGTTTGATGGGGTTCAGATCAGGAGACATACAGTACTTTGCCACTGATTCACTTTCACCCTGTTCTTTTTCAGAAATGCAACAGTGGTCTTAGATGTGTGTTTTGGATCATTGTCATGTTGGAAAAGTGCACGACGACCAAGGACATGGAGTGATGGTAGCATCTTCTCTTTCAATACATCTGTGAATTAATGATACCATCAATGAAATGCAGCTTCCCAACACCAGTAGCACTCATGCAGCCCCACAGAAGGACACTACCACCACCATGTTTCAGAGTAGGCACCATGCATTTTTCTTTGTACACCTCACCTTTGCAACACCATACAGTTTTAAAGTCATCAGTTCCAAAAACATTTATCTTGGTCTCATCACTCCAGAGTACAGTAGTCCCAGTCAGTCTTCTTTTTCAACATGGGCTTTGGCAAATTTTAGGTGGGTTTTTTTATGAATGGGTTTTAGGACAGGCTTCATTTGTGGACAACATCCATGCATGCCATTCATTTGCAGTGTACACAATATTGTGTCACAGAAAACAATCACCCCAGTTTGGCTTTCTACTTCTTAAGCTAACTGCAGTGAACTTAAATGGGGATTTTCTTCTGGTACAATCATTTTTATTAGTTTTTCTCTTTTTTCTTGTTTGAAAAAATAACAATGTACAAACATTTAGAAAATAAGGTCCCTCGCAGGGGACCAATTGTCAGATATACAATACAATAAGCTACACATAAATAGAGTAGCCTTCAACAAAAGAGTGCCCCAACTAGAGCAAAAGGAACCTGAGTAAAATACCCAGCAAAGGTAAATTGTGGGGAAGTGGGGGAGGGAGGGGGATAACATAGCTGAAGATCAAGGAGGAAAGAAGTACAGTTAGAAAAAAAAGTTAAGAAGAAAGAATCAGAAATAAGAGAATATGAGGGCAAGGACCCCCCTTAAAAGTGGTATGAACCCAGGCTGTATTCGGGAAGTGAGGGGTGAGCATAAGACCACCAAGGGCTCCACATTTTCAGGAACCGAGGATGAGAATCCTTAAGGATTCTTGACATTTTCTCATGAATCATGAAGGTGGTCATAATATTCTTCACTTCCGCAACTTCAACAGTTGGTTTCTTGTAGGCCCTATTAATGGCCCTTTTAGTTGCTATGAAAAGATAGGTGGCCAACTTCTACTTAAGGCACAAAAGGCCAGGAAGTGGGTAATGGAGGAGCGCATGACAGGGATCTCTACGGAATGTAGAGTAAAAAAGGGTCGACAAAAGGCCATAGACTCTGGACAAAAGGTCCATCAGTCGCAGGCACGTCCACCATACATGTAGCTCATCTCCACGAATTCCGCAACCTCTAAAACATTGATCGCCACAAGACGGATTTACATGGGCTATCCATGCCGTGACCCAGTACCATCTGAGAAGGACCTTATATACCGCCTCCATAGTGGTGGTGTTAAAAGAACATTTGGCCACAGCCATCCAAGCACTAATCCATACCTCTGGGGCCAATTGGACAGCAAGATCGCGTTCCCATTTTAAAACATAGCGATGGGAGCCAGGAGAATGTTCCACAAGAAGGTGTGAATAGAGTGCCTCATGTACCAGGGGAGTGCTGGCAAACGTGTAAATGGCGATTTTCTTCAACCCTTCTCATCAGAAGATGCTCTTGTTGAGGTTTTAACTTCCATAGACATCCTGAACATCTCTGTGAGATGTTTGCAGTTCCATCTTTGTTAAATTTTTGTATCACTTTTGCTACAGTATTCTGACAGATAAGTACATTTTTGCTTATCTTCTTGTAGCATTCAACTTTCCTGTAAATAAATTATTTTCTTTTCTCAGGTGCCATTTCTCTTCCATGTGGTGTCATTGCTGACAGCACAAAATGGGAAGGGGTTTTCTTTGTTAAGAAATCCCCATTTATAATCAACTGTCTGCTGGACACCTGTTTAATGAATAATTAGACTCACCTGTGATTGAATTCTCGTTAATTAGAATTTTGTTGTCTAAAATTTAGCTTTGCTCCTAAGACTTTAATTGGGGTGTATTCATTTTTTAAACATGGCCTTGAATGAATTTCATAGGAAAAATACTTCTTTGTGTGTGCAAATTAACAAATCTTGTTTGCAATCAATGGCCCACATTTGTGGGAGTATTTTGTAGTATAGTGTCTCATAGAAAATTTTGATTCTGAAAGGAAAGTAAAGGTTTTCTGACAAATCTGTTGGGGTGAACTCATTTATGCTGAGCACTGTATTTGCAGATACAAAAATGTGCATTTTTTAATTTGTTTTCCATGCATTGAAACCATGATCAGGGGAATGCAGGTGCAATGGCAGGCTCCTGCACACTCGTTCTCCATCTCTATGCCCAAACCAAGGTATGGATTTTTAGTTATAAAGCTGTAGGAAATGTCAATGGACTATGAGAGCAATGATAACTGCACTTGTGCTTGTATCCCTTTGAGAACTACAAGTCATTTTGGGAATTGTCTAAACCTATATTCAGCAACTTTGCGTATTTTCCATGTTGATCTCCAATGCAATCTACTCACAATTTCAGATTTGCTGAGTATTTTTGGGGCTTTGCAAAACTTTGAGCAAATCGTATTTTTCAAAGCTGCCAAAACTATTTTATCAGATAGTAATAGTTATTCCTATTTTTGTTTTTTGGTGAAATGAGTTTTCTCATGTTTGTAGGACCTGCGGTCTGTTGTCAAGCAAGTTTCCACATTTTTAGGAATAAAATTAGATGATGAGGCAATGGACATTGTGGTGAAAAAAGCATCTTTCAAAGAGATGAAAAAGGATCCTCTTGCAAATAAAGAAAATATGCCCGAAGACATTATAGATAAAAGATTTGGGTCATTTATGCGTAAAGGTAAAATATTAGCTATAGGGGTTTTGTGATGTGTAATGTGCTGCAATATTTATCATATTGTATGTTGTTAGCATTTAATTATTTGGTATATAGTAATACCGCACATACACTAAATATATATATATATATATATATATATTTTATATAGATAAATTGTGAAATTCAGTGCGACCTTGCCAGATAGCTGTAGGTGCAGTCACCAGCTATGAAGAAATCCACTGGTGCTGGAAAGGTAGGTGGTAGTCTACTAAAATCAGAAATAATGGAGGAGAGCATGAGGGTAGTGGATGACCAACAGCTGCAGGTGAGAGCTGTTTCAGCATTTGGAAGCCAACACAAAATGTGTGCAGCATCTGTGAGTGAAAATGAAATTGCAAAGCTTCTTGGAACAAAGTATAGCAGAGCAATATAAACATTTACCAGCACACTTTCTAACTAGTCACCAAAAAGGAAAAAAAAAGTTTTATGTTAAACACAAGCTTTTGTTGCCTACATTTGCAAACACCTGTAAAACCATACTGCCCGTCAAGGCAACTCTATAAGGTATAGTCAATAACCCTAAATTATGTGAATTCTCCAACAGGGGCATATAATAACTATGCATAAAGACACTGGTCATTGGGAGTGCATGGCAGGAAATCACAGCTCAGTATTCCTCTTAAAACATAGGGTCTTCAACGCCTACAGCAGTGTAGAGAGGAATTGGAAGCACAAAGTCCTTTTCAAATTGGCATATACTGTAGGTCCATACAGTGGGAGGGAATTGAGTTGACAAAATTACATGTAGCCAGGTGCTTAGCTAGAGAGCAACTATAAGGAAACTGTGCTGCAGCTACCATGTGCCTAAAAAGGAATTTTATGCTGGTGTCAGCACCGTTCTGCCACCTCTCAACACGGGGGAGCCAGTGGGACTGAAATTACGCTTGCAGGCCACACTGAACTGAACTGTGAGTGATGTAGGCTAGGAAGCAACCTTACCATGAAAGTGCATGGAGCAATGGACTACAATTCCCAAGTAAAACCCCTTAAGAGGAGGGGGAATAAGCATTTTTCTCTGGGTAATAGGGAAAAAGACTCCTTTGCTGTGCAGGGACTGGAGCTGTACACACCTGTGTGTAGAGACCAAACAGCTAGAGAGCCACTGAAGACTGAGTTCCTGAGGATCAGAGACAGAGGAGTGTCCAGGACAAGATTCGCTGTGTGCCCTGACTGGTGACCTACTGCAGATGTGCTGACTTTACCACTGTTTAGCAGATCAGGAAAAAGACTGCCTATTCGCCAAGGTCCTCCAAAAACAAACCACTTCATGCAGGCTTAAAGGGATGGTAACTAAGTGCACCTCTGTACAGACTTGGCCCCACCACTTAGCAGGCTGGAATTTGCAGGTCAGGCACCAGATACTTAACAGCTGCTTCCCAGGGGTACCCCTCTTATACATATATTCATACCTACACTAAGGGGGATATACACAGAGTGCATTCTGAGTCACCTGTTGATCATCTATTCCAGAAGAGTTACTGTGAGACTTTTCATTACTGTTGGTCCTGTTCATTGTTTACACTGTGCATTGTTTATACTGTTCACTGCTTATACTGCTCACTACCGGTGCTGCTGTTACTAGGTTAATCTTGCCTAGTGATTTAGACTAACTGCTAAGCTATAACCTAATAACTACGTCAGTTAGCTTACTGCATGCAAGCAGATTCTTTTACCTGTTCATTAATATTTGTGCATTGCCATTAACTTTGTCTTATTACATTTTACTTACTTTATTTACAATTAAGTAGCCTGGTCCCTTTATCCTATATGCTGATATAGTTGTGAGTAGTATACTAATATTTCAGCTCATATAGGTGTTTGCAGCATCCCATTACCTAACCAGATATGTCAGAGAACTCTTCCGGGGATATCTTAGTCTGGGGAACATGACTGATTCTGTCAATGCCAGTAGTGCCACAATAAAACTCTATAAAACTCTGGTAAAGCAGGCTTTGTTTACCCAAGACCACAAAAGATGACACTGGCTCCTAACAGATCTTCATACTCAATGGTGAAAATATTCAAACGCCGACTCCCTCATGCTCCCTTATTTGGAAAATGGTTCTTCAAAGGTGAAAAAATAAATATAACTGCTGTAGAACTCCTGAAGGAAATAAAATAATGTGTAATTTCAGTTTTAGACTTTTGATTGCTGCTTGAAGAATCATTGAGGAACTCTTCTCCTAGCTTACTGCCCTAGTGACAATGTTGTCACTGTGAGGCTATGTTTGACTTAGGGCTCGTTCACACTTGACTGTTTTACCAACGCTTGCCAAATGCCCCTATAAGCATTTGGCAAGCGTTGGTCCGCATTTGCAGAGCATTTTTTAACGCTTGGCAAACGCTCCGCAAACGCCGCATGCGTGGTTTAGCGGTAGTTGCTAGGCATTTACAGAGCGTTAAAAACGCTCCACAAATGCCTATAATGAAGTTTAAATGGTGTTACCACTCCGCAAACGCACTGCAACCGCGTCGCAACCGCGCTACAAACGCCGGCCAGGCGTTTGTGGAGCAGCACCATAGACAAAAATAGGAGGCTTCAACGCCTCTGGACTCAACCAGAGGCATCCGTTTTGCCGCACCGCAACGTGCCACAACACTACCGCTCCCGTTAGAACAGTACCATGTGCTGCAATGGGCAGAATTGTCCGAGGCGTTTGGGAAGCGGTAAAAACGCTTCCCAAACGCCTCTCTGCTGCCTGCACACAACGCTAGTGTGAACGTAGCCTTAAAGTGGTTGTAAACTTAAAAAACAAAATATAAACTGAACATTTTATATAACTAAGCTACTCATGTGCTCATAGCATGGCAGGAAAAAAAGCAGTCCTTCAGCTGTAATCTTCCCTGCTTTGATACTGTAAAAAATATCTGACACCTGCTAAAAAAGTTGTCGCCATGACTCCTCTCCTTTGATTTACAAAGAAGAGGAGACTCATGCATGAGCATGTGTGGTGGGGACGTGTCTACAGCTGCCTCAGCCTGACTGAGCATGGAGCAGGAAGACAGGTGACTTTCACTTTCTTCCCGCACATCTCCTCAGGACTAGGAGCAGGCAAACATTTAAAAAGTGTACTGAATTGCACAGAATTAATCAGTTTCAAAAAGATACCGCTGGCATGAAGTCTAAGCGCCGGGTAGCTTTGTCATTGTGGGCGCATTGCCAGGTGATGACACTTTACCAAAGAACCAGCAAACACAAATGCTCCTGCGCTTGGGGATGGACTCGATGCAGGTTACAACCACATTAAGAATGTCCTGGAACATGCACACCTTGCTGCCCTCAAATGGACTGGGGGAATCCAAATATACTGAATGGGGAAAGAACAAAGAACAAACAGGCCTAGTGCATTACCATAAAAAATGTTTAATAAAAAATAAAGTAGGTGTTGTACTCACAAACGACAAGGCACATCATAAAAGAACAGCTGGGTCAACACCGCGCTGAGTAACAGTCCGCAATAGGGAGTGTAGACATCCAAAAGGCTGACGCGTTCCGAGGACTTGCCTCTTCCTCAGAGCCCTGCTCTCTGTATTCAAAATGCTGGACAAATATGTTGTTTTTCAGTTTCATAGGTCATGCACTTAATTTTAGACAAGCTGAAAACAGTTTCTTTCCATTACAGTAAGCCTGAAAAATGCTTTTCTGCAACCAATCCTCCAAACATTTGGATAACATTTTTCTGCCTATTCTGCTTGAAACAAAAAATGATAGGGATCCATTTTTAAAAATGTGTCTTTAAAAAAATTCTAAAAAAAAAGTATAAGATTTGTATGGAGAACATGCATAATTTCTGTTTATAATATGAAACCACCTATGTAATTGGGTATAATTGTAGATTTAGCACTATCATCTATCAAATGGATCTATCACTTAGAAAACTCTGAAGAAGTATTAAATATAAATAAGAATACCAGTCTTCATGAACTGAGGATAGACCCAGATAATTTTTATAATGTCTGTCATCTGAGATAACAACTAATCTAATAATAACCATTTTTTTTTTACTCAAGTAAAAGCCTTTAGGCTCCTGAATTATTTTATAATGTATATGAGATAAATATTGTAAGTTGGGTTTGTGTCACTTTCTCTTCAGGTCAAGTTGGAGACTGGAAAAACATAATGACTGTGGCAGAGAGTGAAACATTTGACAAACTATTCCAGGAGAAAATGGGAGATTTATCATTAAATATTACCTGGGAAGTCTCTGAATGAACAAGAATAGCCCTCAGTTTTCTCTGATTTCACTTTCATATCTTAAGTCATGACAAAAGTAAAAATGCATTTTGTTTGATTTAACCTGTACATGTACAGATTTTCTTTGTAGAATTTTTGTTTCAAGAATATTCATTTGATTTTCTAATCATTAGTGAAGTCAAACTGATGTTTATTTTTGACAGCAGTGACGGGAAAATTTGAAGGGGCAGGAAGGAAGGAAAACTTTTCGATCAAATTTTCGGCCAGTGTATGTGGTTATTGTTTAGAAATTGCATTCATTTTAAAATCGAATGTTAAAAGCAAAAAACAATTTTTGATCGACATTCATCCATTCATCAAATGTACAAATATTTTTCATACGACTTTTCTTATGAATATTCTCGTCCTAAAATGAACATGTGTATGGTTAGCTTTAGAGCTAGTTGTAAACATAAATAATGTGTATCTCATAGACTTTGAAAATAAAAATAATACATCAACAACATAAACATTGAATGGCTGTTTGAATTTCCTGTATTTAACTCTACATTCAGTGTCCTTACATAACCTGCTTTAAACAAACAACAGCGGGTAGTGTGGTGTGTATTAATGTCAATGGGAGCTAGAAAATAAAATTTTCTGTATAATGTTCAACCTGTATGCCATATCAGCAAACAGGCCAATAACATAAAGAGGCAGGACTAGTTTACTCCAAGAAAAAAATGTTACCATCCATTGAGGGACACAAGAATTGTGGATAACTATAGACAAATGAGACATCAGAAAGCAGTACAACTGAGGGGCAATCAATAGCAACTGAGAGATTTATCAAATGTAGAAATGTAAGTCTTGAGCTACTAGCCAGGCCTTAAGAGTTACTCGCCACCAGTTGCTCACCCAACCCTTACCCTGCTACACCCCTAATTCCCCCCTAAACACGCCCTCATAAATGATTTCATGAAATGACACTGTTAAATGTTACCCACATTACATCAGGGTCCCCAGAGTCCCCCCACATTACATTAGGGCCTCCAACGTCCCCCTAAACACTCCATCATACTTTGACCATGCACCGTATATAACCATAACCCCCCATAATCTTTCGCTCACACAACCATAACTCTACCAAGCATATCCTACCTACTATCCAACTCAGCAGTACCTCAAATGTCCCATACTCTACCACCCATAATAACCACATCATCTTGAACCTGACCAAACCACCCATACATGAAGGTTTACATACAGACACATGTACATACACACACACAAACAGGAACACCTGTACACACACACAGACATGTACATACACATACATACACAGAAACATGTACACACACGCACAGAGACACATACAGACACATGTATACACACACAGACACGTACAGACAGGCATACATGTATATGCACACAGACACATGTACATACACAGGAATACACAAGTACAGACACATGTACATACATACACATGTACATACATACACAGACACATGTACATACACACACACAGTACATGCACACACACATGTACACACACACATACATGTACATACACGCAGACACAAGTACAGATACACAAATGTACATACACATAGACACATGTACATGCATACACAGACACACACAAACACACATACACACACACACGTACACACACACACACACACATACAAATACACACATACACACACGTACACACACACATACACACGCACACACACACACATACATCCCTATAAAAAGTTGCAGTACTTCATTGGTCACTCACAGAGCCGGGTACTGCACTCTAGGGGGAGGCAGAGAGCACAGCACACACTCCTTCCTTTGCTTCCACTGCGCTCAGCTATTGAGCAGTCTGACGGTTCCCAGTGCAAGTGACAGATCAGGCCTGAGCTCCGAGCCTGCTCAGCCCTGGGTTATACACTCGCCCCCACCATAATTTCTACTCGCCATTGGCGAGCAGGCGAGTGGAAATTTCAAAGCCGCCTGATATAAAGGATAGCAGCATAAAATAGAAGATTTGGTCAATAATGAAAACATCATTTGGAAAACTACAAAAGGAGGCCAAGCCTAACTTGCCTCACTCTTGTTCAGGGAACAAAAGTTTGGACGGACAAGATATATCCTGATGAATGATCAATTAGGGAGCTGCTAAAACTCAGTAGAATATACCTAAGTCTTGATTTCAGGGAGTGGAATATCAATGAGAAGAAAGGATGTTATCCTAAAAAAGGTACACTTAAAAAGAGAAACAAATTTTAATAGTACTAATCCTGACCCTTTTAGTAGGGAAGGGTAGAGTGACCAAGAACCTCTCTATAAAAAAGGGGGTAAAGGAAGAAGTAGAAGGACAAGAATGGAGAGCACCTAAGACTGTTCTGGAGTGTGGTAGATACACAGAAAACCTGTCTATGAACCAGGTTGCTTTGGAAATACCAGAGTAGAATTCCAGAATCCTCCTGGCAAAGACTGTGCTGAGGAGTGAAGGGTAAGAGCCCTAAAGTTAACACTAGGAGTATCTATGTAAAACATAGAAGGAAAGAATCTAAGGAGTCTACCTCAAAGGATTATAGCACAGCACAGTAGAAAAAATTTCTTCTATAAGCATGTCCCACAAAGGACCTTTGGAATTATTCAGGCCTCTAAGGAAAACCATAGCAGGGTAACAAAATGACATGTCTGCTGAATGTCAAAAAAGTACAGAGCCTGCAAAAAATGTATGCTTTCATGAAATTAGGAAGAGGGGTACACAAATGAATACCCCTCAATGACTACAGAGATATTGTAAAACAAACAATGAGAGTTGAAAATACTATCTGACACAAGAACTGTCTGTTTGGACTATCATAAGGGTTTTTTTTATATCAAAAGAGGCTTTATTTGAACCCAAACAAAAGAAGATTATTACAGGAGTTTAGTACAACTGAGCACCCAAAACATACAATAGAGTTCCCAAGCCATGAAAAAGAAATACAGAGTTAAAGCATTTGGACAGTGAGGCTGCTTCCCATAAGTACTGTATCCATTATACGATACACATACAAAGAAAGCAGTCTTATACAGAAGTGTCTGTCTAAAAGGCCCATAGGAGCCGGATTTGGACCAGCTCCAAAAGACTTAGTCCAAGGTATCCAGCCAAGGAGCCCAGAGCTTCTCAAATTTGGCAGGGCTTCCCCTATGTTGGTATATACTGTATATGTTCTAATCTCAGGGAATTGTCCTGAGAGCAAATCTATTCCCGCAGGGAGGGAGGACTTACAGATTTCCAGTGAATCAAAAGTATTTTGCGTGCTATGAACAATGCTCTGGAGATAGCTTCACCTACAAATTCTCTAGGTTCTACATCCTACAATATATTCAACAAACAACATTTAGGGTCTAGTGGAAGCTTAGCTTGGAACACCATGTTAATGGTGTCCACCACTTCCTTCCAGTACAGATGAAGTTTAGGGCAACACCAGAGTAGGTGCACAAGATTGACATGGCATTTAGGGGATATGGCTGAATACCCATTCTATGCAGACGCAATGGAGTATAATGCACTCTGAGTAGAATATATAGTTGTGACAATTTTTGAGACACATTAAGAGAGTAAGTAGTAGGCCTCCTCCCATTGATCACCTGACATGAGGTCCAGGTCTCTCTCCGACAATGCCAACACGTTTACGGGGTACTTCTTTACATATTCAGTCAAAAGCATGGAATAACAATTGGGGGTAAAACCCTAGAGGTTTCGGCAGTAAAGAACAAGTTAAAGAGTGGTGTATTAGATAAGTGCCAAGGAGGCGCATCCCTCATCACCCTAATAGCATGTCGTGTGTCCGGAGGACACAGCGGAACACCGATCGCTGTATGGGACCTCTGTGTGAGGTCCCAATCATGTGAATAGTAGTAAGCAATAGTAGTAACCTCTGTGTGAGGTCCCAATCACATGAATAGTAGTAAGCACGATTGCTTACTACTAGTGAAATCTGTGAATGATCACAGAGGTCACATGGTACAAGGCTAGTCACAACAGCCTTGTACCATGTAACGAGCTGTGATCAATCACAGCTCTCACAGTATTTCTCAATGGCTGCAAGAATGCAGCCAGAGAGAAGGAGAAATTATTGCTTTTACAGTCTTTATGGGTGTAAAATCAATCAGTGTGAAAAAAAAAAATCATCACCCCCCACAAGTAGTACAGTATCATTATGGTGACACTGTACTGCTAGGGTGACAGTATGTTAAAAAAAACATAAATAATAATATAAAAAAAAAAATAAAAATGTAAAAAAAAGTTTGAATAATTATAATTTTTGTTTATAAACTAGTTTGGGTTATTTTTTTTTACTAAAAATATAGCTGAATACATTTTGGCCAAGATTAATGAATAAAGATTATTTATTTGCAAAATTTTATTAAAAAAACACTTTTTTTTCAAATTGTTTGAACTTTTTCATTTATACTATACAGTAAAAAAATAAAAATCCCAGTGGTAAATAAATACCACTAAAATAAAGTTTTATCTGTCTCAAATAAATGCTGAAAAATTCACATGGGTACATTGTTGCATGACTGTGCAATTGTCATTCAAGTGTGATAGCACTGAAAGCTGAAAATTGGCCTGGACAGGAAGGGGGTGAAAGTGTCCGGACTTGAAGTGGTTAATGTGACGATTGTGGCGTCAGACCCCAGCCCTTCTCACCAAACTCCTGACCGAAGGACTAGCCAATCTAAAACAGCGATGTCACGTGCGTAACAATGCCATGCCCAGCTGCACCCTGCACAAAGATTTTCCAGCTAATGGACTACAATCTGTGTACCGGCAGCCTGGGAGCGATTGTTACTGGGTCAGGTTAATTACGCAATTAACCCTACACACTGCCACCACCTCCTTTTTGTACAGAGAAAGAGGAAACTCAGCAATATCAGCAATAACACTATGATGGTTAGATAATCGTCTGTATACCACTGTCACCGCAGGCAGGTTATACAGAGGGTTTAACACCCACACAGTAGTGCTCTTCAGCGGCAGGAATTTGTAATTTGCATTAAAGAGCGTTAGAAACTGTCACGAGCCTGACGTGGAGAGAGGGCATCCTCTTACAACACCCGCTCGGAGCCCCTGAAAGTGGGAACAGAGGCACAGAGCCAGGAGTGGCAGGAGTGCCATGTAGATCTTGAAGCTGACGGCAGGTAGCTGGGGACCCAGGAGATCCAGACACACGCCAGGTGCAGGTGCAGGAACGTAGGTGCAACAGCAAGCAGGTGTGGCGGCAATCAGGATGCGGATTTGGGACCAGGCACCGCTGCGTGGATGCAGTGGCAGACAGGTATGGTGGTGATCTGGATGCAGACCCGATGCAGAACCGTGGGTGCAGCGGCAGGTGAGTATGGTAGCCGACAAGATGCAGGTCAGGTGCAGGTGTAGGTAGGATAATATAGCAGAGTCAGACAAGCCGGGTCAGTATCAAGTGGGCAGATAAAGTACAAAAGGAGCAGGCAAGCGAATGGTCAGGGATAGCCGGGGTCAGTGCAGGCGGAGTTCTTTCTTAGTCAGGTAATGCAGAATACAGGTATCAGGATCAGGAATATATGCAGGAACGTTGTAGACCAGAAGGCAATGATTTTACTACTAAGTAGGTTTAAATAGCCCGCCTGACGTGACGTGTGCATTTACTGCGCATGCGCGAGTTTTCCACGCTACCGCGCATGCGTGGCCGCACGCTCCCGTGCCTGTGCACTAGCACTGCCTTGACTCGAGGGGATCCGTCACCGTCGCACCGCTGCACGGCAACAGGATTCCTGACAGAAACAGTTCAACGCTTTCAGAAAGTAAGATTTATTACTAAAAGGTCAAAAGTGTGCAATAAAAAATAAAAAAATATTTACAGAAAAAGATATAGCCAATATATATATATATATATATATATATATATATATATATATATATACAGGGAACAATAGCACAGCAAAGAGATAACAGAGAGAAGTTAGAGGGTTAAAGTTCTTGCCACATGTCCTGGGTTAAGCAGCTTCCAGGTTTCAGAGCCAAAAGGATGCTTGATCTCCCACTGTTAGTTTCGATGTTAAAGGGAGACTCTTCAACTCACACCCACAGCTCAACTCAGCCTAGCTTTTCTAGCAAATCCACAGGGTGTCACTCTGGAGCAGTAACCCAATCGTCTCTTTTGGGGAGGGAAGTGTAGGTGGAGACCTAAGTTATAACCAGAAACTCTCATAGCTTATATTTTGGTCCATAACTTTTCCTAGGTACATGTAACATTCCACCCACGGGTAGATTAACATGCAGAATCGTCTGCCGAAGGTCTACATATGAAATGTGACATACCTGCTGGGATGGTTAAGGAGATTTTATTTTCTGCTCTTCTGTTGATCTCAGCTAGGGAATGTAATATACCAAACGATTTGTATTAACGTGACCAATCTGAAGATATGCCTGGTTTTTATGTAAGTCTCTCATATTTCAAGATATGAAGTCATAGGGGAAAATGGATGTTGGATGTGGTGTCTTGTTTTATGCCTTCTCTGGAATGTCTTTGAACTCCCGTGAAGGGCTTGGTTTATGCTTTTACGATATCTTTCCAAGCAAAAGTTTTAGACATAGAGGCACCTACTGTAGCTAGTGAGGTTTTATAGCCAGGACGCCCTCCCACTGAGTTTGCTGCCTGTGATATCTTCAAACACACACCGACCACATGTCACTCAACAGAGAGGGAGGGGGGTGGGAAAAGAGGGAGAGAGAGATAATTATACAAGATGGACGATCCTTTGCCAAAATGGAGGTTCCCATCCATCTCTGTATGCCCAATTGCTACACCTCCCCCCTCAGGTGGTTGCATGGAAGGGGACTGCAATTTCCTTCCTGACGCAACCGTATTCTGCTGGCTCGACCTGTCTTGATAACCCATCAGCATTGCCGTGGGTGCTGCCCTTCTTATGCTGTATGGTGAAATCATATTGCTGAAGAATTAGGCTCCACTGAAGTAGTTTGTCATTCTCCCCAGCAACATGATTTAACCAGCTCAGAGGATTCTGATCAGTGATCACTGTGAAGTGCCACCCATAAAGGTACATTTGTAACTTCTGGAGAGCCCACACGATCGCAAGACACTCCTTTTTAATCGTGGCATATGCTACCTCCCTGGGAAGCAACTTCCGGCTCAGGTAGAGGATGGGATGTTCCTCTCCTGCACCATCCACCTGGCTCAGGACTGCACCCAATCCATATGCAGAGGCATCCATCTGCACTAGGAAACGGCGGGTGAAGTCTGGAGCCTGTAGCACAGGGGTACTGGCCAGCCCCTCCTTCAAGGCCTGAAAGGCCTTCTCACAATCGGGTGTCCAAGACACCACCTTGGGTAGTTTCTTCTTGGTCAGGTCAGTCAAAGGTTTCGCCAGGTTACTATAGTTACTTACAAACTTCCTATAGTAACCGGCTGTCCCCAGGAATGACATGACCTGTTTCTTGGTTTGCAGGGTAGGCCAGACCAGGATGGCCTCCACCTTCTCTGTTTCGGGCCTCAGGGTGCCTCCTCCTACCTGGTGTCCCAAAAACTGGACATCTGTCATGCCTATCTGACACTTACTGGGTTTGACGGTCAGATTGGCGGCTGTCAGTTTGTCCAGAACCTGTGACAGATGCACCAGATGTTCTTCCCAGGTGGGGCTGAACACGGCAATGTCGTCCAGGTAGGCTACTGCAAATTGTTCCAGCCCCTCCAGCAAGTCATTCATGACCCTCTGGAATGTAGCTGATGCATTCTTCATGCCAAAGGGCATGACTGTGAATTCGAACAAGCCAAATGGGGTGATGAAGGCAGACTTTTCCTCAGGTGCCAGAGGAATTTGCCAGTACCCCCTGCTCAGATCCATGATTGTGATATAATGGGCAGCCACCAGCCTATCCATCAATTCATCGATCCGGGGCATGGGGTAGGCATCTGTAGTGGTGATGGTTAGAGATGAGCGAATTATTCAAAAATTCGATTCGGCTGATTCGCCGAATTTGCGGAATAAATTTGATTCGATGCGAATTTATTCGCTGCGAATTTAACTTATTAAAAGGGTTTCTAGGCTTCAGAGAGCCTTTATATTAGTGCAGAACACTGTACCTTTAATTTAAATGCCCTTGGAGTCTGCTGGGGAAGAGAAATAATACTGTCAGTCAGTATGACATGCAGATGAGTGCCGTCGATCTTAGAATCACCGCACACTTCACTCATTTGGGCAGTCACGGGGCACGACGAAGAAGATGAAGAAGAAGAAGAAGAAGAAGATGATGAAGAAGAAGATGATGAAGAAGAAGATGATGAAGAAGAAGAAGATGAAGAAGAAGAAGATGAAGAAGAAGAAGATGAAGAAGAAGAAGAAGATGAGGATGAAGAAGAAGAAGAAGAAGAAGAAGATGAAGAAGAAGATGAGGATGAAGAAGAAGTAGAAGAAGAAGAAGAAGATGAGGATGAAGAAGAAGAAGAAGGAAAATAATAATAATAATAAGAAGAAGAAGAAGAAGAAGGAAAATAAGAAGAAGAAGGAAAATAAGAAGAAGAAGAAGAAGAAGAAGAAGAAGGAAAATAAGAAGAAGAAGAAGAAGGAAAATAAGAAGAAGAAGAAGGAAAATAAGAAGAAGAAGAAGGAAAATAAGAAGAAGAAGAAGAAGAAGAAGGAAAATAAGAAGAAGAAGAAGGAAAATAATAATAATAAGAAGAAGGAAAATAAGAAGAAGAAGAAGAAGAAGAAGAAGGAAAATAAGAAGAAGAAGAAGAAGAAAAAGGAAAATAAGAAGAAGAAGAAGGAAAATAAGAAGAAGAAGAAGAAGAAGGAAAATAAGAAGAAGAAGAAGAAGGAAAATAAGAAGAAGAAGAAGAAGAAGAAGAAGGAAAATAAGAGGAATGAAAATAAGAAGAAGAAGAAGAAGGAAAATAGGAAGAAGAAGAAGAAGAAGAAGAGAAGAAGAATGAAAATAAGAAGAAGAAGAAGAAGAAGAAGAATAAGAAGGAAAATAATAATAATAATAAGAAGAAGAATGAAAATAAGAAGAAGAAGAAGAAGAAGGAAAATAAGAAGAAGAAGAAGGAAAATAAGAAGAAGAAGAAGAAGAAGAAGGAAAATAAGAAGAAGAAGAAGAATGAAAATAAGAAGAAGAAGAAGGAAAATAAGAAGAAGAAGAATGAAAATAAGAAGAAGAAGAAGAAGGAAAATAATAATAATAATAATAAGAAGAAGAAGAAGAATGAAAATAAGAAGAATGAAAATAAGAAGAAGAAGAAGAATGAAAAGAAGAAGGAGAAGAAGAAGGAGAAGAAGAATGAAGAGAAGAAGGAGAAGAAGAATGAAAAGAAGAAGGAGAAGAAGAATGAAAAGAAGAAGGAGAAGAAGTAGGAGAAGAAGAATGAAAAGAAGAAGGAGAAGAAGAATGAAAATAAGAAGAAGAAGAAGAAGAAGAAGAATGAAAATAAGAAGAAGAAGAAGAATGAATGAAAATAAGAATAAGAAGAAGAAGAATGAAAAGAAGAAGAAGAAGGAGAAGAAGAATGAAAAGAAGGAGAAGAAGAAGGAGAAGAAGAATGAAAATAAGAAGAAGAAGAAGAAGAAGAATGAAAATAAGAAGAATTCCAGTACAGCAAAAAGTGTATCTGCAGAGAGCTCCGCTATTTCTGACAGTTCTCTGACAGTTCCTTCACATTTACAGCGGTTGAAACATTGTATCTATTTGTTTCCGAATAAAAACATCTGTATCCTAAATGGAAACAAATAGATACAATGTTTCAACCGCTGTAAATGTGAAGGAACTGTCAGAGAACTGTCAGAAATAGCGGAGCTCTCTGCAGGGACACTTTCTGCCGGCTGTAGAAGGGATGAAAATCGGCCGATCGGGAAAAATTCGATTCGTGCATCCGAAGTTTGCTAATTTTCGGATTCGGTGCGAATCGAATTTTTCCTAATATTCGAAACGAATTCCACTTCGCCAAGTTCGATTCGCTCATCTCTAGTGATGGTGTTCAATTTCCGATAGTACACACAGAACCTGGTCGCCCGGTCCTTTTTGGGGACCAGGACTACAGGAGATGCCCAGGCACTGTGGGACTTCTGAATCACCCCAACTGCAGCATGTCCTCCACCTCCTTTTTCATATCAGCCAGCACCTCCAAAAAGACGTGATAGGCTGATTGTTTAATAGGAGGATGGGCCCCTGTGTCTACTTTGTGGGCAGCGAGGTGTGTTCTCCCAGGCTTCCCAGTAAACCTACTCCCATATACTGCTATTATTGCAAATTAACATGTTTTATTTTACCTCCTCATATACTGTGTTGTGTACTCAGCTTGTTTCCTTGTTTATACTTCAGTACATTTATGGTACTATTCATCAAAAAACTTGTATGTCTGATTTTTGTTGGTCGGTGATCTTGTTTATGACTGTTTCTCTGATGTTGTCTTTTTCTATAATAAAATCCATTGTAAAAGAATAAGTTTCTCCATTGTAGCCACTAGGAAAAAACTCTCTCTCATGACTGAGGATATGTAAATGACCTGAAATCTACTTCCTGGCTTCCACTGCTGGTAATGCTAATAATTTTAGACACTGAGAGGCTCGCAAGTAGGAAGAATACAGGGCCAGGAGTACTGTGATCACCATGATATTTTCTAGAGGCAAAGCAATGGTGCCCTTGATTGTACTGAAAAGAGCCCCGAGGTATACAAGAGACTGAGTGGGCTACAGGTGCCTCTTTTTCAGTTTCAGCAGCCAGACAAATTCGAGGATCATTGAAATGACCCAAGCTCTGTGCTCCAGCAGCTGCCCTCTGTCTTGTGATAGTAAGAGAAGTTCATCCAAGTAACAATGCAGACATATGCCCCTTGTTCTGATTAAGGCTAAAACAGCCAATAAGACTTTGAAAAACCTGCAAGGCGATGTTGAAAGCCCAAATAGTAGAAAAGTGAGCTTGAGATGTTCCTGACCTACAGCGAACCGAAGGAACGTGCGGAAGACTTCTGCAATGGGCAAATGAAAGCCGGCATCTTCAGGTCTTTGGACATTAGCCAGATGCCTGGCTGGACCTCCTGTGAATCATGGACAATGTCTCCATCTTGAATTTCTCCTTTTTGATTAAATAGTTTTAGGTGCGGGAGGTCTATAACCGGCCTAAACAAGCCATTCTTCTTCATGACCATAAGGAGGGGCTAGTACATGCCCCGAAATCTCCCACATTCTGGAACTGGCACAGTAGCACCTTGTGTCACCAGTAACTTTACATAATACAAGAGTATATGCTTCTTTTTCCTGGAGTGAAGCAAATCTGCAGAAACAAATCCAAGATGAGGAGGACTTCTGAAGGAACATGCATGTCCTGAAAAAACCGTATTGAAGGTCCAATAGTCAGAGATTGAGACCCAAATTCAAAAGAATTAGTAGCTTCTTGGTTACCCAAGTTCAAGTTTTTAGCAGACTTCTGAGGAGATGACTGGCCTCTTCCCCAGCTCTTCCTAAAGTCCCAACCTGGTCTGTAACTTTGTCTTCTAGACTGTGTCCTCTGGCCTAGCAGACGCTGGTCCTGAGGCAAAAAACCTGACTTGCCACCTGTGGTCCAGGCTATGGTGCTATTAAGCTTGTTGACAAAATATGGAGCTTCTTGCCTTAGAGGTGGGGGTCAGTAAGCTGAGGCCTCAACCACAATGCTCGCTTTGCCGTAGCTGACAAGAGCATAACCCACGCCACCAATCAGATGATATCAAATGAAGCTCACCATGAAAATCCTATGCAAACTTCAGCTCCTGAACCGTCGAGTCTCTGGGTGCTTCATCTGAAAACACTCTTAGAATACTGTATCCGCATTCTCCTTCCAAATTTCTATCACTTTAAGAATTGTCGCAAGAGCTAAGACCAGCTTATAGGCCATTCACTGCATCTTCCAAAGGAAGATTGACATGCTTTGCTAGCTTAAAGAATGCCTCAACAACTAAAGAGGCAGCCTCTAGATCAGGGGTCCTTAAACTATGGCCCGCGGGCCGCATGCGGCCCGCCGAGGACATTTATCTGGCCCGCTGGGTATTTTGTAATATTTGTGATCCACGGCGGCATATCCCTGCGCATGTCACGGGCATGTAGCCGATCGCCGATCAACAACTGTAGCACAGAGCTGTCACAGTTAACCCCTTTTCTGCTGCACCGCTGATTACACTTACACACGCCGTTCATCCCACGGATCACTAGCCACCGATGCTCCAGCAAGATGGATCAAAGATGCGTATTGGGGAGCATCATGGATCGGAGAGAGGACAGTTACATGGGGGGGGGTTGTGACATGGGGAAGACACTGACATGTGGGGGGGGTCAGTGACATGGGGGGGCCGTGACATGGGAAGACACTGACATGTGGGGGGCTAGTGAAATGTGCTGAGGACAGTGACATGTGTGGGAGTCAGTGACATGGGGGGGCTGTGACATGTGGAGGACAGTGACATGTGAGGGGCTAGTGACATGTGCTGAGGACAGTGACATGTGTGGGGGTCAGTGACATGGGGGGGCTGTGACAGGCGGAGGACAGTGACATGTGGAGGGCTAGTGACATGTGCTGAGGACAGTGACATGTGTGGTGGTCAGTGACATGGGGGGGCTGTGACATGGGGAAGACACTGACATGTGGGGGTCTAGTGACATGTGCTGAGGACAGTGACATGTGTGGGGGTCAGTGACATGGGGGGGCTGTGACAGGCGGAGGACAGTGACATGTGGGGGGCTGGTGACATGTGCTGAGGACAGTGACATGTGTGGGGTTCAGTGACATGGGGGGGCTGTGACATGCGGAGGACAGTGACATGTGGGGGGCCAGTGACATGTGCTGAGGACAGTGACATGTGTGGGTGTCAGTGACATGGGGGGGCTGTGACATGTGGAGGACAGTGACATGTGGGGGCCAGTGACATGTGCTGAGGACAGTGACATGTGTGGGGGTAAGTGACATGGGGGGGCTGTGACATGCGGAGGACAGTGACATGTGGGGGGGGGGGCAGTGACGTGCTGAGGACAGTGATATGTGTGAGGGTCAGTGACATGGGGGGGCTGTGACATGCGGAGGACAGTGACATGTGTGGGGGCCAGTGACATGTGTGGGGGTCAGTGACATGGGGAAGACACTGACATGTGGGGGGGTTCAGTGACATGGGGGGGCCATAACATGTGAACAAAACTGCGGGTGTCATTAACTTTTTAATGACACCCGCAGTGGTTCGCAGGCCCATAGTTCCCATTGAAATACTAATACGTTTATTGATTAAACTTTACTTGTTCTTCCTTTTTTAAATATTGTATTTGTTCCCGGTTTGTTGTTTTCACTTCAAAATAAGATATGTGCAGTGTGCATAGGAATTTGTTCATCATTTTTTTTTTTTTAAACTATAGTCCGGACCTCCAACGGTCTGAGGGACAGTGAACTGGCCCCCTGTTTAAAAAGTTTGAGGACCCCTGTCCTAAGTGAAGGAACAAGGTAAGATGTCAAAAACAGAGGGTCCTAGGAGGAGGACATAAAAAGAACACAGCCTCTGGCTCTAAGCCAAAATTTATGGGAGTGGGGTGCTATAGGATTGGAGAGGAGGCGGGGTAACTAGGGTTGCCACCTCTTCCCTTTAAACCCAAACACATACTAATTACCCAGGTTCTGAGGCTAATTTAATGCAGATAAGACCCAAAATGAGTTTAATTGCCACCTTAATCAACTACAGAGCCTGTATATTTAATATGTGTTCAGTTTTAAAGGGATGAGGTGGTAACCATAGGGTTAACTCATGCATATGCTTCCACTTAGTCTATCAGGAAAGATTAATTTCAGTTCTCAGAATTATTATCTTAGTGAAACACCCATTGTTTTCATGGCTAGCATCCAGGTGAACTACATTCTAGCAGATAACACAGTCACATGCTATAATAAAACTAGGTGCATCTGAGGACTCTAGGGGAAGGTCACATGGTTTTGAGCAACAGTAAAGAGTAGTAAACAGTTGTTTCACACACAAAGTCTCTCACATAAAGGGTAACAGCAAGTGTTTAGAGTAACTAAATCCAACATACCCCTCAATCTTTGATCCAGTTAGGTCAGGGTATGGCTTCCAAAACTACTGCTGAGGATACATACACTAATTTGGATAGCTGCTGTATAGAGAAAAGCACAAGCAGCATAATAAACATTTGAAGAAAAAACAGCTATGGAGTACCAAGTATGCTGATAGAAGATAAAAATGTAGCACTACCCCCTTAAAGGTTGCCATTTGTTTCTAACCTCTGCTAAAACCACCATGCTCATGTGACCAAAGTAAATCACAACTGTAAAATGGACTCACACACAAATTAGTGTAAACCAATGCAAAGTTTATGTTGAAATTAAAGGGTAACTTGGTCAGAAAGAACAAAATGACATTATATATATGCAGCAAATATAACCACTTGGTAATTGTGAGCACAAGTAACGACATTCACCATAAAGCAACAATAACTGTTAGTAGGCTTGCTTTCAGAAATATCCACTGTCTCCAATCTGAGGGGACTGCTAAATCCTCAGTGAGCAAAGAACAACTATAAAAAAAACAGGTATGCTCACTGGGGGTCCTCAGAAAAAGATGACAATGATTAGATATGAAGGAAAGAGAATTCTCACTTGAAATTGAGCACTGTGCCTGTAAGAACACTACAAAGTCTTCTGTACGGTCATTGGGGCCCAATTGGTATGCCGTTAACTTGAGGTGTGGAATATAGTTCCTTGGGATGGTAACATAAAGTTAGTTAAGGAGCAAGGGAGATTTAACACTTTCCCTCTCTTTGGTAGCAAATTAGGGCTGAAAGAGAGGTCTGTGCTGAGGGAGGAGTTTAAGGCTGGAAGTGAGAAATCCATACAGGGCTGATTTGGGCTGTTGGGGGACATCTGTACTGTAAGGAATCTGGGCTTGACAACGGGTATGTACTGGAAGGAGTAAGGGTCCTTTCACACGGGCGTTCCATATGTCTGTTTTTCATCTGTCCATTTATGGATGAAAAATGGACCCCCATGTATTTCTTTGGACTTGCAGGTGTAAACTGATGAACATCTTTTTATATCTGTTAATGTCCGTATCTGTTAACATCTGTTTTTTTTAATGGAAGAAAACCCTATTTTTTTCCGCAAAACAAACTGGAACAGCCGAAAAACGGATGTCAACGAATATCAATGGATTGTATGCATCCCAGCAGATCAGGAAAAGGGGGAGGAGGGACGTGGTATCACTACTCCTTCCCAAAAAAAAGTGTAGTGTGAAAAAAAGATAGGAGACAGTCTTTTGACAAGTCCTTTATTAAAAGAAGGAAAATAAAAGAATGTCCCCCATCAATATGGGGACAAGGTTCTTGGGAGGGGGAAGCACCCCCTATGTTGAGGCCATGTGGCCTGGTGTGGTTTAGGAGGGGGGGTTTTGCTCACCCCCCCCCCCCCCCTTTCCTGTCTTGCCAGGCTGCATGCTCAGATAAGGGTCTGGTATGGATTTTGGGGAAAGGGAGCCCACGCCATTTTTTTTTTAAATTTTGGCGTGTGAGTTCCCCTCAAATTCCAAACCAGATCCAAAGGGCTTGGTATGGATGGAGGGGGGGGGACCCCATGACATTTTTTAAATTATTTTTTAATTTCCTGCAATTTTTTTTTTTTTTACATTTAGCTGTCAGTAGGGGAACCCCGCTGACAGCTGATGACTAAAAATGGATGAAAAAATGGATATAAACTCATTCGTTTTTTCTCTGAAAAAACATGACTGAACTGATGAAAAAATGGAACGCCCGTGTGAAAGGACCCTAAGTAATCTTTTTGGACTCTATACACTAACCTGTGTATTATGCACTCCTTACCAATGCACTCTGAATTATTTACACCTGACCTCTGCACTCTCTGCATTATGCACTCTTGATCCCTGCACTCATTACACGCTCCTGACCCCTGCACCCTAAATTCTGTGCATTATGGTTCCTGACCCCTGCCACCTGTGTGTTATGCACTCATTACACCTGAACCCTGTGTGTTACACACTCCAGAGCCCTGCTCTATAGGCACTGTTAGTGCAATTTGGCAACACCCACCATTCTTCTCCTCTTGGTGCCCAAAGATGCCCCAGGTCTTTCACAATCCAGGCAACACCCCTGTACTTCCCCAGTGCCATGAATTATTTATAATATAAATCTTGTTGTTTTATATAGGCAGTATTTTTTAGAAACCTTATTCACTTTATAACACTTAAGCATTAAAAGTAATTCCTTTGAAAATGTAACCTCTTTCTGTTTCATTCTAGACAGGATTGTCTGAACTTCCACAAGGTGCACAAGAGTTGGCTTGTTGGACATTAATTTCTGGTCATGACAACTAACTCAGATGGCATTCTTATAGGGCTTGTTCTCACATTCGACAGTCCTTGAAAAGAGATCTGTGGTGGATTGCTTTTTTTAGGGCTGCTGACAACTGGCTGTGAGGTGATATATTACTTCCTTACTGTTTGTTTTAATCCTAAAAAGCCTAAACCATCAGTCAGACGGTTTGCAGCACAGCCACATTATCATTAATGGGTCACACTCGGTGGTGGTACTGCCTGCCGAAAGCTCTAAGATTTTTCATTTTTGCTGTGGCAGTGAACCTAAACATTGTGGCCATGGTAAAAGTACAGTCTCGGGCAACTGCTTGTCTTTGTTTTAGGGGGCATATATTAGGTGAAATTCATCCATGTATGATAAACTGATGTGTGATTTACCATAAACCAGGAGAAATATATAACACTATTAACTGCAACTGCTAATGACAATTTATGTACACACATTCTCATCTCCATGCTGCAGCAAGTGTGAAGCTGCAGCTGTCCCACATCAGCTCTAGGACCAAGAAATGAGCAATCACATGACCACTGATCACTCTCCTGGTAGGCAATAGCCTGCTATTAGTTGATTCTAGGTCCCAGGAGAGCAAAAGTAAATGTACTTCTGTGACCCACAAGAAGAATGGTCAATAAAGTTTTGGCTATACGTCTCTTTGTATACAGGTGAAACTCGAAAAATTAGAATATCATGCAAAAGTTCATTTATTTCAGTAATGCAACTTAAAAGGTGAAACTAATATATGAGATAGACTCATTAAATGCAAAGCAAGATAGTTCAAGCCGTGATTTGTCATAATTGTGATGATTACGGCTTACAGCTCATGAAAACCCCAAATCCACAATCTCAGAAAATTAGAATATTACATGCAATCAATAAAACAAGGATTGTACATAGAACAATATCGGACCTGTGAAAAGTATAAGTATGCACATGTACTCAGTACATGGAGGTGTTATGGAAGACCAGGATGCTTCAATAACGGCCTTCAGCTCTTCTGCATTGTTCGGTCTCATGTCTCTCATCTTTCTCTTGGCAATGCCCCATAGATTCTCTATGGGGTTTAGGTCAGGAGAGTTTGCTGGCCAATCAAGCACAGTAATCCCACGGTCATTGAACCAGGTTTTGGTGCTTTTAGCAGTGTGGACAGGTGCCAAGTCCTGCTGGAAAATTAAGTCAGCATCCCCAAAAAGCTTGTCTGCGGAAGGAAGCATGAAGTGCTCCAAAATCTCCTGGTAGACGGCTGTGTTGACCCTGGACTTAATGAAGCACAGTGGACCCACACCAGCAGATGACATGGCTCTCCAAATCAACACAGACTGTGGAAACTTCACACTGGACTTCAAGCATCTTGCAGTGTGTGCCTCTCCATTCTTCCTCCATACTCTGGGTTCTTGGTTTCCAAATGAGATGCAAAAGTTGCTCTCATCAGAAAAGAGGATTTTGGACCACTGAGCAACAGACCAGGTCTGTTTTTCTTTAGCCCAGGTAAGACGCTTCTGACGTTGTTTGCTGTTCAGGAGCGGCTTGACAAGAGGAATGCGACATTTGAAGCTCATGTCCAGGATCCGTCTGTGTGTGGTGCCTCTTGATGCACTGACTCCAGCCTCAGTCCACTCCTTGTGAAAGTCCAACACTTTTGAATTGCCTTTTCCTGACAATCCTCTCCAGGCTGCGGTCATCCCTGCTGCTTGTGCAGCTTTTTCTTCCACACTTTTCCCTTCCACATAACTTTCTATTAATGTGCTTTGATACAGCACTTTGAGAACATCCAACTTCTTTTGAAATTACCTTTTGAGGCTTTCCTTCCTTATGGAAGGTGTCAATGATGGTTTTCTGCACAACTGTCAGGTCAGCAGTCTTTCCCATGATTGTGACTCCTACTAAACCAGACTGAGAGACCATTTAAAGGCTCAGGAACCCTTTGCAGGTGTTATGGCTTAATTAGCTGATTAGAGTCTTTGAGCCTAAAATATTGTATCTTTTCACAATATTCAAATTTTCTGAGATTGTGGATTTGGGGTTTTCATAAGCTGTAAGTCATAATCATCACAATTATGACAAATCATGGCTTGAACTATCTTGCTTTGCATGTAATGAGTCTATCTCATATATTAGTTTCACCTTTTAAGTTGCATTACTGAAATAAATGAACTTTTGCACGATATTCTAATTTTTTGAGGTTCACCTGTATGCTAAACATGCACAACAATTTCATGGCATTAGAGCGACATCTGCTGGTAAATCATTGAAAAACATGTCTTCACAGAAATAATAAAGTCCTGATTCCTTAAACTGCAAAAGCCTTTAAAGAATATTTGTACCTTTCAGGAAACCCTCCACCCCACCCCACCTGAGTGCAGCCAACCTCAACCAAATCTTCCCTCTGTTCTAGTGGATTTTATTATGTGGTCCTGCCCAGAGCCACACAGTGTCATAGATAGGAATCTGCTATCACTAGGGAGCAAAGTGGCTACCCAGCAATTAGTGGCTTGGAAGTCATGTTGGCCAAGGAGGAGACACAAAGAACTGCGAAAAATCTTGAAGAAGCACAATACCCTTTGGCATCGGAGGGCAAGCCCAGAGTACCTGCATGTACAGGTAGAGCACTTAGAAAGGCTGAGGTACCCCACATGGAAGAAAAATATATATTAAATATATTTTGAAAGCATTATTTACATATATTTGAAATAGTACAATTTTGTCCATATTACATATATATATATATATATATATATATTTACTGTATGTTGAAATTTTTATATATTTTTTAAATATATTCTTCAAATTTTTTTTAACATATAAAAAAGTCATTTTAACATATATTTTTACATATGTTTGTAAATGCATTCCAAAAATGTAGATTAAATGTATTTTTAAAGGCATACAGTATATTTGGAAATGTACTTTTAAAAATATTTTTCATATATTTTGTAATATATAAAAAACACATTTCAACATACAGTATATATATATATTGAAATATATTTTGAAATATATTGAATAATGCCAAAATTTTAGTATTTTCAAATATATGTCAATATATTTGGGAAGATATATATATATATATATATTTAAAATATATTTTTCTTCCATGTGGGACAGAACCTAGAGAGTCTCCTTGTCTTGTTAGAGCTCCTAAATTCCGGGGGGGGGGGGGGGGGGGTTGCTGCAGATGGCTTCCAGGTCATGGCCTTCTGACTCACCTGAGCAGGCAGCTACTGGAAATTGAATGCAAGTATACAGGAAAGTGCCCCTTGCTGCGTTTAGATGCTAATCAGTAGGTAACACAGTCAACTGGGATTGGGTAGAAGTGCATAATGACACATAGGGGTTTATTTACTAAAGCTGGAGAGTGCAAAATAAGGCTCACTTCTGCATAGAAACCAATCAGTGTCCAGATGGCTGTCCAAAAAGCTTCTCTATTTCTTCTGCCTTACTTCCAGGAGAGACTTTTTCGTCATGACACAAGAAGGAGTTGACCTTAGATCTAATGTCAACTATGTAGTGCAGGTGCCTGCCTGATTGGATACAGAGTAGTGGGGTAGATAGGTGGGTCCTGCTATTCCATAGTTCTGGAAAATCTAAAGAAAATTGTACAGAGATTGTACAATCAGATTGCATAGTGTATGGCCATCTTTAAACAAGTACATAGGAGGGAGTGAATGGAGACACTCAGCTGTTGAACCCCGTTCACATCTCTGCATAGCGGGAACTCACATTCCCGCATGCGTTTTTTTTTGGGGGGGTGAGGGGGCTGTTTTGGAGCACTTTCTCTTGTCACGCATAGGGCAGCTCATCCACTTGAATTGGCTGCTGTATGCGCAAAAATCGCACCAAAGAAGCTCCAGAACTTTTTTTTAAGAGTGGAGTGCGGTTCTTTTCTAACTGTGATTTTTGGTGCATTTTTTTGAAATACAAGGTAAAGTGCGCATTTTCTATGCAGTGTGCCATGCGCTCAGAAACACACAGATGTGAATGGAGCCTCGTTGTTCTTGTGTAAACACACCAATTTCACTTTCAGGCCCCATTCACATATAGCATAGTGGGAGTGATTTTTTGGCTTGTTTTACCCGTGACATGCATAGAGCAACCTATTGATTTAAATGGTTTGTGTTACATGTGGCTCATTTTGGTGCGATGTGGGTTGCGTATTTTTTGCTATGCATTTTGCTGCGATTGCCACTTATTTTTCAAATGGAAAAATGTGTTTGCTTTTGTATTTATGGTGCCATTAACAATTAGTGGCACTGAAAGAACAACTAGTTCATTTTAGGTGTATAAAGATGGCCATACACAAAACAATCTGATTGAAGAATCTCTGTACAATTTCCTTTAGATTTTCCAGTACTATAGAATAGGAGGACCCACCTATCTTCCCAACCACTCTGTATCCAATCGAGCAGGCCCTTGCACTACATAGTTGATGGTAGTTCTAATGGCGATTGTTCAATCAGATTATATAGTGTATGTGACCTTTATAGAACCTAGAACATAATTCTCCTGTTTTCAATACTACAGATCTATCCACATAAGCTGTTATCTGTTCACACAGCACACTCTGCCAAATGAATGATCTATGCAAGATGAAAGTTAAAGTGGAGCTCCCCCAAAAGGGGAAGTTCTGCTTTAAGTCTTTGCTTCCCGCTCCCTATAAAGTATTGGCACCTTTGGGGAGCGGGGAGGGAGTGGGTACCCAAATTTGACAGGTACCTGTTCCCACTTCTGCTGTAATTGCCTAGGCAATCGGAAGCGGAAGTTGTCCTCCACTCCTCCCTCCCCGTGGTCTTCTGGGACACGTGACAGGTCCCAGAAGACTACGGGGCCATTCACAAAGCGCAGAGCTTCTCGCACATGTGCAGTGGGCACCCGGCTGTGAAGCTGCAAGCTGAAGATGCCGGCACCAGAAGACAGCCGGTGAAACCAGCCATGATGAGGACACCGCTGGACCAAGGGACAGGTAAGTGTCTGTATTTGAAAAGTCAGCAGCTACAGTTTTTGCGGCTGCTGACTTTAATTCTTTTTCTTTCAGTTGGAACTCCGCTTTAAGGTAGAATTCTAAAAATCAATGTCTGTGTACGTATTTAGAGAATACAGCGATCACTGACTGATTGCATTTCATTTAATATTTGTGCAACTGGAAGTGGGTGGGAGGTAGGAAGGTAGATGATGCAGGATGTGTGCTAATGAGGTCAGCTGGTCATTTCCTTCCTGTGTCATGACCTAAAGTCTGACCAGGAAGTGAGGCGGAAGTAATGGAAAAGCTTTTTGGACAGCCATCTGGATACTGACATAAAGCTGGGTAGAAAAATGGAAAGCTTTTGAATTTCTGCAAAAGAAGTAGATTAATGCTATATTGGTACATAGCAGAGTTGGAATTATAAAAAAAAACGTGAACTAATCCTTTAACACATTTTAATATTTGGGGCATGCTAAAGGGACAATCCAACCACTGTTACTTATCATGCTGATCCTTTGGCTTAGATATTTTGAGTCACTAGCATTCTACAGGTATGTGGATAAGGACCTTTCTGTGAATTTCCTGATCTGCACACTTCTTCTGGGTCAGTGACTCCTTAAGAACTGAAGGAAGTAGGTCAACAGAGGTCAGCAATGGCAGTCGTCATATTATATTTCCAGGAAGGTTTACTTTAACCTCCCTAGTGGTATGATTATTTCATATTTTTGGTGCTGAAACCGGTACAATTATTTTGCATGGAAATATGTAGTTTTTTTATTGTAGGCTGTAATTTTTAGGAATAACTCACTGAAATCTGTCTGAACAAGATTCTAAATCATACATTTAATTCAATAATATAATTAAACCAAAAACACTGAAATTTGAAATATAGCGCCAAGTTCACACATCGCTGAGCAAAGTCGCAGAATCGTTTTCAGTGTTTGATGACAAATTTCTCCACGAATCATCACTCAATTCTGCAAGTGGTTCTGATTTACTATCGCTGTTCTCTAGCTGGTCTAAAACCGCTTTTGACCTAAAGGGACACTTTTTGGACGCCATGGACTTTTCTAAGTTTCCAGGCAGAACAATCAAAATGCAGACAGGGGACAGGACAAAGCACTAGGGACAAAATGTATGTGAAATAGGTTGAAACAGCAATGTTTTACCATGTAAAATCGTTTTGAAAAAAATGACATTTTTTTTCAATTTTCAAATTTCCCGCCGCCGCTGGCGCCCGTACGTCCCGACATCACAGGGACTGGAACACAGGAGCCGGATGCCGGCATCAGCCGGAGGAGATGGCTGGGGACGCTGCAGAGGACACATCGCGGGAGCGAAGGACAAGGTAAGTGCTGCAGGGACTCCCTATGCAGCGCCGCATGGTAAGCCCGAGTGTAGCTCGGGGTTACCGCTTTTGGTACTGACATTTTACTCCGAGCTACACTCGGGAATACCGCTAGGGAGGTTAAGTCATCCCTTTTCATACTATAACAAATGGACATAAAAAGAAATGTAAAACAGGCACCCACTGATGTTTGCATGTACAGGTGTACCTCGGTTTACGAATTTAATGCGTTCTCTGGGACATTTCGTATTGAAAAAATTTGTAAACCGAAATGTGGTTTCCCATAGGAATGTACTGAAAACCAATTAATCCGTTCCGGAGGTTAGAAAAAAGTTTTTAAAAAATTGCTGCCACTGTAGATCAGTGCTGGTTTTAGTTTATAGTTTCCTTTTAGTTTATTTCCGGAGTTAAAAGAAGCAATGTTTCCTTTTAGTTTGTTTCCCAAGATAAAAGAAACAAAGTATCCTTTAGCTCCGGGGAAAGTGACAGCTAATTCTGTGAGCTATAGGGAAAAAAAAAGTTGGCAATCACATTTAAAAATCGGTACTGACATACACTTCGTATTGCGAAAATAATTTGTACAAAAATTTTAAACCGAGGCATTATTTTCAATGGATTTTCATTCGTAAACCGAAAATTACGTTAACCAAGGCGTTCACAAACCGAGGTACACCTGTACCTCTGAAAGTGTGCTAAAGTGCTCAGGACACCTCTTTGGTGCTTTGGTCCGATATTACCAAACCCCAACCACCTCACTATTGTGAGCCCACCCTTTATGTTTAGAAAGAATAAATAGAGATGTAAAGTGGTATACCTAAGTACAGTAGGTGTTTGAATATCAGAGCGCTGAGAGTTTCAGGACCTTGAAGAACACATTCAGAAAAATGTGTAGGCACCAGATAATGCATTCTTTATATTCCTGTTCCAGCTTTCCAGTTTTTATAGCATGGAAAGAGATGCTTTAAATTTATTTGGCATTCTAAAAATAAAGATACTCTGGTTATTCTTTATACCTTACGACATTATCCTGTTGGGACTACCAAGCAATTTGTCCTTCAATTTAGTTCTCTTGTCAATTCATGTACAGTATATGGCTTTCCTGCCCTCCCTGACTTAGCAAGAAATTCTCTGCCTGCCCTGGACTCAGGGTGGTCTGGCATGTCCAAACCTCCACACATATTTTTTGGCAGCTCTCCTTACTCATGAACACAACTAGGTTATTTCTGATGACTCCAATGTGTCTCTGGTCTTGAAGGCAGCATATTTAGGTTCCTTTGAATCCCTGCACTATCTGCCATATCAGGGCCCTTGGACCTTTTTGTCTATGAAGGCTGTGATTAAAGCCTGGCAAATCACTATGCACCCAGCTCTTCGGCCTCTGCACAATGGTCTCCACACACTCCTCTCTAGTTTAACCGACCGATCTCAGAGTTCATGACAATTCCAGACCCCACTGTATGGAACTTGAAAGGCATTAAATATTTGAAAGAGGTTTATACAGGGGGTTCTTTGGTCACTTTTGATAGGTTGAAACAAAGCTATGAAAATTTTCTATTCTTCAGATTCCCACAATTCCGCAATGCCTACCATTCACAATATAGTACCCAACCACTTCAACTGTTGCAGGACAACTTGGAATCCCTGTTGCATGCAGTAGATTTAGAAAATGCCCTATCAGTAATATTCAAGGTTTTATTGCCATTGGTTTATGTAGGGCTCGACCTACTGTAATTGAAATGGTGGGTAGAGGTGCCAGACCCAGAATGTGAGGACTGGGAGGATGCTTGGAAATACCCATTTACCCAATTGGTTGCTATAAGGGATAGGTAGATACCGTTTAGAATTGTGCATATGGCTTATCTTACCCCTCAAGGACTTCATAACATCTTCCCTGCTGTGGCACCCAATTGCTGTTGGGACACATCTGCTGATTATTTTCCATGTCTTTTGATCCTGCCCCATTATTGAGAGCTCTGGGCTGCTGTTGTTCATTTTACCTACTCTCTAACCATGATATCAGTTCTCCAGACAATTGCTGTATGTCTGATGGATTTAGTCAATCACTTAGCGTTTACCAGAGCATCTAGAACCTTTTAAGTTTACTCCTTTTCTATGCCAGGAAGGCAATTGTGTTAGTTTGGAAATCGGAAAGGCCTTCTTCATTAGACTGTTGAAAGAAACTGGTTAACTCGGTGATGCCATTGTACAAAATGACAAATCTTTCTTATGGATATCCTAAGACATTTCATAAGGTATGGGATATATGGCATGAGTCCCTCTCTACTATTGAAGTTTGATCAAATACTGATAACTCTGTACCTTGACCGGGCTTGTTTGTTATTTCCAGGGAGATGGTGGTGTATGGGTATCCCTCCTTGGTCCTTCACACACCTCCATCCCTCCTCCCTCTCCTCTTTTTCTCCTTGTGGGAATAGATTTTTGCCCTTTACCAGTACCTGTCTGGTTTCTGATACCTGCCTATAGTGCCAATGCACTTACTTGACCAGTTCTACTGTGATTACTGCTTTAGCTGCTATATGTGTATATTTCTATATGTATTACTTTTCTCATTGACCATGAGGTGTAATTGAGCCACTGTTGTTGGGATGTTTTGCTAACTGTTGAGGTGGGGAATGCCCAGAGGCTCTGTTTTGTAACTTTTCATACAAACTCTCATAAACAGAATTTGTATGGCTCCATTCACACTAGGGCATTTCAAATCGCGAGCATAATTGATTTAAAAATGCGCAGTGTGCAATGTGAAAACACGCATTTGCATGTTTAGATACCATTCATTTCAATGGCACCTGAAAACGTGGGGCATATTTGTCGCGATCTCAGCAAGTTTTTCCACACGACAAATGCACCACGATCACACAAACAAAATCGCGGGATGCCAGAAAAGGTTCTGGGACCTTCTTTGGGCATCTTTGCAATTCTGCACGTTTGCGGCACATTTGCCACGTGGGAAAACATGTCACGATTGGGACAAAAACGCCCCGCGTTTTCAGATGCCATTGAAGTGAATGGCACATGAACACGCGAATGCACGTTTTCACATTGAGTTTTCAAATTGCGGGCAGAATCGTGGCGATTCCGCCCACAATTTGTGAATGGATCTTTACAAAAAAATATATACTATATATTCTGCATTCTAAAGCACAAATATGTTTAACAAGCAATGACTAAAAGCAGTGGTTCAGTAAAATCACTTTTCATATTCCACAAATGTATATTTTAAAGTTAGGTTTGCAGATGGTTGTTATATATTTATGGGAGCCTCAGTATAAATTATTGTATCCTTGTTCATTGTGCGCTTGGACTGGTTTGCATGCCACTTGCCTTAATAACCCCCCTGGCGGTATTCCCGAGTGTAGCATAGGGTAAAGTTTCAGCACCACAAGCAGTAACCCCGAGCTACACTCAGGAATACCCTGCAGCATTCCTGCGGGATCCCTTGATCACTTACCTTGTCCTTCACTCTTGCGATGTCCCCCCTGCAGCGTCCCCGGCCATCTACTCCGTCCGATGCCAGCATCCGTCTTCTGGGTTCCGTTCCCTGTGACGTCGGGACGTACGGGAACGTAACCGGCGTGAAATTTAAAAATTTTAAAAAGTGACATTCACTAAATACACTAAAATCACATAGTAAAACATTACTGTATCAAAAAATTTCACATACATTTTGTCCCGAGTGCTTTGTCCTGTGCTCTGCCTGCATTTTTACTGTTCTTTCTGCCTGGAAACTGAGAAACGTCCATGGCATCCAAAAAGCATCCCTTTATGTCAAAAGCGGTTTTAGACCGGCTAGAGAACAGCGATAGTAAATCAGAACCACTTGCAGAATTGAGTGATAATGATTCGTGGGGAAATTCGTCATCAGACACTGAAAACGATTCTGCGACTTTGCTGAGTGATATACGAACTTGGCGCTCTATTTCAAATTTCAGTGTTTTTGGTTTGATTACATTATTGAATTAAATGTATTATTATATTATTATTATTTATGATTGTTTATTAAATTATAATTTATGATTTTGTGTTTCAAATTTTAACATACCCGGGATGTTTACTAGACTCTTGTTCGGACAGATTTCAATGGGTTATTCCTAAGAATTACAGGCCTACAATAAAAAAACAACATATTTCCATGCAAATAAATGTACCGCTTTGAGCACAGAAATATTGACATAATCAGACTGCTAGGGAGGCTACAGGGAGATTGTCATGAGAGAAGTTTGGAGTAGCTATTGCTGGCCTCCTTTAGAAAATGTTACTAGTCTAGCTGTCTCTGGCCTCAGTGCTATCAAAGTCACGGGACTGGCATTCATGACATTACTAATCAACCTGTATACTAAATTGTGTTAGTACCATTACTAATCTATTTCTATGCTTACCTCGTTACCAACAATATATTAAGTTTGCCATTACTAACTGGTTTGATGCCTGGTTTCTTTGACATGGTACTACTACATTTCTGACTCTTCAAAAACGCTCCTATAGCATTAGTATGGGCATTAGAAAGGCTTTAATGAGCTTTAGTATGAGCGTTTTACAAGCGTAAAAACAGTCCCAAAACGTACCCTATGCACAGATTTGAGGCATTTTATAAGCATTTTACAAGCATTAAAATTGCATCACAAATGCCTATAATAAACTGTAATGGTATTAACGAGTCAAAACTGCACTGCAGATGCCCCACAAACGCCAGCGCGATTGTGGAGCATCACCATAGACTTGAATGGGAGGCATTAAAAGGCTTCAGACTCCTCCAGACTCAACATGAAGCTTTAATGTTGAAGGGATGCGATGATAACGCTTCATGTTTTGATAATGTGAACAGCACTGTGTGTTGTCCATAGTATCATTTGCATAGGCTTTAAAAACACCTGCTTTCAATGCCAGTGTGAACTAGACCTTAAAGAGGTTGAGACAAAAAACAAAGAACCCATCTTTACCAGTGGCTTCTACAGAGGTAGCTCTACAAAAACATACTTCTATACACATGGGCTTCTGGTATCTAATAAAAACAACAATAAAATGTAATAGCCACACCACCATCACCAAATAAGTAGACACACACACACACACACACACACACACACACACACACAGATTTAGGAATGATTATCTTGGGCAAGTCTGACTCTCAGGTACTGGTCTTTTTTTTTTATAGACTCTGTATGGGAACAGCCAATCTATTGAGGTTTCATAATCCAACAGGTAAAAACTGGTGGAATCAGAATTAGGCTTCAGATTGCTGCTAAGCGCTGTATATATGCCAACCCACATGATTGGCTTTTTGGCCTTTGGCAGGTAAAAGAGTCAGTTTTTTTATTCTGCAAATACATGTTGGAAGTATGTTTTCATCTGCTGTATTTTTTAAGTTTTTTTCTATTTTTTTAGGTAAAAAAGAACACATAATGAAATATAAATGCTACAGGATTATTGTTTGCTGCAAAATATACAAATGGTTAGATTTTCTGCATGCATTCAAAATAGGATATATAAATATTACTGTATATGTGAGTACGGTAAGATAACATTACACCCTGTTCCAAATGATTATGCAAATGATATTTTTCTCATTTACCTAAATAATTGATGTAAATAACAGTCAGCATAATTCTCATGTTATAAACTATTAAGAGTACAATTCAAATTTTATTGAACAAACCTCCTAATGATAACATTATTTTTTTTAAACATAAAAAACTTCCAATGCACTGTTCCAAATTATTACGCACAGTAAGTTTCAAAACACTTTATAGGTTGTAAAGAACTGAAAATTGTCATTTGTTGTGTTTGCAGCATATTTACTGAAATCAAAAGCTATTTCAATCAAACTTTTAACAACATTTTAACTTTTTAAACATTTTAACAGGTCACGTTACATTGTAACATAGGACCCCTTATTTGATAGCAGCTTCACAAGTCTTGCATCCATTGAACTTGTGAGTTTTTGGACAGTTTCTGCTTGAATTTGTTTGCAAGATGTCAGAATAGCCTCCCAGAGCTGCTGTTTGGATGTAAACTGCCTCCCACCCTCATAGATCTTTTGCTTGAGGATGCTCCAAAGGTTCTCAATAGGATTGAGGTCAGGGGAGGATGGAGGCCACACCATGACTTTCTCTCCTTTTATCCCCATAGCAGCCATTGATGCAGAGGTATTCTTTGCAGCATGAGATGGTGCATTGTCATACATGAAGATGATCTTATTACGGAAAACATAGTTCTTCCTTCTGTACCAGGGAAGAAAGTGGTCATTCATAAACTCCACATACTTTGCAGAGGTCATCTTTACACCTTTGGGGACCCTAAAGGGGCCGACCAGCTCTGTTCCCATGATTTCGGCCCAAAACATGACTCCACCACCGCCTTGATGACGTCGCAGCCTTGTTGGAACAGGGTGGCCGTCCACTAACCATCCACTACTCCATCCATCTGGACCATCCAGGGTTGCACGGCACTCCTCAGTGAACAGGACTGTTTGAAAATTAGTCTTCATTTATTTTTTTGCTCAATGCAGCCGTTTCTGCTTGTGAGCATTGGTTAGTGGTGGCCGAATAGAAGGTTTATGCACAGTTGCAAGACTCTGGAGGACTCTACACCTTGATGTCCATGGGAATCCAGAGGCACCAGCAGCTTCAAATATCTGTTTGCTGCTATGTAATGGTATTTTAGCAGCTGCTCTCTTGATCCGATGCATGGATCTGGCAGAAATCTTCCTCAATATGCCTTTATCTGCACGAACCCATCTGTGCTCTGAATCAGCCACAAATCTCTTAATAGTGCAATGATCACGCTTAAGTTTTCGTGAAATATCTAATGTTTTCATACCTCGTCCAAGGCATTGAACTGTTTCACTCTTTTCGGCAGCAGAGAGAACCTTTTTCTTCCCCATATTGCTTGAAAATCGTGCTCTGCTTAATAATGTGGAACACCCTCCTTTAGTACTTTTTCCTTAAATTGGGCTCACCTGCCAATCTAATTATCACAGGTGTCCGAGATTGTTTTCAGTGATCAAAAGAGCCCTGACACACAATGCCATCCATGAGTTAAACTGAAAAACAAAATATTTAATCTTTGTGACACTTAAATAGAATTTGCATAATAATTTGGAACAGGGTGTATAAAGTAGCTATACAATATACGATATTTGGGTGAAATAAGTGAAATAATTTGAGTAGATTACATATATGGCAAAAAGGATAAAATACACAATACAAAAAGAATGAACAGCTAGATAATCATACTAATGCAATTTATTTTTTTGCATGCTTTAAGTTACATTTTGTGATTCACAATGAAACATTTGTTATATTCAAGGGTATATTATATTTTATTTATATTGGGCCAAATAAGAATTTAAGTTAGCATTTACTATAGTTGTTTAAAGTATGCACAGCTTTTAGAAATATGTTGTATTTATGAGTTATATGGTTACTTTCATGTTAACTTCACTTAGTTTTTATTTGTTTTGTGTGATTTCTGTTATCCACCTCTAGATGTCAGACAAAACCATAAGTTACAGAAAAGAACAGACTGACTATGTCAAGTTATGGAACACGGGAGATCATTAAGAACATACATGTGGCATCCTTTAACTGAAAGCAAACCTAGGCAATTCAGTCTGGGCATACGATGGAAAAATACTTAAACAGAGATTGCCTTCAGTGAAAACCACATGGAAGAACCTTTACCCTTTTGCTGCCAGGCCCTGTGCTCCACTTTTAAAACCACTAGCCTACTGGGCACTTTCACCTCCTTCCTGCCCAGGCCAATTTTCAGCTTTCAGCGCTGTCACACTTTGAATGACAATTGCGCGGTCATGCAACACTGTACCCATATGACATTTTTATTATTTTTTTGAGACAGATAGAGCTTTCTTTTGGTGGTATTTAATCACCACTGGGTTTTTTATTTTTTGATAAACAAACCAAAAACAACTAAAAGGTTTGAAAAGAAAAAGTTTTTTTCTTAGTGTCTGTTATAAATTTTTGTAAAGGAGTAATTTTTCTCCTGCACTGATGTATGCTAATGAGGCTTCAGTGATGAGCACTGATAGGCGGCACTGATGGGCACTGATGAGGAGGCACTGGTAGGTGGCATTGGTGGGCATTCACAGACACCACTGATAGGCACTGAAAGACAGTACTCAATAGCAGCACTGATAGGCGGCACTGATATGCAGCACTGACGGGCACTGATAGGCAGCACTGACTGGCTCTGTTAGATAGCATTGACTGGAACTGTTTGGCACTGATGGGCACTGATTGGCAGTACTCATAGGTGGCACTGACTGGCACTGATAGGTGGCATTGACTGGCACTGAAAGGCAGCTCAGATGGGCACTGATATGTGGCATTGATGTGCACTGGTAGGCACTGATATGTGGCATTGATGTGCACTGATGGGCACTGACAGGTGGCATTGACGGGCAATGACAGGTGGCATTGATGGACACTGACAGGTGGCACTGATGGGGCTACACTGATCGTCAGGGCACTGATCATCAGTGCCCTGATGATCAATGTAGATGTCCCCTCGAAGGAATGCCAATTACTGACTCTCCTCTCCTCACAAGCTGTCGGTGTGACAGATTGTGAAGAGAGAAATGCCGATAATCGGCATTTCCCTATTTACATGCGATCAGCTGTGATTGGACACAGGTGATCATATGACAGAGCCGAAGTCATCCACTCTTTCTGCTTTTCGGTGATCCGCTGTGTCCTAGGGACACAGCGCACCACCGATCGCCACGCCGTGCGCCCCTGGGGGTGTACATGCACGGTTAGAGTGGGAGGACGTCATATGATGTCCTCCCAGAACCAGAGAACCGCCTTGAGCCGTGATTTCCTTATATGAAGGGCGGGGGAAGGAGGTGGTTAAACTCAGGTTGCTGGTCGTTTTTGCAGTTTGTCCATTGCTCTTTTATTGTTCCCTTACAGATTTCAGAGTTTATAAAAAAAACATAAACCATACATTTTATGAAAGCATAGTGCCAGTAGAATATAAATAAGGTGCTTCTGAGTCTTTTTAGACTCTGTGATATATGCCCTGTGATATATGCCCTGTGATAACAAATGTTATGCACAAATGTTTATCAAAGCAATATTTTTGCTAAAAATTCCCTAAAATCATTATTATACATTGCAAGATTTGCTAAATTCCTGCTAAATTCATACTAAATATGAAAGCTAAAACTGTATTAGATTAAAAAATAACAAATATTTGTAAATATTTACATTTTAAATTGCACCTTTTTGTGAAAATTGAAGGTGCACAAAACTGTAAGTAAAAACAATTTACTCTAAAAACCTGGAGGTTACCATTTTTCACTTAGAGCCTTCAGAATTTGTAAAAGACCCTCCAAACCATACATTTTCTGAAAGCACATGACCTGTAGAATTAAAAAATGTGCTACTGATTTTTAAGCCCTGCAATAGTTGCGCAAGTGATCATCAAATCACTATATTCAGTAGAAAAACACTAAAATATTATTAGTGCACACACACAACATAACCTGAAAATTCCTGCTAAACTTCCACTAAGGCCTCATTCATAAGGGACATACTAAAGTACACATGCCCCTGTAGGGTTGTGTTTACCCGCATGGGGATGCACAGGTGTTCCATGCATCCCTGTGCAGGCAGTCCCATTCATGTCAATTGGGATGCAATGGATGTACAGGCACAGCTGCTGCTCCCAATCTGACATCCGTGTGGTTGTGGGTGCATGACCCTGAAAACAGACAGTGTGAGTTCAGGAACATGCACCCAGACCCACATGGATGCCAAATTGGGAGCAACGGCTGCGTTTGTGTAGTTGCTACATCCCAAATGACATCAATGGGACTGCCTGCACAGGGATACATGGAACACCCGTGCATCCCTGTGTGGGTAAACACAGCCCTACAAGGGCATAAACACAGCCCTACAGGGGGATAAATACAGCCCTACAGGGGCATAAATACAGCCCTACAGGGGCATAAACATGCGAGTAAACATGGCCTTGCAGTGGCATACGCTGCAGTATGCCCTGTTTGAGGAAGGCCTTACTATGTTTTTTATGTAGTTTTTATTTAATTATTTATTTATTTATTTTTACAGTTTTATTTTTTAAATATTACCATTTTTTTGGGGGGGGGAAAGGTGGGGGTATGGGAGTTCATGAGATATCAGGGCTCTAAACAGACCCATATTCTCTCTTTTTTGAGAGAGAGAAAAGGGACTGAAAACAGTCCCTTTCTCTGCAGCCTGATCTGCACTGTGCATGAAGGAGTCTGCATAGAGACTCCCACTCATTCACAAAACTGCAGTATAGTAAACACTGTTTGCTATGCTCCAGCGATGAATGGACATAGGAGCATCAGTACTGATTGCCCGTTATGTCCATTCAAGGAAAGGAAGAGGGTTGTTAAACACATGGGCATATGGCTGGAGATGCAGATACGGCGGCATTGGCAGTATCGGCACGGTGGGGTGTTCATTTTTCAGGTGAATAGCTCTGATCAGCGGATTGTCATCCACTGATCAGAGCTATTGGTTTGTTCAGCAGTGTCTGCTGAACAATTTTGCTATAAATTCACAGTCACTGAATTGACCATGTGCTTATAGCAAAAGGAGAAATGTCAGGTCCGGACCGTATGGCGTATGGACCTGGCCAGCTGCAAGCAGTGCTGTAGGTCCGTACACCATACAGACCTGGCAGCAAAAGTGTTAAGATATCCAGAGATACTGACAACTGAATCTACATGCCAAGGTTGGGTCCAGGGGCGGACTGACCATTTGGAAACTCGGGCACTGCCCGAGGGCCCGGGGTCAGTAAGGGGCCCCATGCGATGCCCCTGGTACCTTTTTCATAGGCTTTTTTGAGTTTGGGCAAGGACACAGGGGCCCCATGATCCTCTATTGCCCGGGGGCCCCATGAGTTGTCAGTCCGCCCCTGGTTGGGTCTGTTTTACAAATCTATCTATTGGTCTTTTAATTTTAAAGTTGGTCTCACTATCCAATTGGAAGGCTTTGGAGGCAGGGCCAATAACGACTTATTTTGGTCAACATTGCAAAGAGCAAAATGAAAAGTGCAGTAACCCTCAGCAATTGTTATTTGATTGTTCTACATTCACAATGAGATTAGGAAACAAGGTTAAAATCGTGGCAGTTTGGTAGTGCAAGATTGGGGCACTAGGCTACAGCAGAGGGAGTTTGGAATGATTTAGTAGCTCCAGGTTATGACAAAAGGTTACAGCAGATGGATGTGGGAGTAAAGGGACTAGACATCCCTGATTTCCAGGGACAGTCCCTGATTTGAGGAGACTCCAGATGAAAAGTGTCCCAATTGTGTCCCCATTTTAACAAAAGGCATCCTCAGCCCAGGGTCTGTGAAATAATCTACCTAGCAACAATTGTCAATTGGCTGTTTGTGCCTGAAGGAGTATGGGAAGAAGGGGCATGTCTGCATTAGGTCTGAGCGGTATCATGTGGCAGAGTAGTCTCTACCAATCTGGGGAGAGAGAGTGGGTGGTGAAGGAGCGTGTGATCAGGTCAGTCATGGCCAGTGCTGGGGGGGGGGGGGGGGAGTTTAAATTTCACAGCATTAAAAATTTCACTGACACCAATGTGGGGTGTTACATTTGCCAGTCAGCTTTACTTATATTTGGGTCATTATCTCAATACTGCATTGTCAGACCCAGAGCTTTGGGAATCCTGGTGTATTTTATTATTTAATCCGTGTTACATTTGCCACTGACACCAATATGGAAGGTAAACATTTCACTGACACCTATGTGGGGTTAAATATTTTACTGCCACTGGCACCAAGGTGCGGTTAAATTTCACTGCCACTAAGACCAATGTGCAGGTTAAAAATGTAAATGACACCCATCTGAGATTTATTACTGTGGTCACTGAAATCAATGTGGGGTGTATCGCTGCAGTCACTAAAACCAATTTGGGCCTTATTACTGTGTTAACTGGCAGCAATACAGGGGCTATTATTGTGGTCACTAATACTAATGTGGTGTGTATTGCTGTAGTCACTAGAAATTCTGAAGGGCCCTCTGCACACTGGTATATACCCTTTCAAGCAGACTTTGCCATCAATAGGGATATTAAATATCCCTATTGATGGCAAAGTCTGCTTGAAAGGGTATATACCAGTGTGCAGAGGGCCTTTCAGAATTTCTAGTGTTAATATGCGGTTGCACCCCTTTAGCACCTGATGGATAAATGCATGCACTAGCTGTTGGGATTTTAGCACAGGTATATCTTGTTTGCTGTAGTCACTGACACCAACATGGGAGTTACTATTGTGATCAATGACACTAATGTGGGGGTTATCATTGTGGTCACTGACACCAAAATATGAGTTATTATTGTAGTGATAGATACCAATTTATTACCAAGCATTTCTTATTATGGTGCATCTGCTAAGACTTATTTTACTCTCACACTACAAGCCATACACAGTAAAAGTGACCCCCACCTTGTTGGCCATTGCTCCACTAATCCAATGGTCAGTGGTGCCATATGTGCTGTATTTTTCTTCTTGATACCTTCATGGTGTCCCTCCTTACTTTGCGTGCATATCTCATTTTTATTGTCTTTATACTTTGAATGTCTGCTTCTTGTTCCAAAAGATTGTTACCAATGGGTTTAGGGCATGGTAAAAACAAGGGTGGGATTTTGTGGTTGTGGTTACAAATGTAGCACAATTTTGTGGGTGTATATAAATGGAGGTGTGATTTTGTGCATGTGGCTGTAGGGTATCCTCATATTTCATTTTGAAAATCTGGTCACCTTACTCTGGAGTGATGGTGTGCAAGGATGGGTACTAGTCAAGGGAGTGTGGAGTGATTTGGTAGTGCAAGACAGGGACACTTTATTGCAGTAGAGGTAGTAATTTGTAAGTGACAGGTTGGGTAAATTAAATTGCAGTGGTGGGGGTGTGGCATGAATTGGTTATGAATCCTGGGGCACTAGGTTGCAGTATAAGTAGTTTGGTGTGATTTGGTAGTGCCAGGATGGGACAATAGGTTCCAGTAGAGATAGTGCGGAGTGTTTCGGTAGTGCCAGGCTAGAGCACTGGGTTGCAGTGGAGATAATATGCAGTGATTTAGTAGTGCCAGGATGGGAAACTAGGTTGCAGTAGACATAGTGTGGAGTGATTTGGTAGTGAATGCTGTTGTGGCAAGCAGCAGTGGCAGTGAGTAGAGTGAAGTTACATTTTATGATTTAGACCTTGTCTTGTATCATTAATTGGCACAGCAGAAGTGTAACTAGAGGATAGCTGGTAGACCCAAAGGTAGGACAATGCCCCTTCTGTTATCATTAATCTAACCTCACTGTTGCTGGTTCATGGCTGATTGCTGGTATATGCAGGGGTCACTGAAGTTTTAAGGAGATCAGAAGCTTTGTCATTAAATGCTGTATCCAGGTCCCACGTCCTTTGCATGTGCAGTAGAACCCCTCAGACTTCTTTGGGACATCTATGAGGCTTGTCAATCCTCTGACCACTGAGAGTGCTCTGTGTGACGATTGCGGCGTCAGACCCCTGACCTTCTTACCAAACTTGTGACCGAAGGACTATCCAATCTGAATTCGCGATGTCACGTGCGTAACAATGCCACACCCAGCTGCACCCTGCACAACGATTTTCCAGCTCATGGACCACCAATTGATGTACCGGCAGCCTGAATGCGCTTGTTACTGGGTCAGGTTAATTACGCAATTAACCCTTCACACTGCCACTACCTCCTTTTTGTACAGAGAAAGAAGAAACTCTGCAATCTCAGCAATAACACTATAACGGTTGAGATAATCGTCTGTATAGCACGGTCACCGCAGACAGGTTATAGAGGGTTAAACAAACACAGTAGCACTCTTTTAGAGGCAGGAATTCATAAGTTGCAATAAAGAGATATAGAAACAGTTCAACACTTTCAGAAGGAAAGATTTATTACGAAAAGGTCAAAAGGGTGCAATAAAAATATTTACAGAAAAAAGATGTAACCAATATATATAAAATATACAAAGAACAACAGCAAAGAGGTAACAGAAAGGAGGTTAAAGTACTTGCCAATCAGCCTTGGGTTTGCAGATCAAGTTTCAAAGCAAAAGGGCAGTCTCCCAGGTTGGCTAGTTACACAACACCACAGGTTTTTATTTTGCACCATTACAACCATCTAGCCACCAGCATGCTAACAACCAATGACGTCAACGGTTGTTAAGGAGGACATTGGGCACCTTCACAGCATCCTTGTTTGCCCCTCCTTGCCTCTCTCCATCAGCACTGGGGTCACATTAGCTGGGAGAGGTAAAGAAACATTGGAATACTAGTCAGTACCATTGTCCAAAGGTGTATTTGCTTTGGAAGAATAAACCACATCTATTGTTGGGTGATCTATGTGTGAGAATATTGCTGTGTTATGTAAAACTATTAGTTTAGCTTTTTACATTTTAGAATGTGCCTTAAGATTGTGCAGAATTTTAAGGGGTGCCTTGACTGAAAAAAAGATTGAGAAGTACTGATCTAGGTTGACTGGAAGACAGATGCCAAACACTGCAATGCCATTTCAACTGAACCCTTTCTATCTGGCAGTCATTTTCTAGAAGTCCAGGATCCAAATTAATTCATTGCATTGTTTACTTTAAAGGTAATTTGAATTACAACACAACTGTTTATAGCACCAAATTGTTGAACCCTCTGTATTATTAATTTGCATATGTTTTCCATTGTTCTTCCTGTATTTACAATAAGTACAGGATGGATTAAAGAGCAGTTTTTAAGATGTCTTCAACATATATTTCGATTTATTAAAGATACCACAATTTGATGTAACTGTTTTTTGACCATTTGAGACAGTAGTATACAAGTGAGAAGCCTACTGTATTTACACCTCCAACACCTTCCTGGAAACTATTTAATATATTGAAAGAAATTATACAAGGAGACTATATATTCAAAACTGACCTTCAGAGCAGACCTTTCATCGCTTTTATTTTAAAGCTTATTTTTAGCATAGCATCAAGATAGAAGACATGAACAATTGTTGCCATGGCCTTTATCTCCATAGATTTTAGTTATAAAATACCCCCACAAAGAGGTTTAGGGCTTTTCACAATAATAAAATGGTTAGTTACAATGAATTTACCATCCTTAGTATTAATGCTTTAACATGCAGTCACAGTACAAAGATCTCCATCTTACAGGGAAAGATGTAATATTCTGAAGAACATGACCATCGTTTCATGAACCTTTGCTATTGCCAAGGCATTGAATTCCACAAGTGCATGCCTCCTAACTTCCATGGAGCAAAAGGTCAATGTAATACTGTGTGTGGACTCCTCTAACAGACATTGAAGGCATTTCTCTCATTGGTGGCAAATATCTAAGAAATCTCACTACATTTTTGGCACAGTAAAAACACATTCACTTGTATCCTGACATGAAAGTAGCACTTGTAATAAACATAGCTATTCAAACACAATAAAACATTCAAGTCAACAAGTAATCATAGAGCACGCGGGAGAAAACATTGTATTTTCTGTACATCAGCACTAACTAAAAACAGTTTTCTGAAAGCAGGACACATATCTTATCTATTTGTATATTAGGTTTGTGAACATATTCAGGTTTAACATATTTGTTACATATTTATTGTAGGCTATAATTGAGGTCCGTGCAAATCCTAACAATGAACTTGTCTTATTTACATGGAAAACATTTAGTTATATCTCTCGATTTGTTCATAAAACAAAAAAATGATCTCTGCCAGAACTCCAGTAAACTACCTATTGTAGTAAGCTGACAACAAAGTGCTTCTGCTGAACTAAAATTAAGGGGTGTTATCTGCATTGCCCAATCTATATAACTACAGAACACCTTCAATTTATATTATAGAGAAGAGGGGAAAAGAAGAGGAGGAGTTGTTTTGTAGTCCTATAGTCCTAACACATTTCCTGTCCTGGGGTCACAGTGCTGCACCTCCATAAATACAATACAGTGAGCGAGCATTGTCACAAACTAACAGTTTCTCTTGTTTGAGATGTCAGCTGAATTTATTTTTTAAATAAATTGCTTTTGCCTATGTGTGTGAAGTAAGCATGCACATGCCAGGTGCAACCCACATGGAAGAAAAAATATATTTGAAATATATTTTAAAAATATTCTTCCCAAATATATTGCCATACATTTGAAATGCTACAATTGTGGCCATATTCAATATATTTCAAAATATATATCAATAAATATATATATATATATATATATATATATATATACACTGTATGTTGAAATGCCTTTTTATTACAAGATATATGAAAATATTTTTTAAAATACATTTCAAATATACTGTACGTCTTTAAAAATACAAATCTATATATATTTGGGAAGAATATTTTTAAAATATATTTCAAATATATTTTTCTTTCATATAGGAACTGATTTATTAATGAATTTGAAATGTTATTAGGGACAAAATTAGGAGAGCTGAATCTCTGAAAGCAGGTAATATTTTGCTTAACATGGAATACAAGCATAACACTACCTATTCTTAACTGCTTACCACCCAGCCTATTGTAAAATGACAGTCTAGTGGCAACTCTCCCATCCTGGGTTGAAGTCATATGACATCCTTCCAGTCATGCTCCTCGCATATGCCCTAGGAGCTGTGCTGCAGCATGATCTCTCACCCACTGTGTCCACCATTTGACAGATCATTGTACTGGTCTGGTATCATGTGACTGCTGTGACCATTGACAGTTTTACAGAATGAATGGATTTCATTCATAGCCATTCGTGTATTACTGTGATGATCACTCTGATTGGTCACAGTGATCACATGGTATAGGCAGAGCCAATCACAGTTCATATGTACCATGTGATAACTATGACCAATCATAGCTAATCAATAATACTTAATGAATGGCCATGAATGAATGTTAATCATAATAACGATTGTTTATAACAGTGATTATCACTGTTATAAGCAATTATAGTGTAAAAACTGAAATCCTGATCACTTTCCCAGAGTAGTACAGTGTCACTATGGTAACACTGCCCTGCTCTGGTCACAGCACGTAAAATATAATTGGAAAAAAAGAAAAAATGGTGAAAAAGAAAAAAATCTTTTAAAAATTGAAAATAAAATATTGTTTTCATGAGGGACTGTCACCAGTCAGTATCTCTGATCACTGCCAAACCAGACATATGATGACTCTATACTGCTCTGGTGACAGTATGTTAAAAAAAAAGTGATTTGCCTCTTTCTAAATACCTCAGACTGTCTACTTTCAGGAAAAGGGTCATTTGGGGGGTATTTGTACTGTCATGGCTTTTTAGAGCCTCGAGAAATGAGATAGGCAGTCAGTTCGCAAGGACTGATCAATTTTCAAATATATATAGCAGCCTTTCTCAACCAGGGTGCACGGGCACCCTGGGGTGCCTTGAGGTTTCTTCAGGAGTGCCTTGGCAAAATGTCTAAAAATTGCCCAATACTTGTATACAAGCCAGCGAGTGGAACAAGCCTGCCATTTAGTTACACAAAGCCACAGGTTTTTATTGTGCACCTTTAGGACCTTCTAGCCGCAGGTGTCCTGACAACCAATGACATCATCATTTGATAAGGCCCTCTCCATCAGTGATGGGGTCACATTAGCTCAGTGATGGAGAAAAACTGAGGGAGAATAGAAAGACTAGAATACTAGTCAGTACCAATGTGCAAAAGCCTATTTGCTTTGGAAGAATAAATCACGTCTAACGTTGGGTGTCTTACATGTGTGGATGTTGCTGCGTTATATAAAACTATTAGAATAGTTTTTCACATTTTAGAATGTGGTGAGTCAAAACTATTCATAATTTTAAAAGGTGCCTTGACTGAAAAAAGGTTGAGAAACACTGATATACTATACTATTTAGACTCTAACCTTCACACAAACTAAATAATACACACTGATTTGGGCTATTTTTACCAAGGAAATGCTTTAGAATGCATTTTGGCCTAAATTTATGAAGAAAGATTATTTATTTGCAAAATTTTATAACAGAAACTAAGAAAAAGTGTTTTTTTTCAACATTTTTGGTATTTTTTTGCTTATACAGCGAAAGAATTTAAAAAAAGTGATGATTAAATACTATTAAAAGAAAGCTCTTTCTGTCTCAATAAAATTAGACATATTTAATTTGGGTACAGTGTTGCATGAGTAATTTTCATTCAAAGTGTGACAGCGCTGAAAGTGGCTAAAAATGCTGCCTTCCCCCTCTTCCTACCTACTCTGTGTAAAAAAGATCTATATATTTGCCTTTTTTAGTCTGCTCCAGTCCAGTTACATGATCCTGCAGCTCCTGCTCCCCAGTGTCAGTGAACGGCTGCTGCAGGGCGGAGGAAGGAGTGCCAACAATGATTGGACCATGGGAGCCTATGGGTGACATCATGGCTCATTAAATTCCTAGTCATTTTCGAGCATTCCATGACAGAGGGGACATGGAACTACTGGATAGGAGAGCACTCAAAAAGATAAGTTTACAGAATTTCTTTTTTTTATTTTACACAGTGTAGGGGGAGGGAGCATGTTAGTTAGTGTTAGGTGTGAATTCCACTTTAAAAGATCAATTAGTTGTGGTAAAGCCAAACTTTTAAACATTTACAGACCTCCAACATTCAGAATTTCAGAACTGTAAGTCCAATTAAAGTCAATAACAAATTCAAACCAGTCTCCAAAAAAAGAGTATATTATGGCATATATTATGGCAGAAAATGATGCAAAAGAGATGCAAAAGCTTGACAGCATTTCCTGATAAGATGAAGGAGAATAAAAACAACCTGAGTCATTTCCACCAAAAATTCTACCGGGGAAATTAAGGTAGAAAGGTCAAACCTAATGGTTCTGGCAGTCCACCTAGGGATTGTTAGGCAATAGCATAAGGGGATAAAAGGAAGAAACTGCCTTTGCTGAAGCTATTATCTTTCTCCCAGAATTATTTTGAATATTCAAACCACCAAAAATCACACTAAATTCAGATTTGGCCATTTTGGCCAAATTTAGGATCTACTCTACTTTAGCTGTTGATGAGTGAAATGGACCCTCAGTTAGTTTAGAGAGCGTTTTGGTGCCTTTAAAGCCGGATACATTTTCTTTTTTAGTTGGTTTTCTAATATATTTATTTTGTATTTGGCTGTATTTTCATGAATATAAGCGTAATATTTTTTGGGTTATGTTATATCTGATGTAGTCAAACTGAACAAATTGGCATATACAGTATGACATGGACATTTGTCATGCCTTTTTTAGTGAGCATTTAAACGTTTTAAAAATGTTACATCCTTTAACATTTTTTTTCCTTCATTTTGTTTTTTTCCAATTGTATTTTTCTTATAACATTGTTACTAAATAGGTGGTTCATACAGGATACCCATGCCTATGATGGCATGTTGCTTTCTGGTTTAGTGTAAAAAAGTGTTTACAGACAGGCCAGTGTGCACAGAAAACGTTTCATCAGCAACTCTTATTATCAAAGAAATGCTTTGAGTCTTATTGATATGCACATTTAAGGAATCAACCCCAAAGTCAAGAGTTTGTTTAGGTTCGGAAATAGTGGGAAATAGCTAACATTTCCATCAGGTTTCTATTCTATTCCAATAGTTGCCTTTTCCTCCCATCGTGTTGCTTTAACACCAAGACAAAAAATGAGGGGTGCAGTTATCAACAGGAAGGCACAGGCATCAATAAACAAAATTGTTCTATCATCCTCTGTCATGTGTGGACAGGGAGGAGTGTGCATAGTTCTGATGTTGCAACTTGCAGCAGCAAGTGGGGTGATGGAGGAGAGGGGGAAAACTATATCTGGCCATTTTTGTGTCAAAAAACTAAACATTCTGTCAATCAAAAAATGAAAATAGCTCATACAGTTGTGCCATCATTTTTTTTTAAATCCAGCATGTTGGATTAGGCACTTTCGATTGCATGAAAATCGCGTGTTGCAGCTGGCACACCAATTACGCGAAAAACAAACGATTTGACAATCAAGAATTATTGTTCAGTTTTCAACTCATCTGTGGCCAGCTTTAGGACACCTTGCAAAACCAATTAAGTGCTTGGCCAGTTCTGTCACTGTGGGCAGGAGAAACTTAAAGAGCACTGTGTAGGGTTCTAATTGCCATAAAAGTTGAAACTTACACAGGAATCTTGAGCAACCAGAGAGTACGTGGAAGGTGACTAGATGCTCCATATGTTCCAAAAAGTATACTGAACTGGTATGGACAGAGTAACTGTTCATTAAGAAGGGGAACTGAACTCAGGAAGCTGAAAACACAGAACAAATTACTAGTCAGCAGTATTGCTTATGGTCTCCCTGCAGCTGATATTTCTAAAATACTGACCTATCATGCATTTTCTTGTGTCCCTGTGTGGAGAAGGCCATCTTGTGGAAGCAGATGGTTCCTTGCTTGAGAGTACACCTAAGAGAACAGTAAGCAGTGCAACCATGACATCGCCAAATCTCACTCTAAATCTTGTAAGACTAGGAGTAGTACCCTATATCTCACACTGTGGTGAGGTTGAAGGCACAATCCCTGGGATGCATATTTTCTATATAAAGTTACAATTTTCCCTTCCAACTTCAATTATAATTTTATTTAATCTTTTTTTTTAACTATACTGTATGAATAAATTTAAAATTACAGTGGGAGGCAAGTTCAATTGTAAACAGAAAAGCTTATATGGAGATCACCCTTTTAATAACTGTATTATATGTACCATGCTTTAAACAACTTAGAAAACAAGCTAGTAACTAAATATGGTGGAAACAGCTTGCCAGATACAAAATTCATCATTGCTGTGAATGGGTACTAGCAAGTAGGTTATTCCATCCAGGGTCCATTTTATATAAATTGGGGCCCCGGGCAACAGTTAAACTAAGGCTCCTTTGGTGGAGTACCCCAAGCCTACCAACACAACCCAGTTCATAAGGCACAAAAGGCCCTTACTACATTTAATTTTCCAAAACATTACAATTATTTTAATCGCATGTAGTCATGCTGGAGAATGTGATACTGCTGCTGTAGTAAAGCTCCATATGAGCGGAGGAGATTCAGGGCAGGGCCTGTAAGAATGTGGGGGCCTGAGCAACTGCCTGCAGACAAAAGCAATATACTTGAACAAATGACACATAAAATTGACATTGTGTATCCATCCCCATAATCTTAATAAAGGAAAATGCCACTTGGAAAATTTTAAATGACTGTTTCCCTTTTTGCCTAGGACTGACTGGCCCAGCAAATTTAGCTCAAGAGCTGACCATTTGATGGTAAAAGAAGTCTTCAAGAACCCCATAATATCATTACTGGATCTTCAGGTAACTCTTGTAACAGTTGGTGTGCATGCAACTTCAATCAAAAAGAAATTGCACTATTTTATTTTATTAACATAAAGACCAGGTCACCTGGAACAATGTACTGTGGACTGTGTAGAGGACACCGAGAATGGGTCCCGGAGGGGTGCTATGTTTCACCTATATTTGGATTGTGGTCCCGTTAGGGAGGATGGTTTTTATGTACTCAGGGGTTCTCACCCGTGCAGGGAGAAAGGTGCTGGAACAGTTCAATCATAAAGGAGAGGACTGACCTACAGTTATCTCCGCTTTAATAATTTCCTATTCGGGATCCAGAATTTTGGAGGTTTAGAGAGATATTCAGGTAGAAAAAATCTACCCCTGATTAGAGGTACTCTGGATCCAAAAGGATTCCTCCAGGAAGCAGCACTTAAGACAGGAAGCTCTTAGTGCAGGGGTGGTGAAGTAAAAGTTGGAGAGGAGACACCTGTCTGAGAGCTGTGCGCCTGCTGGAAGCTGCTAAAATGACTCAGTCTGGACTTTCTTAACTGTGGGTAAATCTCTTATGTGGCTAATACCTTGTTTTGTTTCGATGGTGCTGAAAATAAGTGGACTTTTGTTTTTTTGTTTTTTCATGCTGGAGTTAAGCTGTTGATATGTTTGCTGCTGTTTAGAAATGACTTTGCATGTGATCCTGAATCAGTATAACAGCAGCTATACCCCTGAACATTGCAGCTGATAAATTAGAGTTTTTGGGCCACTTTAGCAGTAGGTCTAGTTTAGAGTTGTTTGGCCACTTTAACATGAGACTTGTTTGATGCAAACTGAAAACAGAATTTCAGGAACAGAACCTCATACTAACTCTGAAGCATGGTGGTAGCAAATCCACCAAGCAAGAGCATTATGGACTGGCTTAGTTAAATCTCATATTTGATTCCCATTGTAATGTTGTGGGAGGATTTGAAATAAACAGTCTATGCAAGGGAAACCACAAGCATCTTGCCTAAGGTCATGTGCACACTTGGCTTTTAGCCCTGGGGCATGATACTCCAGCATTTAGGTGTGGGTGGAAGGCACAGTTACACCATCTAGCCCTGCTGCTGACAGCCAGTAATATTCTATGAGAGGTTGACAGCTGCTGTGGCTGAATGGAGCTACGGTGCAGGGAGTGGTACTAACATTTAGGGCAGAGACAATTGATTGGATTGCAGACTTCTTTCATTCCAGGCATTTGGCCCTGAGTTTGCATACTGCTCTAAATATAAGTAGCACTCAGTTCACTGTCCTGCCCCATCCAATTGCAGCAGCTATCAGTTTCTTATAGAGTTTTAAAGGCTGCTGATACTGGGGCTGGATGGTACACCTGTGCCCTCCACTGGCCCCTTCCTGTTCCAATGTGACTGCGCACAAGTGCACAAAGCAAGCTTCATAAAGACATGCATGAGCGAGTTTTGGGTGGAGGAACTTGACTGGCCTGACCTCACCCCGATAGAACACCTTTGGGATGAATTAGAGTGGAGACTGTGAGCCAGGCCTTCTCATCCGACATCAGTACTTGACCTCACAAATGCGCTTCTGGAAGAATGGTCAAACATTCCCATATACACATTCCTAAACCTTGTGGACAGCCTTCCCAGAAGAGTTGAAGCTGTTATAGCTGCAAAGGGTCGGACAACTCAATACTGAACCCTATGGACTAAGACTGGGATACCATTAAATTTCATATGTGTGTAAAGGCAGGCGTCCCAATACTTTTGGCAATATAATGTATATTGTACATTCACATCAGTCCCTAACCCTCAAGGAGCTCACAATCTAAGGTCACTAACTCACATTCATATACAGTATATGGCCACATTGCAGTCTTTTTTTGTCTACAGTACTCTGAACAGCTCTGAAAATCCAGAGGGGCTCCCGCGAGCAAAATGGGGTTCCATGAAAAGAAAAAAACTGCAGCGGATGAAAAAGAGAGAGAAAGAGAATAGGAGTAGGTAAGAGGAAAGGAAAGAGAAAAAAGTGAGAATGAGAGCAGAATAGGGGGAAGGTGTAGTAGGGCAGGGGGCCAAGAGGAAAGAATGAGGAGGGGGGTGTGACTACTGAAAAGGAGGAGGAGTCATACATCTTTCATTGAAAGTAACTACTCGTTTTGCCCTTTTGCTATGATCAGTTTAAATTGCCAAAAGAGTTTTATTCTATGAATTACAACATTGTAGAATTTAATATTAAAATCACATAATCTATTGTATCTGCTACATAACTAAGGTTTAAAAATGTAACAGTGTTGACGTTCTTATATAGCACAACTGATCAATTTTATTCTGTCCATGTTAGGTACAAATTTCTGTCACTTTTGAAATCGGAACACTTATTATTACTCCCAATCCTTTATATTTGCTTTTTATTATATTTTCTTTCTTTTTTTTGTACAGTGTATGCACCTGTTACTCATTATAATGGTTGATATATGTTGCTTTAACTATATTGTTGCAATTCATATATTACCTCTCCATTCTGCCATAAAATCTCAATTAAACTGTGTATAAGAAAAATGTAAGAACACGATGTTTTAATTTGTAAAAAAGAATGGTAAAAGATCTTTTTTGAAGAAGTAGATGACAGATGCTTCCCCCATTTATTGTGATTGTGTGATCCAAGGAATGCTGCTCCTCATACACCAAAGAAGCTGACATTTATGTCACACTTAGTGGAAGTAAGGTAAATTCAGCAATGCTACATTCAAGTTGCCAAGGACACTTGTAGCCATTTTCTTAACTGTCCTTGACAGTGTCCTCATTAAAAAAGCTAGCGTTAATTAATGATCAAAATAGCCACATTTTATTTCTGCCATGCAGCATGGACACACAATAGGTGACTTCTATTCTGTTTTTGCTATAGAAAGGGTCATCCATGTTACAAATGTTGCCTTGATAACACATAAACATGTGGAGCACTCAATTGTACGAGAATTGGACTGAATGAAGTCAATGCTAACAATGTTAGGAAATGTGTTCAAACCCAGGGATTCTTAAAGGATCTATTCTGCTTTGATTAGTATCACTGTTTAATTGACAGCCTCTCCAGTTACTTAATTATTTTGGAAGGTAAGGCAGACAGTACAGACATGAATAAGATTCACAGATTGAATTCCATTTTCCGTGGAAACAAATTAGAGAAACGAGCAGAAAATAAAAGACTTCTGAATCAAGCTGAATGCGTCATTTGTTTGCAAAATAAGCCAGATTGATATAATAGTGGTGATTATGCATATGTACTAAATGGGAACAAATTAAATAATAAAAATGTTATCAAACCAATAGCAATATGCTTAATAGACCCTGCTTATGAAAAGCATGCATTGTCACCCCATTTCCTAAAGAGCAGTAGCAGTATTTTAGGTGGAATACAGGTAGAAGCAGGGCTGGGTTTCAGTTGCATACCATTCTAGGTGACATTACTGGTCTCTGTGGCCAAAATTATTACTAACAACATGTATGTCTTGCATAATATAGAGACTTCCTCAGGTGGTGAAATAGAAACCTCTAAACATATTCTTGATTTAAACAAGAAAACTATTAAAAAAACTTGTCAAACAACAACAAATCATATTTCTACAGTAGATACTGTCCACAGCAATCAATGGGCCAGAGCCTGCTTCTTTCCTGTTAGCCTTAGTTGGTCTTATTTAATTGAGGTGCAAAGAGCACTCAATCAGAAGTCATCTTTCAGTATTACAGCACAGACCAACAATGATGAATAAAACCTAACTGGTTGCCATGGGTACAGCAAACAATTACTCTTCACACATTATAAAGTCACCCCCATAAACCTGTGTGAATTGATCTTTGTTTCTATGGTCACTTGATTCTGAAAGGGACAAGCTTTTCTTTGATTTATAAACCTAAAACAGTGGTATGGATTGTAAAGTTTTTTTTATTAGTTTATTAAGCTATAAGTGTATTCTTCAGAATGTAGAGAAAAAACAACTCGTGGAAGAAACCTGTAAGGTCTTAGGGCTGAAGAACTGCTCTCTTAAAGGTCTAGTCTGCCCAAAGGTGAGCTTTTAGCTACTGGTGGTCAGCCTCTGACTTCTGTAAGGTATGTGAAGTACGTTGTCCTTTTGTTCTGGTAACTTTTGGGAGTTTGGGAATTTTGCTCGTTCCCACTTTTGTTTGTTCCAGCTTTGTCATAGTATAAAATAATTTAAAATCCAACAAGAATTGAAACCTCCTATAACAAGCACAGCAGGTGTGAAAACTCAGGGACTTAAAGCAAAGTTCCCCTCACACTGTAAAAAAAAAAAGTCAGCAGCTACAAAAACTGTAGCTCCTGACTTTTAAAAAACAGCCACTCACCTGCCCCACGGTCCTACAGTGCCCCCTCTGCAACGCGTTTTACCAGCCGTCTTGTATTCCAGGCGCTGGCATCTTCAGTGTGGGCACCTGGTTGTGACAGCTTGCAGCTTCACAGCCGAGTGCCCACTGTGCATGCGCGAGTAGCGCTGCACTTCATGAATGGTCCCGTCATCTTCTGGGACCTGTCACGTGTCCCGCAAGACTACGGGAAAGGAGGGTAGGAGGACAACTTTCGCTTCCAATCACCTAGGCGATTGCAGCGGAAGTGGGAGTGGGTACCTGTCAATTTCGGGTACCCGCTCCCCAAAGGTGCCAATCCTTAATGGGGAGTGGGGGACCAGTCTTTAAAGCAGATCTTCCCCTTTTGGGTGGAACTCCGCTATAAGCACAGAAAGACTAAAATTACATTATAAGTTTCTTTACAATTGTCTGGCACAAAAAGGCATGGGAATATTGTACATAATATTAGTTTATCATAGAAATTATTTGTTTGCTTGTTTAAGAATGCCTTTAATATTCTGTTATGCACAAACTTAACTTGAGTCTGGTCTTTTAGGTCCTTGTGGTGGACCTTGTATGGATAGTTTTTGTTCTATCTGCCTTAAATCCAGCGTTTTTTTCCAGAAGGAATATGGGGAACGCAGTTCCGGCACCTTCGGCACTGAATGTATGTAATAGCAAGGAGTGCTGGGGTGTGCTGGAGGGTCTATTGATGCTGGCCATTTGGGGATCTATTGTCACTGGAGGGGATCTATTTTGTGTGTGGGTCTATTGTTGTTGAGGAAGTCTGTTGTTACTGGAGAGGGATCTCTTGTTGCTGGAAGGGATCTAATTTTGAGATAAGGGTCTAATGTTGTTTGCTGATAGGAGATCTGTTGTTGCTACTGGGGGTCTATTGTTGCTGGGGTGGTATTTTGTTGCAGGGGTCCATTGTTGCTGGGGTAATCTATTGTTGCTGATTGGACATAGCTGATCACATGACACAGCCTGTGTTATCGGCTCTTTACTATGATCGGTGATCCACTGTGTCCCAGGGACACAGCGCACCACCGATCGCCATGCGCTCCTGGGTGTGTACATGCACGGTTAGAGTGGAAGGATGTCATATGACCAAAATGATGCAGTGCTGAAAGCTGGAAATTGGCCTGGGCAGGAAGGGGGTATAAGTGCTCTGTAGGCTAGTGGTTAAAAAGCCACAGATGTGGGAAATTAACCTCTAATTGGCATTTTAACCCGTGTGTGTCACCTTGTGTGTCTGTACCAAGGCCAAACATTCCAGGGTATGTAAACTTTTGATCATGGCCATTTGGGTGATTTCTGTTATCATTATGATTTAAAAAGGAGCCAAACAACTATTTGATAATAAATGGCTTCATATGATCATCATCCTTCAATAAAAGAGCATTTTTTGGCATGATCAGTCATATTTTCAATATCAATGCCAAAATTTCACAATTTCTGCCAGGGTATGTAAACTTTTGAGCATAACTGTACACCAAAAACTTTCCAATTACTCCTAAGTGCAGGTGATATTGTGGATGTGCATCACCACCGATGGAAATAATCCGTATGTGGCTAAAATGCCCCCTCCCCCCCCTTGATGCGACCCTCACAATACCCACAATATCACCTGCACTTTGGAGTAATTGGAAAGTTTTTGGTGTATATGCACCTATTTGGACTTGGTTGTTTTAAGTTTTTTTATTTTTTCATTTTTCGTTTTTTTTTTTTTTTATGTTTAAGGACTATTATATGTTCACTTTTTTTTTATGTGTTTGCTCTATTTTTGGCACTATTGTATTTAATTGATCCCACATTTAGGGATCCATTTTATGTCACTATTTACTTTTTGGCCTAATTTAGCCATTATTTGTCACGATCTGCATGATATTGTTGATCCCTGTTATGGGTTCACGTTCTAATTTTCACCATCATTTGCATGAATTTATTGATCCCTATTTAGGGATTCACGTATTAAAGTGCTGCATCATTTTGGTTTTGGTTTTTTTCCACATGGTATATGTGTTTTATTTTATTTTGTGTATGATCCTATTTTGGATAGTGGGGGTATTGGTTTCTGTTTTTTTATACCAGGTTTGATCACTTTTTCACTTGTGATCCCAGAGAGGATCAATCCACTGATTTATTGGCACGTATATATATTTTATGTCACTTTATATTGAGATCCCCAGAGAAGATCAATCCACAGATTTTTTTGTCACATATATATATTTATGTCACTTTATTTGCCATATTTTATTATTTTATTATTAGGGTAGTGCTGCATCATTTTGGTTTCGTTTTTTTTCCACATGGTATATGGTTAGTTGCTAGCAGCTCCCACTCACCTAATTTATTTCGTAATAGTAGCACAGGAGATCTTCATTATTTTTGAGGACGTCATATGACGTCCTCCCAGAACGAGAGAGCCGCCGCCCGCCTGTTATTTCCTTATATGGCAGGCAGGAGGCGGTTAAACAGGTGTCCAGTAATAAATACTCATATCTGTGATGTCTTGTTTGCTGCAACAGCATAGTGTATTGTTTTTTTTACCCTTTTCTTTGCTTAAAGTATATGTGAAGTCTGACTACTGAAGGACAGGCAGGCTGTTCTCCCAGCACAGCCATCAAACTGACCACACTGGGAAGGATGTGCTCTCATGTGTAGCATGGTCAGTTTGAAATAGGAAAACAGGGGGACTGTCAGGATCACAATGTATGTCACACAAAGGAAGTAATACAAAGAGAACAGCACACTTTTTAACTCAAGTACATGGTACAATATACACGTATCAGGAATATGATATGTTGAGGGAACATACACTTTGACACGTGTGCATTTCATTGGTTTTCTTTTTTACATTTTCAGTGTTGACACAGGCATGTCTTAGTTCACATTAATGGAACACGTGGCACAAAAGCAGAGTAACAAACAAGGATCATACTGTATACATTTACAGTGATAGTAGTCTACAATTTGCTAGATTTTGCTAGATACGTTCTGGAATTGTACTTGCTTTTTGTGTGTACAGTTCATGCACTCATGGGAACCCGTAATGAAAAGTTCCATAGTAGCGATTTATTTAGCTCTTGCGCACTTAAAAAATCAGCTCTATTGGAAGAAGCACTTGAGAGTATGATGCAAATAGGGCTTTTTATATATATAGGGATTTTGCACCATACAATGGATGGTGTCAAGCCACACACCCAAACGTTTGCAAGTCGAAATCTTGTGAGTGACTGATGAATTGTATTTTTTAAGGGAAAAGGAGTCTTTTTACTGTGGTGCTCCAGATGGGTACATTTTAATGTGTGTGCAATACATTATTTTTAATAAATATTGGTGGGAAGCGCTGATACTCTATAATGGCCTTTTCTTTCTGAACTTTGGAAGAAAATATTCTGCATGGCTTGAGAGGATGCAGATGGATTGAGTTCCATTGGGAATCTTGTGCTGGAGAGTGCTTGAGGCTAAACTTACCCTGGTTAATGGGAAAAAGTACAATTTTACCTAAAATAGTTATGGGTCAAATGTTGGAGGTGAGCGTATATAAGTATATTGGTGAAGGGATATACACTGTTCTGTTGAAATAAGCACTGGTTGAATTCGAGAATTGCACAACAAATCAATTGGTCGGTTGAAGGATAATCGTTTAAAATCAGGACACTTCACACAGTTATTTAAATATATTTGTTTATTTTAAAGGACTCATTATATGGATTATGAGCATTTGATTTATGTATTTCTAGCATGCATATATTTATTAGCACACATATACTGTATCAGGGGTGGACTGACAACTCATGGGGCCCCCGGGCAATAGGGGACCATGGGGGCCCTGTGTCCTTGCCCAAACTCAAAAAAGCCTATGAAAAAGGTACCAGGGGCATCTCATGGGGCCCCCTACTGACCCCCGGTCCTCGGGCAGTGCCTGAGTTTCCAAATGGTCAGTCCATCCCTGTACTGTATATACAGGGTGATCAACAGGAGTCGAACGTTTTTAAAAAAAAACTATTTTTTTTAGATTTGTGTAGATTTTTGTACTCGAAATGTATTTATTTTTACAAATATAGAGGTCAAGACATGCCATTTGAGTTACTTATTCAGTTATGAAAAATAATGTCATTTAGGTGACGGCCATCCTCTTGAATGCAGCTTTCAATCCTTTGCTTGAAATTGTCCATCACTTGGGCCAACAGCTGTTGTTCAATCATGAGCACTTCTTGTCAGATGGCATTCTTCATTTCATTCAGATTACGGGGTTTATGAGTGTACACATGGCTCCTCAGGTACCCCCATAGGAAGAAATCGCAGGATGACAAGTCAGGAGACCTTGGGGACCATGGCACATCGCCGAAACATGAAATGAGGCGCCCAGGGAACATGTTTCGAAGAAATTCCATTTGTGCACTGGCAGTATGCGCTGTGGTAGCATCCTGCCAAAATAGCCGCTGCATTGCTGTGATAGACTCACCACTTCAAACAAAGCTTACAATGTTGTAATGTCCACTGCTTCATTTTGACTGAATTGGCATTCCAGTGGGGGGGGAAAGACAACTAGCTCCCATCACCACTTACCCTGTACTACCTGTTCTAAACACATCCGACTCCTGTCGGTCACTCAGTATACATTTATGACCATTTGGAAACTCGGGCACTGCCCGAGGACCGGGGTCAGTAGGGGGCCCCATGAGATGCCCCTGGTACCTTTTTTGTAGGCTTTTTTGAGTTTGGGCAAGGACACAGGGCCCCCATGGTCCCCTATTGCCCAGGGGCCCCATGAGTTGTCAGTCCGCCCCTGTTTATGACACTGAGGGGTATTTGTACCAGTTGTGATATATGACCGTGCTGCACTATCATGGTATTGTATCTTGATATATATGTGGGAACACATATAGTGCTAGCTGCAGTTCATTTTGGAGTGTATACAACAATACGTTGAAACATCATATTATATTATACTGAAGTATACTGGTTTTAGAGATACCGCTAAACTGCTTATCAATATTACTCAACCCATAGTGTGAACAGATGATAGTGAATGATGACAATAATAATAACAATTTTACCATATTATACAACAGAAGTAGCTCCTATAAGTATCTATTCTGTGTTTTAAGACATTCAAATATCTGTTGTGTTTTGCACACAGTTAATTGTACCGGCTTAACTTGCTTATGTTTTTCTCGCGTATATCCACCCATATGCATACCAGTGAGTTTGACACTTAAGCCATAGGTCATGGAGCTGCATCACCTTAGCTAAATGTCATCCCCTCCTTAAGTCCTTAAAGCAAAGTAAAAACATTTGCAAGTAGTCACCTGCAGCTGTTGAAATAAGAATTAGTTGCCATTCTTGTGGACGCTGGTCAAATGAGGTAATAAAACCTGCATTGAGGACTGTGTTAAAAGGGATTAGGCTTGGGGTGACGTATAATGGCAGCTGGCTAGCATTTTGTCTCTGATGTTATTTCATGGCTTGTAAAAAATATTCCTTTATAAACCCAGTGGCAAACTTTGTAGTACAATCTTTTACAATGCATCATGTGACGCAGAACTCTGAAGCCAGAACTGAACTTTATCTTTGCCGTCTTGAATGTGAGCAGTTGTTATACAGATAGAGTAACAGACTTCCTAGCATGTGCAAGACTTCTTTCAGAGGATTAACATTCAGTCCACATGAACCATATGTATTGGCAGCTAACCATCTGTAGCTGAACTGCCCTTCTACTGTACATATACTTGACTATTTTCTTCCTAGTACACCAGTTTAAAATGTTACTAGACCCCAGACCCTGCATTCATTATATCTGGTCTCCCACAGTACACAGAACATGAAAATGCAATTATTTTAGTAATTATAAACGGCTAAATACCTTTTCTCATCAGCAGTTAGATCAATCTTGTGACTTCAGCAGAACACTGGTTAAAGCTGGTAGGAGGAATTTTCTTTCTGCTCTAGGAGGATGTGAAACCCCTGAACCTCTGTCTGGACAGTGCTAATTGGCCCTGTGCTGATCACATGCACCCTCCCAAGAAAACAAAACCTCTCTATAGCAATACACACCAAACTGAGCATGTGTATGTGACTATGGATTCAGTCTGTATCAGGTGGTAATTTCAACAAGAGGAGGGGCAGAAAAGACAGGATCAAACAGCCTTTTTACACAATGCAGATGACACTGTTCAACAGGTAAAAAGTTTTGGGCATAAAATTAGCTAATCTTACATAATTTTGGGGTGCTGAAAACGAAAATGACCCTAAAAAATGTTGATTGGCTCTAGTTTCCATGATATATTCACCCATCTAATGATGTAAGCCATTCAAAATTATGATGCAACTTCAGCTGCATATTGCGCAATTGATACTGGTGACCAATAGAAAATTGCATGTATACTGAGATGATGCAATATTAGCCTTTAATTGCATCACTTCACTGCATAAAAGCTGCAGTATCTGTAGCTGATTGTAGTTCGACAGCGTCTTTACATTTCGTTTTATGCTTATATAGGCTACTCAGTAATGCCTCGAACTTGTGTGAATAAAGCAGATAATTTCTGCTATATCTGCGGTGAAATAACTTTTATCTCACAAAAAAGGAGGATAACAGGAATGATTAAGAAAGCCTACAACTTGTATTTTGGCTGCAAGATAGGAGACCAGGACAAGAGCTGGGCACCACATATATGCTGCAATTCTTGCGGGACGGCACTGGAGCAATGGTTGAATGGAAAAAAGGCATCTATGCCTTTCGCTGTGCCAATGATTTGGAGAGAGCCAACAGATCATGTTAGTAATTGTTACTTTTGTATGGTGCCTCCAATTGTAAAAGGGCTAAATAAGAAGAAAAAGTTATCTGTGCACTATCCAAATATTCCATCGGCAATACGTCCAGTTCCTCATGGAGAGGGGCTACCAATTCCTAAAGCACCAGAATCCTTCGTGGTTGAGTCAAGTGAGGAAGAACCTGAAGCGTGTAGTCACGTGCAGTTGTAAGAGATAGCCCTTTCCTCGAATACAAGAGAAAAGCCAAGAGAAGCAAAACCGACACAAACTGAAGACAAAACTAGTGAGAATCCTAAGTATTAAAATGATTCAACTTAGCTTATGGCTATAATTTTTCTTGGTAATCCTATGCAATATATTATGCCAATTAGGCTTTGTTATGTAGTCAATATCACTTGCTTTATGTTTGTGGAAAGACATCTATCTATATAATTATTGTGCATTATGTAGTCATTACGCCTATAGTAGAAAACTTTCCGTTTACAGAAAAACTAGAGCCAATTAACAAATTTCATTGTTATATTTGAACTCAGAATGTGAAATTCATTAAGAAATGGATCCTTTTGTTTCCAAAACTGGCAAAAAACAAAAATTTGTTGAACAGTGTGATTAACCCCTTATGTTCTACAGTGAGTATAACAAGCATGCTTTACTGCATATACAGACTGATTTTACTGTTTTGGGTTTAGTAACACTTTAATATACAAAGATAGAAAATGTCTAAGCAATGTCTTAAGAGAAATATATAGTCTTTTCTTTTACTTTTTAGATATATGTAAAAGAGACATCAATTTGATATAAATAATCTATGTGTGTTATTTTTTTAACCACTTGCCTAAAGGGCACTCTCACAACCTTCCTGTCCAGGCTAAGTTTTAGCTTTTAGCGCTGTCACACATTTGGAATGACAATTGCACAGTCATGCAACACTATACCCATATAACATTTTTATCATTTTTTCACACAAATAGAGCTTTCTTTTGGTGATATTTAATTACCACTGGGTGTTTGTTTGTTTTTTTTGCTAAATTAACCAAAAAAAAGACCAAAAATTAAAAAAAAAAAAGTTTGTCTTAGTTTCTATTATAAAATGTTGCAAACAGGTAATCTTTATCCTTTGCTGATGTGTGCTAATGAGGCTGCACTGAGGGGCACTGATGAGGCTGCACTGGTGGGAACTGATGGGGCTGTACTGATATGCGGCACTAATGGACACTGCTAGGCGGCAAAGATGGGCACTGATAGTCGGCACTAATAGGAAACACTAAAGGGCACTAATAGGCAGCACTGAAGGGCACTAATAGGTAGCATTGAAGGGAATTGATAGGCAGCACTGAAGGGCACTGATAGGTGGCAGTGATTGGCAGCACTAATGGACACTGACTGGCAGCACTGATGGACACTGATTGGCAGCACTGATGGGCATTAACTGACAGCACTGATGACCACTGACTGGCAGCACTGATGGCCACTGATTGGCACTGCTTGGCAGCACTGATGGATACTGACTGGCAGCACTGATGGAAACTGGAATTTAATAGGCAGCACTGATGGGCACTGTTGGGACTGCTCTGAATATCAGTATAGATGGCAGTTGCCAGTTATCGGCAGTACTTTCCTCAAGCTGTGACAGTGTGGGAAAAGTACTGCTGATAACCAGCAAGTGTGTTTACATCATGATCAGCTGTGATTGCACATCGTCATGTTACATGGACATTGGATCACATGGTAATTGGTCCTTTACCACGAATTGTGATAACATTGTACTACTTTGGGGAAGTGATCAGTATTTTTTTTTTACACAATTTTCTTATAGCAAAGAATTTCTTTGCTATAAGCAAGCATTTACCTTAATGAAATCGATTCATTCAGGGTTTTTGTTTGTGGTTAGCTGTGATTTGGCCACAGCTAATCACATGACACAGCTGGGCTGTGATTGGCCCAGCTTGTGCATGTGATCACTGTGATCATTCACAGCCAGACACATTTGTATACAATGGATGGCATGAAAGGAAACCATCCATTGTATACAACTGTCATGTGACCTGCTGTGATTGGTCACAGCAGGTCACATGGTACTGGCAACGGGGCTGGTACACAGATCTGTCATCGGCCGTATCCGAGCTACACGGCCGGTGACAGATCACGCCGCTGCATGGCCCTGCGGGCAGGTGCAATGCGCATGTCTGAAAGGACGCCATATGGCGTCCACCCGGAGGGACGAGCTGTTCGCCCGGCCGCCATCTGGCTATAGGTCGGGCGGCAACTGGTTAAAGTGATTCTAAAGGTTGTATTTTAAAGTAAATACGTTAATTATATAATTAATTAATTAATAACAAACATGTTATACTTAACTGCTCAGTGGAATGGTTTTTCACAGAGCAGCTCCAATTCCCATTCTTTTTGGGTCCCCTGCCAGCGGTCCTTGCTCCTCCCCCCTGCCAAGTGCCCTCAATAGCAAGCCTCTTATTATGGGGCACTTGAGTAAGCTTGCTCACAAACTGTTTTTCTGTGAATTGACATTGTCCATTCAAACTCAGAGCACGTCTCGGCTATGCCCCCTGCTCTCTCCTCATTGGCTTACTCGCTGTGATTTGCAGCAGCAAGAACCCCTGGCTCCCACTGCTGTGTCAGCCAATGAGAGAGATGCGGGAGAGCTGTGGCCCTCATGCACATTGCTAGATTGAGATGGGGATCAGGTAAGTATAAGGGAGGGCTGAGGGGGGAGCTTCACCTAGAAGGTTTTTAACCTTAATGCATAGAAAGCATTAAGGTGAAAAACAAAAACAAAAAAAAAAGCATAGAAAGCGTTAAGGTGAAAAACCTTCTGCCTTTAGAACCACTTTAAGACATATACTTTCATAAATGTCAATGTACCACATGTACGAAAGAAACTTTCAAATACAGATAGAACAATTACAAATCAACAAAAAACAGACATTGCCCTCTGTCAGTCAGTGCAAGGTTTTATGTGCAACTGTGCAATTACTATATTGTAAGATCTGGGCAGCACAGTGGCTAAGTGTTTAGCACTTCCGCCTAGCAGAATTAGGATTGTCACTTCAAATCCCAACCATGAAACTACCTGCCTGGAGTTTACATGTTCTCTTTGTGCCTGCCTGGATTCCCTCTGGTTTCCTCACACACTCCAAAGACATGCTGGTAGGTTAATTGGCTCCTGTCTACATTGTCCCTAGTATGTGTATGTATGAATGTAAATTAGGGACCTTAGATTGTATGCTCCTTGAGGGTTAGGGGCTGATGTGAATGTACAATATATATATATATATATATATATATATATATGTATATATATATGTAAAGCAGTGCATAAATTGATGGCGCTATATTAGTACCTGTCATAGATAAATGAACTCTCAATAGGTTAGAAGCCATTCAAAATTAGGTTTTTGGGCAAATTCTATTGTGATTATTCATAGTCTATATCCTAATGGATCGTTGCACAGTTGCAGTAAAACTGTACATATCATTAACAATTTGACTTCATGTATTAAATAATCTGCTGATGAAGTTCTAGTATAATAAACTATAATGATTAATAAATTCTTAAATTAACTGCTTGCCATATACTGTATGAGTAAAGAATAACATTGATATGTTTATACCAAATACACACATATAGAAAAGACGCAAACACACATATTCTTATGTATTTTACTTACCTCAATTCTACTTCCTACATTCTAAGTCTAACTGCTAGGGTTGTCTATCTATTTCAGTTTCAAACATGGAAAAATAACCTTTTTCTCTTACATTTCAAACTTGTATGGACAGGATGTTGTCACTTTACTAGGATAATCACCTGGTCTTGCCTAGCAGAGGGCTATACAAAGCTTTTAGTACTCAAATTACTGAAGACAAAAGAAGGACTCAAGAACTGTCACAAAGAGGAAAGCAGAGGGATTGTGTCTGTCCATTTGTATTATGATACTGCTGTCATGCTCCAAAAGATGCTCAAAAACCACAAACACACTAATTGGATGCTTCACACATACAGTGGTAAACCACAAACATTTTCACAGATACTACTATTCACACTAGTAAGAGCTTACATGAATTCCAGCTTTGATTTACAACAGCGTTTAAAATAAATATCTGCAAAACTGAAAATGGAATGAAAGAAGTGTGGTTATTATATTAGAATTATTACAAAATTTAAATCCGTATATTCTGATTTTTGCTTAATATCTTGTAGATATTTCCTCAAAAGATTATATGATGTGTAACTGATCTGCAGTAAATATGGATAAATCTGCCTGGGACCTGGGTTCTATTCCTGGGGGAAGGTTCATCGAATCCTGCTTGAAATCTGAGAATCCCGATCTTAGCTGAGAATCCCATTGAAGTTTGTGGGGGAGAATCTTGATAATACATTTTGTCCATTTTCAAACTTAATAGGCAAGCTATAGTCATAAAAGGAATGGAGAAACGGGCACAGCAATGAGGGACATTTAAGAAGGTAGAAAATGTGGTTCTAAAGGCTAAAGGCTCAAGGTTTTTTATCTTCATGCATTCTATACATAAAGGTAAAAAACCTTCTCTGTGCAGCATCCCCCCCCAGCCCCCCTAATACTCATCTAAGCCCCCCTCTTGATCCAGCAATGTACAACCGAGTCTCGGATATCCTGGGATTCCCTCTCCTCATTGGTTGAGACAGCAGCGTGAGCCATTGGCTCCTGTTGCTGTCAATCACAGCCAGTGAGCTAATGAGAAGAGAGGGGGCGGGGCCAAACCACAACTCCCTTTGTGAATGGATACATGGAGCAGAGGGTGCCCCCATAGCAAGCTGTTTGCTGTAGGGGCATGCAAGGGGAGGGGCCAGGAGCACCAGTGGGGGACCCAAGAGGAGGAGGATGCGGGCTGCTCTGTGCAAAACTACTGTACAGACATGTTTGTTATTAAAAAGAAAAAAAAAGCCTTTAGAATCAGTTTAATACTCTAAAGCAGAAAGAGGGTCTTTTTAATGCAACTCCCAGGGGACATGGGTAAAAAGACAAATGGAAAATACCTTTAACCACTTATAAGAGAAGTATGGGCTTTTTTTTACCCCCCACTTATACTTACCTAGGTGGATGCAGCATGGGTCGGAAGCAGCATCTGTCCCCCGCCAGCTCTAAGTGTGAGAACTCAGCGATCACATGACCAGTGATCGCTGGGTTCTCACAGCCACTTTGAGCAGAGAGCGGGACTGTCAGTCACTGCTTTCTGCTCTGCTTCCCTGGAGCGCTGTGTTGTGGAGGAGGAGGGAACAGCTGGCTCAGGCTCTCAGTGGCTGCAGACTCTGAGGTGGATCCCAACATTAAAGTTGGGCTCTTTCCCCAGCCTGGACCAGCTGAGTGACGTTTGCTGACAGCGGGCTGGAGTGCAGAATGAATGGCACTCCCGTGGTCCACAGGAGACGTATAACCAAAATAGCTTTGGCTGTACTTCTCCTTTAAGCTCTGAAAGATTCCCCCCATGACCAGACCATTTTATTTGTACCCGGCACTGCTCTGCTTTAGTTGGCAATTGCGTTGTCATGCAACACTGTGCCCAAATGAAATTTATATAATTTTTTTCACATGGATTTAATCACCACTAGGATTTTCAAATAAATGAAAAAAAAAGATAACAAGCCAACCTCAATGCACTGTTTAATTGGGCAACTATGTGGCAAATGAGGTTTAATGTTGATAAATGTAAGGTTATGCACTTGGGGGCTAAGAATATGCATGCATCATACATACTAGGGGGAGTACAACTGGGGGATCAATGGTGGAGAAGGATCTTGGAGTTCTGGTAGATCACAAGCTTAATAATGGCATGCAATGCCAAGCTGCGGTTTCTAAAGTGACCAAAATCGTCTCTTGTATTAAAAGAAGTATAGACTAGAGAGAGAGATAACATTTTACCCCTGTACAAATCATTAGAAAGACCTCATCTGGAATATGCAGTTCAGTTTTGGGCACCAATTCACAAAAAGAACATTGGGGAACTGGAGAAAGTACAGAGAAGGGCAACCAAACTGATAAGAGGCATGGAGGAGCTCAGCTATGAGGAAAGATTAGAGGAACTGAATTTATTCTCTCTTGAGAAGAGGGGATTAAGGGGGGGTGTCACAAGTTAGCTTGCAGCCTCTTGTGTGTTTATTCTTACCTCCTTACTGCTCTTGATCCCTTCACATGTGTGTTTGTCTGTGCTCACCTGTGGGCGTCGTCTGCTATCCTCTGGGTTTTATGTCCTTCCCTTCAATCATTTCCTGGCCCGCCTCCTAGCTGGCTTGTCTATTTAAGACATGCTCAGTCTGTCCCACTTTGCCTGAGCAACTTCATGTTGTTGGAGCTCCCATGTGGTTCCGCTGTGAATCCTATGTTGTCTATCTGTGTACTGACCCCGGCTTCATTCCTGACCTTGCTTCTTTTCCGCCTGTCCTGACCGCGGCTTGCCCATTGGATTCCCTGTGTTTTCTCACATTGTATCCTGCTCCCGCTAGCGGTCTCCTCCACCTCAGCTGGGTGTACCTGGGGGCCACGACCTGGTCCCAGCCTGCTGCAAGTCCATCCCCACCATCAGGGGCCCTGGTGAATAAGCAGGCTGGGGCTTAGACTCCACGCCATGGGGAACCCCAAGCTGTGGATCTATAGAGCTCACTACCATAGGCATGACAGGGGATATGATCAATATGTATAAATACATCAGTGGTTCATATAGTGAACTCGGTGTAGAGCTATTCACCTTGAGGTCATCACAGAGGACAAGGGGGCACTCTTTACGTCTGGAGGAAAGGAAATGTAATCTCCAAACATGGAATGGTTTCTTCACAGTGAGAGCTGAAATGTGGAATAGACTCCCTCAAGAGTTGGTTCAGGCCAGCTAAGTGGATTGCTTCAAAAAAGTCCTGGATTATTTCTTAGATACACAGAATATAACTGGATACTAACATTTATAGGTTGATTCAGTGAATATCCGATTGCCTCTCAGGGAGATCAAGAAGGAATTTTTTTCCCAGCAGGAGCAAATTGGATCATGCTTTGCTGGGTTTCTTTTGCCTTCCTCTGAATCAACTGTGGGTATAGGTTATAACTTTTTTTTTTTTAATGGTTGAACTGGATGGACTTTTGTCTTTTTTTCAGCCAGAATATGTGACTGTATTTTTTACTTTCTGGTATAAAACATATCCGATAAAAATGTTTTTAAAAAATTTAAATTTCTTGATAAATTTAGGCCAAAATTTCTTCTGCTACATGTCCTTGGTAAAAAAAAAAAAACAATAAGTGTATATTGATTGGTGAGTGTGAAAGTTATAGTGCCTACAAACTATGGTATATACAGTATACTGGAATTTCTATTTATTTATTTTTTTTGTATACTAGTAATGGCAGTGATCAGCAAATTATAGTGGGACTGTGATAGTGCAGCGGGCAATCTGACACTAACTGACACTGGGCTGACACTGGGTGGGAACTGACTAACTGCCACTGACATCTCCAGTGACACTAATACAGTGATCAGTGCTAATACTATACACTGTCACTGTACTAATGACACTGGATGGAAAGGGGTTAACATCTTGGGCAATCAAAGGATCTTTATTAATAGTTTTTTATTTCTCTCTTCAGCAAAGCACATGGTATATTACAACAGTAAATAGTCTGATGAACAGTTGGAACAATGAAATAATATGTGTTCGTTGGTGGAGTGCATCGATTGCCGTGATTGGCCTGGCGTGTGTTGTATGTGGCCGAGGCTGCAGTGCATGCACTCATCCAGCGTGCTGATTGCCGTGAGGACGTGCCGGTGCGTTTTGAAGCAGCTTGGCTCAGCGCAGTATACTGTATATACCTCCTAGATTGTAAGCTCCAAGGCGCAGGGCCCTCCTTTCCCTCTTGTCTTGAACTGTATTTTTGCTGTGTTGTCTCTCGTTATATTGTAAAGCACTGAGCAAACTGTTGGCGCTATATAAATCCTGTATAATAATATAATACAAAAATAACAAAGAAAATTCAGTGCCATCTTGTAAATATCATCTTATATGTTTCATAAATCCGTAGAGATCCATTCATATAAAAAATATCAGTGCAAAACCAGGTGATAATTGAAACTCATGCCAATAAAACCACTTTTTATAGAATTGTTCTTCTTTTCATTTCATAGCCGACGTTTCATATCATTAATCTCGTTTACCACAGCCACCCATTGACCAATTGACAGAGGTTCTGTGTGTTTCCATTTTTGTGGGATGCAAGCCTTGGCAGCATTGAGCAAGTGGATCAGGAGGGATTTTTTTGTACCTATGTCTCGAGAGTGGGGTGATTTTAGTAGGGGTGTCTCAGGATGCATCTCCAAGGAGATATCAGTAAGCTCATGTATCAGCCGTCTGACATGTACCAGCAAGTCAGCAGTTTATAATTGGCCTCCTGGAACCTGCTGGAAAGGAAGGACTTGTGAGAAAAGTAAATGGCCCGGTCTCTCTGTGCAGGAGTCAAGCTCTTGTCCAAAACCCACTCCCATTCCTAAAGGAAGGGAGGAATTAAGTAATCCGGTGTTTTGGTATTTAGAGAGTGGAATGTAGAAAGTAAAGGCATATAGGTGAAGTATGTGAGCAAAGCTGCTCTAACGCGGAGATCGTTCTATGATTCACTACAGTCAATCTGGAGGTAGTTAAGAAATGGCGTAATTGTATGGCCCTCCAAGAATTCAATGGGGGGGGGGGAATCATAGCTCGAATTTTCAGAATGGACCGCCATCTGCCTCCCATTAGAAATTGTGGTACTCTCAATTGATTGGTCAATACGATCAAAGGGTTGACTGTCTGCCCAACAATATGTAATGTGTGTAAAGTGTGCTACTTTTACTAAGTAATGTGTTTGTTTGTTCTCCCTACTTTGCAGGGAGCCAAAAAATGGTACAATGCGGCTCTCTGTCGAAAGTCCCATGTTGTAAGTAAACACAGGGCTCTCTACTGTCATTTGCTAAGCTGATTAGCAGGTCTTGGCCATAAATCATTGCTTGTGCTGTAGCGAATGACAGCACAGAAGGGGTATGCTCCCCTCACAAACATATACTGTATGTTTGGAAGAGTTTTTATAGAATACCCAACACAGGGTGGTTGCTGTGGGGATATATGTAATGCTCCCAAGTGCCACGTCCTATTCAAACTATACAGAGAAAAGAAAGGCCTTTTGGTGGACTTTACAGGCACTATAACAGTGGTAAATAAAAGTATTGCTTTATTGAACATACATAGATGTACAACAATACATCTACTCCTGCAGCATATGGAAATGTACATTCAGTACAGATACATGTAGTAGTATATTCCTCAATGAAAATGTACTGTATCCCGGTAAGGGTTTGAAGAGATACTCTGGTACTAATAGTTGTAGTAACTTGACATGTTTCATGATAATATCGCTTCTTCAGGAATTGTGAAAGAATTTCTTAATCTACAGGCATCTACGCGGGTTCCTTCCGGATAGGAACTGTTGGGCGATGTGGTGTTGGTGGTTTTGATAGCTGACAGCATCGGGTTCTTCGTGGTCGGTGTGCCTTGTCTATATGGACATATGGATTTATGACTGACCCCACTCTACAATTTTAATGGAAAATACTGTGCCACCACATCTGGGAATCTTTCCAGTGGGTTGGCTTTAATATATGTAGGAACCCTTTCATATATCATACTAGCCTATTGCTAGTCTCTCTCGCATGGCTTTATTTGGACCAGAATTGGTCACGTAATTGTATCCATACACCATACTAGTCTATTGTTAGTTTATTTCACATGTGCTCCATTTGAAACAGAATTGGTGACGTTATTGCATCCCTATCAGTGGGGAGGAAGCCTTGGGGAGTGTGCTGCTTGCCCCCTTGGTTTGTTGGGAACCCCTCACTGACTTGCTTTGCATGGGAAGGCTGGAGGCCCTCCTTCACAGCCCTCACACAGATGCCTGTAGATTAAGAAATTCTTTCACAATTCCTGAAGAAGCAACATTATCGCAAAACATGTTGAGTTATTACAACTATTAGTACCAGAGTATCTGTTTTCAAACCCTTACTGGGATACGGTACATTTTCATTGTGGAATATACTAATACTGAATATACATTTCCATATACTGCATGAGTATATCTTCTGCAGCAGATTTTATTAATCACATGTATTGTTGTACGTCTATGTATGTTCAATAAAGAAATACTTTTATTTACCACTGTTGTAGTGCCTGTAAAGTCCACCAAAAGGCCTTCTTTTCTCTGAACTGTTTGGAAGTGCACTGAAGTACATTATTAAAGCGTCACTAAACCCAGGACCCTACATTCACTATATCTGGTCTCCCACAGTACACAGAACATGGAAGTGCAATTATTTTAGTAAATATAAACTGCTAAATACCTTTTCTCATCAGCAGTTAGAGCAGTCTTGTGACTTCAGCAGCGCACTGGTTAAAGCTTGTAGGAGGAGTTTTCTTTCTGTTCTAGGAGGATGTGATACCTCTGACCCTCTGTCTGGACAGTGCTGATTGGCCCTGTGCTGATCACATGCACCCTCCCAAGAAAAAAAAAAACTCTATCAATACACACCAAACTGAGCATGTGCATGTGACCACAGGTTCAGTCTGTATTTCAACAATAGGAGGGGCAGAGAAGAAAGGACCAAACAGCCTTTTTACACAATGCAGAGGATTAACACAGTGAGTATAACAAGCATGCTTTAGTGCATATGCAGACTGATTTTACTGTTGTGGGTTTAGTAACACTTTAACTAAATGGGATGTTTTTATTGTATGGACTTTAATAATAACAAAAATAATATTTTTTTGTTTGTTTTTTCACTGAGTATATTTCACACTGTTTAAGTGGAATTATTATATCACTGTTTTTGTTGCGTGTTTTATTAATTTTTACAGTCGTGGCCAAAAATATTGGCATCCCTGCATTTGTATCAGATAATGCATCTCATCGCCCAGAAAACCATTGCAGTTACAAATGTTTAGACATTCTGATGTTTATTTATTTTGTTTGTATTGGTGTGACACAAAAAAGTGGAGAAATAAAAAACAAATATGACACATTCCACGTAAAACCCCCAAAACGGACTGGACAAAATTATTGGCACCTTCTCAAAATTGCAAGAAATAATTGCATTCAAAGTTTGTGATGCTCCTGTAATTTGTAATTAAACTCACCTATATCAATTAACAGCTCTTAATGTTTCTTTGTTCACCATGCACAATATTGTCAAGAAGTTTACAGCCCATGGCACTGTAGATAATGTCCCTGGACATGGATGAAAGAGGAAAACATTGATCAAAGATTTCAACAAAGAAATGTTCGAATGGTCGCTAATGAACCTTGATCAATTTCCAGGCAAATTAAAGCTGACTTTCAGGCACAGTGTACAACTGTGTCTGCTCGTGACCAGTTCAGTACTTTGCAGCGCTTTGTCTGAAACCATTTCTGGGTGGTATTTGACTTGTGCTTTGGGTCATTGTCCTGCAGTAAGACCCATGACCTCTGTCAGAACCCCAACTTTCTGACACAGGGCCCTACATTGCACCCCAGAATTCTTTGGTAGTCTTCAGATTTTATAATGCCATGCACGCAGTCAAGACATCCAGTGCTTGAAGCAGCAAAGGAACCCCAAAACATCAGTGAACGTCTACCATGTTTGACTGTAGGGACTGTATTCTTTCCTTTAAAGGCCTCATTGCTTTTTCTGAAAACAGTAGAAAGATGGGCTTTACCAAAAAGCTGTAATTTTGTTTTGCCTGTCCATGGTACATTCTCCAAAAATGATTTTGGCTTCCTCAGGTAAGTTTCATCCACTTCCACGAAGATTAGCTACATTGCCATGGGCTGTAAACTTCTTGACAATGTTGCACACAGTGGACACAGGAATATTAGGATCTCTGGAGATGGACTTGTAACCTTAAAATTGTCCATGCTTTTGCACAATTTTTGTTCTGAAATTCTCAGACAATTGTTTGCTGCTCTTTCTCTTCTCCATGCTCCATGTAGCACACAGTGACACAAAACAGAAAGGTTGAGTCAGTTTTTCACCATGTTAACTGGATGCCGGTGTGATTCCTATATTGTCAGTACACGTTAATTGATACAGGTGATTTTATTTACAAATTACAGGAGCATCACAAACTTGAAATGCAATTATTTCTTACAATTTTGAGAAGGTGCTAATAATTTTGTCCATTCTATTTTCGGAGTTTTGCGTGGAGTGTGTCACATTTGGCTTTTTGTTCCTCCACCTTCCTACCAATACAAACAAAAAAAATAAAAATGAGAATGTCTAAACATTTGTTTTTGCAACAATTTTCTGGGCAAAGTGGTACATTATCTAACAGAAATGCAGGGGTGCCAATATTTTTTGCCATGACTGTATATTACAAGTTATGAGTTGCGGTTAGGTTGAAAATGTAGCAATGCACTTGTTTTGAACAGGTTTAGATTTGATGGTGGAAACTATTACCCGCAGGCAGGTTTGCTGTGATTTAGGTTCTCCTAAGGTGCACAAAAGTCTATTTTTTATAAGCTTTTGTGCTGATGCATATTGCACAGATATATGCAACTGTTGCCACCATTTAAACTAGGCTTTATATGAAAATGGAAGGTCCACTTTATTGAAGGGCCCTCCAAAGTTAAATCAACTGCAAAGGTGATTTTGAAATAAATGCGATGTTAAAAAAATAAATAACAAATACTTATCTCAGCCCTGGCTTTCAGGAGGTGCACGTGACATCAAGCAAATAGTGATATCACTTGTCATGGTTTGGTCATATTTTGTTAAGCCTGATTTAGCATACATTGCAAGAAGGTAGTATGTATGAAAGAAAAATAAGTTCCTTCAAAGAAACCAAACGCTGGACGCAGTGTCCAGAAAAACACAAGCAGAAAGCAAAAGATTGGTCATCAGTTGATCATTATCCATTTCTGAGTTATCATGCCTTGATCTGTGTTGTGTCCCTGGTAGAGGCAGGGCTATGCTTCTTCATGTAAGAGCCTCTAGCAGTAAGTGACATCACCTAATCTCACTACTGAGAGCAAATAGAGGCAGCTGTGTCTTAGATCTCATACTGCAGATATACAGCAATGAGGTTGTAAGTAGAGGAATGCCTAGACACGCTCACATAGCAGAAAATGCACCACTGTTTTTAGGAGGAATTCAAGACAAAGGGTAAATCATTTAGGGTACTGTGTAGGCACAATTATTATTTCAAGAAGTTCCCTACTACAGTGGCATCCCTAGGGGGGTGCGGGCCACACCAGGTGACACCATCACAGGGGGCGCAGAAGCAGGATGCCAGCAGAGCTTCTGGACTCTGTGAAGGTCCTGGCCAGTTATTGGGGTGATCCTGGGTTCCCGACACAGTGACAGCTGCCCCCGGTGTAGTGGTAAAATCAGTGTCCCGGACCCGTGAAGATATGTATCTCCTGAAGCAACTGTGCATGTGCTGGTTTCAGGCCGAAGAAGCCGATTTTACCGCTACACCGGCACCTCTCCTTCCTCTCTGGAGGGGTGACACCACGTGTTACCGCACTGGGTGACACCACCCCTAGGGATGCCTCTACCCTACTACATAGAAAATTTTTACTTGTTGAGTTCAGTTCCACCTTCAGCAAGTCTAAAAATATGTTTCCAGAGACTAAAAGGGGCTTTTGTAATGTTTGTGAATAGTTATTCATGAGAGCAGACTCAGATTTTAGGAATGGCCACTTAGGCCATGACCTAGTGTGGCAAATTCTTGGTGGTGTTGTGCCAGTTTGCTTTATCATTATCCTGTGTTTGTTCATTTGTCTTTATAAAAACTTTCAGATGCAATAAAGTGTAGAACAAACTCATTTAAAACAAACACCTGTGTTATGGTCCAAAAAAAATAGTAAACAGATACACCCACCCTAAAGCGGAACTATACTCCCTTCTGCTCCAGCGATGCAGTGTCCCATTGCTTCCGCCCAGCCATTGACATCTTCTGCATGCACGGGACGAATCAGATTTGGCATTGTCGAATTTGTACAGTAAGTGTGCATGATTGGCTCACTGTACAGGGGAAGATAGGCAGGTAAGTACATTTAATGCAGAAGAGACAAAGCAAGTCTCTTCTGCATTAAAATTCCTACCTGGACACCATTTTTCTTTTTTTACCTAAAGTTCCACTTTAAATCCAACTGTCATAATAAATTAGTTAACCCCCTTCCCACTTTTATGACAGGTTTATTGACCTAGTTTGCCTGATAACTAGCTGTTTGTGAACTAAGTAGCCATGAAAAAGCATTAAATAAGAATATGTATCTGAATATCCACAATTTAACATTTGTAAGCTATTTTTTTTCTAAGAACCATACCATTAAATATCTTAAATTTAGGTACTTTCCTCCTTAGACAAAGCTCACAGTAATCTCAGCATAATCTGTTAAGGAAGTGTTGCTGGATGTGTAGTGTCTAATCATCTTGTTGCTTTTGTCTCACTGACACCTCCAGGCAGTAGCAGAGCACTCTGTGTGGCAAGCTCAGCTAAAGTAAATGTTGAAAATTTTTCTAATCCTTGTGTTTGACTTTCCTTAACACTGATAGCACTCAATAAACACACTTTGGTTTGGATTTTTGTGACTACTTGTGATACTTTACAAACAGCTGCTTTTAAATGTCTGTTGGTCCCATGGTTATCTAATGTAAAGTAATTATTCTGTACAGTTTAACTAATGGTTATATTATACATTAATGTGTTTGAAAATGTAGATTTGCAATGTATTTGGTCAACACATTGAATTTGGTCATGGTCGTGAACTCAAAAATGAAAGCACCAGTGATACTCAAATCTGTCACTCCACTAAAGAAGATTATCTAGTCACCATTACTTACAGCTTTAATGTGTGAAAAAACTAATTTCTTATATTCTAACCTAATAATTGTACCTGGTCATCACACTTATTCTATGTTGGCTGTAGCATTTTTTCCACACGTTTGAAAAATTATTTTAGGTCTGAAGATTACACAAAATCCCCAGACACCCTAGACAGTGTTCTCCAAACTGCAGCTCAGGGGCCAGATGTGGCCCTTTTCTTGCTTTTATCCGGCCCTTGGAACACCATTTCATCCACTGATACCAACAATGGGACATAATTCCTCCCAATAACACCAACAATGGGGCACAATTCCTCCCAATGAAACCAATGATGGGTCACAATTCCTCCCACTGACACCAATGATGGGTTGCAATTCCTCCCACTGACACCAATAATGGGGCACAATTCCTCCCAATGACACCAATGATAGGTCGCAATTCCTCCAAATTACACCAACGATGGGTCACAATTCCTCCCACTGACACCAACGATAGGACATTGTCTGTTCCTACTGAGATCAGGACCTTTTCTACTCCCAATAGCCAAAGTTTGGCCCCCCCTAAAGTCTCAAGGACAGTAAACTGGCCCTTTTGTTTAGAAAGTTTGTACACTCCTGCCCTAGAGAATAAAATAGTGGTAGTTCCAATTTTGTATGTCACGTGATATTACCGTAATGGTCTAGGAAATGCAATATTTCAGTAAAAAAACACACTAAAGTGAATTTTAGGGCAAATAAAGGCAATAAATTACTCAACTTATTGGCAAAATATAAAAGATGAGGTTGCGCCAAATAAATATATACCCAACATGTCAAACCTTAAATTTGCATGCATCTGTGAAATGGTGACAAACTTCAGCGCAACGCTTCAAAAGCCCCTACACACCATCAGTTTAGTGAGGAGGGCATATGCTATAATTATTTTGAACAAATGGTGTAGCACTGTAAATACTAAAATACCATATTGTCCAATCATAATATAAATAATATTAAAGTGAAAGAATATTAATAAACATTGTGTATCCTTATTACCTTAATTAAAGGTGAAATACATTCCAAAGCAAATATAAAATCAAAGTGACCAATTATAGAACCGTGACATATATCAATTGATATAAATTAATAAATAAATAAATAAATAAGAAAACCCCAAGAAGTGAAGAAATAAGTCCCAACAAGTGAAAAAAAATTATTATAGCACAAAAAAATGTATAATATAAAAATTCAGATTTTTCAATTCTTCAACTTTTATATTCCCACTTTTTGTTGCATGCTCATATTTATGGTGCCAATCATATCCATCACCTTCTAGTGTGTGCGCTCACCTAAAAAATTCGACCCTCAAGGAGTCAAAGAGCGATCAATATCCCCGGATGATCCCTGGTTGGATGAATCTCTCCCTTTAAGTGGACACAGGAGCATCTCCCACCGAAATCATATAAACGATCAAACATATCTTTAAAGGGTCTTCAAATGGCTCAAAAAGAAGTCAAAGATAGAACTTCCAGTGTAGTAATTATTTATTTAAGGCAGGAACAATTGAGCACTGTCCGTGATACTTTTTTTATTTGCACTAACATACAATTTTGAGGACAAGCTTTTGGGGAATGTCCCCTTCTTCAGGTCTAAGCAGTACTGAAAATAAGATTTAGCAGAATGTTGGAAGAGATGTAGGGGATGGGAAAAAAAAAACAGAGAAAAGATACAGCAAAAGCAAAGTCTGGGGGTGGGGGGGAAGACAACACTAGTAGAGGCAGTCATGCTTGAGCTGATAGTCATAAAACTGTATTCAAAATTGTATGTTAGTGCAAATAAAAGAAGTATCATGGACAGTACTCAATTGTTCCTGTCGCAAATGCACTAATACGACTACAATCACCTCAAGCATATTTATTTAACAAATTCAAAAACAGCCAAATGGCTACTCACATAAAAACAAAGGTAACAGACCCAGCAGGCATGTACTGTGTAACCCACAGTCAGGTGTACATACAAGGAGTCCCAAGATGGCGATTACCATCCAAACTTAATGACATCACCACACTCTATTCCTACTAGTTACATCACGCTAACACGTGACTTCTTCAGGGCTATAGAGCTGGTGACCATGGACATATTTTATACGAAGTCCGCACCTGAATGGGATCATTAGGCGGAGCACAGCGACCATTTTCCCATGGATTTTCCACATATACAAGGAGCATTTAAAACTGCATGATAACGATCTCAAATTATTGCAATGTTTGGACAGACTCTAACCCTATGGTCATACTGCATATATAACCCTTAATATATATATATGTATATATATATTTATATATGGATGAATATGAATACATATGATTAAAAAGAACCACATTAATACATAGATTATAGAGGCCATTTTCCCATAAATTATACACATACATTGAAGGAACCTCACCTAGCAGCACATACGACATCCAAGTACCTAAAGACAACAGCCATCCCAACCAAAAATTACCCTTACCCCAGGTACCACCCCCCATACTATATATAACAATTACCTCATGGATGCATATTTAACTTATATTATAATATTAATGTAAGTTTAAAGAGAGATCAATCAAATGAGAGATTATATAGAGGAATTTAAAAGGGCCACACACTTACTTAATAATCTCTGATGAAACAATTGATATCAAATTCTATATTTAATCCTAAAGGTGCTAAGGTATCCATATTGTAAATCCAACGAGACTCAGCCTGACTCAAAGATTTAATTTTATTACTTCCCCTCCAATGGGGGTGATATTTTTCTATACCCCAAAACAGAAGTAAAGATGGATCTCTATTATGATGGGTAATATAGTGTTTGGATACACTGTGTTTGGGGTAGCCTTTATATATACTTTGTACATGCTCACGTAATCTTTTACACAAGGGGAGTTTGGTTCTACCTTTATACTAAGGCCCACATGGGCATTGAAGTCCATAAACAACCCCCTCAGACCTGCAGGTGATGACATCGTTAATAGAAAATTCTGTATTATTAGTATTTGACCTAAATTCAGTCTTCCTTTTGACTTGACCTTTTGTTGCTTGACATGCATAACAGTGTCTACATGGATAAAAGCCTTTATTATCAAAGAAAGTAACCTAAAATAATACTATATTTTTAGCTATTTGTACTCTCAAATTCGGCGCTCTTCGGTATACAAATAGGGGCTCATTACGTAAAATACCGGCCAACAATTTATCTGATTTCAGAATCGGCCAATGTTTTTTGAATACTGTTTCAATTTGTCTATGGTGTATATTAAAGTCCATAATTGTGGGTAGTAATTCATTTTTAGCTGTTACTTGAATTTTATCACTTATTAGTTGTTGTCTGTCAAAATTAGATATTTCCTGAATACTATTCTTAATCATATGGGGGTCATAACCTTTTCGGGTAAATCTATTTTCAAGTATCCATGCTTGATCAAAAAAATCCTCTTTGTTGGTATAATTTCTGCGTAAACGAATAAACTGGCCTTTAGGTATATTCATCAACCATGGTATATATGGTATATGATTTCGGTGAGAGCTGTTCCTGTGTCCACTTAAAGGGAGAGATCCATCCAACCAGGGATATTGATTGCTCTTTGACTCCTTGAGGGTCGAATTTTTGAGATGAGCGCACACACACTAGAAGGCGATGGATATAATTGGCACCATAAATATGAGCACGCAAAAAAAAAGCGGGAATATAAAAGTTGAAGAATTGAAAAATCTGAATTTTTATATTATAAATTGTTTTGGGCTATAATAATTTTTTTTCACTTGTTGGGACTTATTTCTTCACTTCTTGGGGTTTTCTTATTTATTTATTTATTTATTTATTTATATCAATTGATATATGTCACGGTTCTATAATTGGTCACTTTGATTTTATATTTGCTTTGGAATGTATTTCACCTTTAATTAAGGTAATAAGGATACACAATGTTTATTAATATTCTTTCACTTTAATATTATTTATATTATGATTGGACAATATGGTATTTTAGTATTTACAGTGCTACACCATTTGTTCAAAATAATTATAGCATATGCCCTCCTCACTAAACTGATGGTGTGTAGGGGCTTTTGAACCATTTGTTCAAAATAATTTTGTCAGCTCATTTCCTTCTGGTGTTAGCAGCTACTTAATCCCTTGTGAGGCTATTTGGCAGCGCAGGAGTCCACCCCCATTTAATTGATTCATATGGTATAATTATTGCTCTCACTCTTGCGTGCATGGAGATATGTACCATGTGAATCGCAATCGATATTTTCATGTGTAGGCTCCCCCAATACGTGCATTTACATTCGTATATGTGGGGGTGGGGGGGCCTCAACATTTTTTGGGAGGATGTTACATGCTTGGATGTAACTTTATTTTTTTACAAAAATATTTTTTTTACTTACCTTTTTTTTTTCAACACATAGGGGACACATGTTTTTTAGGTAACAGGTTGTCTTTAATGAGACATGCTAAGTCTAAAAGATCCGGTATGTCTCCTTCCTCTGGGCTCCACTGGATATATTGTAAGGCAGATTGCTATTCTAGCCAGGGAAAGTGACAGCGGTGACCCAGAAGTGATATCATACACATTGCTTTCTGGGTCACAGCAAGAAGGATAAGGGAGCTGTCGTGTGTCTTGGGCCCTGGGACCCACAGATGGGCAAGCAGAGCCCAGAATACATGATAGGAGTATATGCACGAGGGGGGGCACATTACTGGGGTGTTACTGGGGGCGCAGCCACCCAACTGCTTCCACCTGACAGGCAGGAGTCTGCCTGTCAATTTTAGTCACAATGCATTAAATTGCTGCCATGTGATTAGCTGATTAGCAATTTTTGTTCCCATTCCTGTAACTAGTACTTTTGCTTGACAGTTTGGCCTGTTAGAGGAAGGGAAAAATAACAGAACAACTGGCATAATTAACAGATAATAAAACTATGCTATGGGGGAACTCAGAAAAGCAAATTTGGTGTGTTAATGCAAAGGACTGCATTATATATGTTTTTTTTATTTTGTCCATAGTTACGCCATATTCAGCATCAGGTGACAACAATTCAATCATAACAATGACTATAGAAGTGGCTGGCTGATATAAACAGATTTTTCAGCACATTTTGCTACAACAGGGTTGCTTACAAAATATTTAACTTACATTTCAGAAGAAATGTCATTAAAGTTTAATCTGTACCTGCTTGTGAGGACAAAACTTCTCTATTGGATAAATTATCACCAATCTCCAACTTTGGATGAATCACCATTTGTTGTGCCATATACTGTATGTACTGATTTTTCAGTCTTCACATAAAATTAATTGTTCTTTTTGGGCTTTCAGTTTAGCCCAGGACCAAATGTCCACCCTGCCTGAACCACTGATGAATTCTCACTAACACAAATATTCTCCTATTAGTAATGGGCAAATCTGCTCCAGTTGGATTCACCAAGGGTTTATTGGATCTTGTTTAAAATCCAGCTAATCTGAACTTGGAGGTGAATCTCAAGTAAATCTAAAGGGGAGGGAATGATCATTATTCAATTCTGGAGATTTTTAGGATCAATAGTCTAACCCCTGTTAAAAATGGCTATATTAAAAAAAATACCAATTCAAACAACATGCTTTGGGAATGCCTTAAATCCATACATAGGGGTTGATTTATTAAAACTGGCGAGTGTAAAATCTGGTGCAGCTGTGTGTGGTAGCCAATCAGCTTCTTACTTCAACTTTAAGCTTCGATAAGAAAAAAAAAAAGGAAACTGATTGGTTTCCATACAGAGCTGCACTCACCCCCTATACCTTTTGGTCCTCTAGCAGTTTTCCTCTTTTTCTAAATCAGGTTACAACTTATTGAAAACACTTTCTTTGGTACTGGTTCCCCAGCTTAGCTCACCCTCACACATTTGCACACCCCTGGATGTCGAGCTAATCCTTATTATCACTAAGTGAGCACTTCTGCCTAGCAGTACTAGGGTCCTTGGTTCATATCCCAACCACAGCACCAACTTACTGGAGTTTGCATGTTCTCCCTGTGCCTGCTTGGGTTTCCTTTTGGTACTCCGGTTTCCTCCCACACTCCAAAGACATGCTGATAGGTTAATTGGTTCCTGTCTAAATTGGCCCTTGTATGAATATAAGTTAGGAACCTTAGATTGCACGCTCCTTGAGGGTTAGGGACTGATGTGAATGTACAATATATATACATGTAAAGTGCTGCATAAATTGATGGCGCTATATAAATACCTGTAATAAATAAATTCCTTAAATTGCTTGGTGCTGCTGAATCCTTTAACAGAACTTGCTGTCCCTTCCAGAACAATCATCTTTATGGTCCTGCAGCACTAGAAAAAAAAATCATGGCATTCAGACTAATCTCTGTTTATGTTATGTTGAGTCCCTCTCTTTGACTCTCCATTATGCTTCAGCCTTGAACAAAAAAAAACACTTTTGTTCTCCAAAGAGTCGCTTGTATCGAGAGTAATGTTATTTCTAATAACATTTACTTCAAACACCTCCACAGATTCCTTCCTTTCTCACAATTAAGATAAATTGTAATCTCTATGCACTAAAAAACACGTTTTAACAGTAAGCATGTAATGGCAACATATCTGAAATGTATACACTCTTGAAAATGCAATTTTGGTTTTTATGCGGAATGGGGTTTCTCTGTGCTATGTGTGATGGACAGCTATACATTATTACCTAAACATTTATATACAGTACTAAGTGAATTGTCAAATTTGTGAATTTCTTCACTCACCCAAATATACCTATATACAATATGTATTCTTCTAATCTGCAGGGAATCATGATTATCTGGATCCTATAATTCTAAGTCGTCGCTCCCATCCAATTTAGTAGCCTAAACTGCATTGGTAAGTCTTGCCTTTCCTGGGCCCAAGTTCCTGCTCTGTTCTTATTGCTTCTTGTTCTTGGTGTGCTTTTCACATTTCATCAAATCCCTTTTTTGTCAGTTATGGAGCATTTAGCAGTCAGAATTGTCTACCAATCACCCTCTTTAGCCACCAATTTTAACTTAGCGTTAAAGGATAAGTTCACCTTTTAGACAAAAATAATAAATGCACATATTTTTGTAGGTCTCCTGCAGACCTGTCAGAATATCTGCTTGCCATACTGGATGTACAAGCAAGCTAGGTTGGCGGGATTTGCAGTCCGTGAATGAATGATGCTGCTGTGTGAGAGGAGCCCCGCACGGCCGCGCTGTTTTCAAATTTGACAGATAGTACAGGGAGACCTCTCCTCATACTATCTGTCAGAGGGAGGGGAGCGGTGGGCGTGGCTGTGGCTATGGGAACATGTTACATGCTCTACCCGAAAAATGGGTGGAACATGTAACATGTTCCCAAAGGTGAACTTATCCTTTAAACATCCACTATATTGTCAAAAAACAAAATCAATTTTGACCTCTAACTATCTTTGACCTTCGGCAAATTCTTGTAAAATTAATATTTTTTGTGTTTAGCTGAGTTATTCACTTTTCACTTTTTAAACACTACATTTCCATAACATGTAATTAGAGAAAATAGTTAAAATGCAAAAAGTCTTAAAAATGTGGAAATATTTCTGAAGAAAAGACAAAAACAGATTGTAAAAGAAAGAGGTATATTTGTATCGAAATTAGTGCAACATTCACAAAACCTTCACTGCAGGTGTATCTTCCTGGTGCATGTGTTTTAGTTTACAGTAGCTGATTCGCCTGACATCTGACACAGCTTAAAATGGAACTTTTAATATATATTAAAAAAACTGGACATTGGAAGAGACATGCTATGGGGTCCATTTATAAATATTTGCAAACATATTTTCACACAATATATTGACACAAGATTTAAATAGCTTTTACCTAAGATTTACACATTGGTCTAATGGGATTCCATTGCAAAAAATGTGTGAATCCTGGATAAAAGCTATGTGAATCTGTATCTTTTGCAAGGATTCTTACCTTCTTCCTTGAAAAGGTCTTAAAACTGTAGATTAAAGCTGGCCATGCACAGTTAGGTTTTTTTTCATTCAGCCAGAGGGTGAATGTAGAAATATCCCTACTAGAACATTGTATCATGACCTGGAACATTGTATCATGACCTGAATGCCTGCCTCCAGCTCCCGGCATTTAGAAGCTCTTAAAGGTCCTGGAGGCATTAGTGCTAAAGGGTTACAGAACATGTAAACTCTAACTGGATGGATGTAGTTTGCTATATCACTCTGTATTAGAAACAACTGTATTGTCTTTTTTTTAATTGGATACTGTTTTCACTTTATTTCATCCTTTGCTGCATCTCAGTCTATTAGATCTCCTCCACTTTCATTGCAGCCATTTCCTGTCTATATGCAGTAACTCTGGAAAAGACTGCATTTCATTTCTCATGAAAGGTTTCCTAATGGTGACAACAGTGAAACATACACTATATTGCCAAGTTGCCAACTGCCTGCAGAGTCAATAGCTGGAGACCTCCAAACTGCATGTGGCCTTCAGATTAGCACAACAACAGTGCGTAGAGAGCTTCATGAAATGGGTTTCCATGGCTGAGCAGCTGCATCCAAGCCTTACATCACCAAGTGCAATGCAAAGAGTCAGATGCAGTGGCGTAAGGCACGCTGCCACTGGACTCTAGAGCAGTGGAGACATGTTCTCTGGAGTGACGAATCACACTTCTCTGTCTGGCAATCTGATGGATGTGTCTGGGTTTGGCTGTTGCTAGGAGAACAGTACTTGCCTGACTGCATTGTGCCAAGTGTAAAGTTTAGTGGAGTGGGATTATGGTGTAGGGTTGTTTTTCAGGGGTTGGGCTTGGTCCCTTAGTTCCAGTGAAAGGAACTCTTAAGGTGTCAGCATACCAAAATATTATGGACAATTTCATGCTCCCAACTTTGTGGGAACAGTTTGGGGATGGTCCCTTCCTGTTCCAACATGACTACGCACCAGTGCATAAAACAAGGTCCATAAAGACATGGATGACCAAATTTGGAGAGGAGGAACTTGGCTGGCCTGACCTCAGCCCGATAGAACACCTTTGGGATGAATTAGAGTGGAGATTGCAAGCCAGGCCTTCTCATCCAACATCAGTGCCTGACCTCACAAATGCGCTTCTGGAAGACATTCCCATAGACACACTGCTAAACTTTGTGGGCAGCCTTCCCAGAAGAGTTGAAGCTGTTATAGTTGCAAAGGGTGGGCCATCTCAATATTGAACCCTATGGACTAAGACTGGGATGACTGTAAAGTTCATGTGCGTGTAGAGGCAGGCGTCCCAATATTTTTGGCAATCTAGTGTGTATGCATATTGTGTATTGGCACAGCCACTTGTATTGGAAGAGTGTGTGACAAGAGGACAATGCAGGATCACAATTGGGAGGGCATCGCCACCCTATAACAGAATATTGAATATGACTTTTGAAATTAATTTATGTTAAGGCTTACATGAGATTTTAGTTATTGCATTTAATTATACTTTAAAGCGGAGTTCCACTCGACCTATCAAAAAATAAAAATCAGCAGCTACAAAAACTGTAGCTGCTGACTTTTAAAAAACCTGTCCCTCAGTCTCGTGGTGTGTCCCCCGCTGCTCGTTTCACCGGCCGTCCTGTATTCCAGGAGGCCAGCATCATCAGTGTGGGCACCCGGCTGTGATAGCTTGCAACTTCACAGCTGGGTACTCACTGCGCATGTGCGAGCAGTGCTGCGCTTCGTGAATGGTCCTGTAGTCTTCTGGGACCTGTCATGTATCCCAAAAGACTACAGAGAGGGAGGACACCTTCCGTTTCCAATCACCGGAAGTGGGAGCAGGTACCTGTCAAAATCGAGTACCCACTCCCCCCCCGCTCCCCAAAGGTGCCAATCCTCACCAGGAGCAGTCCTTAAAGCGGAACTTCCTCTTTTGGGTGGAGCTCAACTTTAAGTATTTTTTTTAAGTAACCAAGTGACAAATTAACATGAAAAGCATTGCAACTGAAATAATGTGCAATTTACATAACATAATTGCGGGAGCTTTACTAAAACTGATGCACACAGAATTTGGTGCAGCTGTGCATAGTAACCAATCAGCTTCTAGGTTTTATTGTCAAAGCTTGATTGAAAAAAGCAAATTGGTTATTATGCACAGGTGCACCAGATTTTGAGTGCTCCAGTTTTAATAAATCTACCCCAATGTAACTATGTCAAATATACTAATGTATCAAATAAAATCGTTATGCTAGGAGAAAAGGAACCATGTAAACTGACTACTCTGTGTTTCCCACAATACTACTTCTTTTTTTTTTTTTGCAGATGAATGAAAACATATCAGGATGCTCAACACTAGTTTACAAAGCACTAACAAACAAACTACAGAGCAAGTGATGGACTGAATAGAACTCCTTGACACAAGAAGAATAATGATAAACCATGAGGGACTGGATGTGTATTGAGAGCATGCAGTGGTAATTGAGCATGATCAAGCTTTTATTGTCCTGAGGAAGGGAGAGGAAGGAACTTGGCCCAAACACTGACAGCTCATATTGCACAGGGACACTCAGATCTGAGTGTGATGTAGCGTAGATGATTGAGTTACCACTTACTGCTACACTATCGCCAGCTCTAGGAAATGTTTGCTTGAATTCTCACGGCTTCAAGACTTACAACCAAAGAGTATGTTAAGTGGATTGTTTGAAGCAATAGACCCTTTACTAATAATAATGATTTTAAAGAAATGTAATATTTATTACAGACAATATACAGTCCAAAATCTGTACATCATTCTAAATGAAATAAAATCATAAAGTTAGCATAATTAATACGAAGAGCCCAATACTAAGAGCAGAGTGAAAGTGCAGAAAGCACTTTTACAATTTAAATTCACAATACCGTTTTCATGTACTCAGCACTGCAAAATTTCCAACTCAACATAAGAAGGCACTATGTAGTCAGGATCTCTTGAAACTGATTCGTTTTTTGGACAGTGGTGATTTTTTTTCAAAATGCCAACACTCAGGGAGAACTTTTAAATAGGTTATATTATATTGTAACCTAAATCTATTCACAGAGGTAGGGTACTCAGAACCCAATTTAGTGGGCTGGTGTAGCCCAAGCTTTGGTTGAGAAAGTCAAGTCCCCATGTGGGGCAAAGGAAAAAGTATGCTTTTAGTGAATTAGCCCATGGTGTATGTTGGGAGGAGGGTGCACTGATTTAATTATGACCTCAACTCAAAAAGTGCAGACCTGCTATGCTATAGGGAACATCTAGAAGCATTTTGCTTTTAAGCAGAACTCTAAAATGTTCCTTTTGTCTTGAATTCCTCCTGAGAAACAGTGGTACACTTCCTGGTATGTCAGAATTCCTAGACTCTCCTATGAATGCAGCCTCATAGCCATATAGTTGATGTACATGATCTAAGGCAGGAGAATTGATAGATAGTTTCAGGAGAATTGAAGAGATATTTGGTGGTGCTGCTACTGTTTTACCCACTGTTCTCCTTGCTTGAGGATCTGACATAAAGAAACAAAATCCTGAATCTACCAAGATGTCGCATCCACACACAAACACAGGGAAGAACAAGACATGGTACGTTAGTAATGGCGGGAAGATCAGCAGCAGGTACACACTGGGACCTTGTAATAGTTGTGTCCCACATTTTTTGTTTCACATTACTCCATGATTGGAGGATACACCGCTGATACATGTTAAATGTACTGAGCTGACTCCAGCGGCACAGCTTCTTGAGATTGCGGAGGTTTAGTGGAGGCTTGTTATACTTGTTGCAGTCAGGCACCTGACTAATGTGAGTGTGCATTTGGATATGCTATATTGTTAATAAAAGTTTTAAGTTTTTACGCACTGTGGAGCTCTTTTATTTATTAGGTATATTGCTGAAGAGGGATGTATTTGGAATGAGATAGTTACATCAATTTGATAAAAAAATGTATATAAAGTGCAGCGCTAATAAATAAAGGTATAAAATATAAGTTCATCCAATATAAAAAATATATAAAAATAATGCATAAAAATAGTTCATAAAACATCAAGTGGATGATCCTCTCAGCAGCAGATTACGAACAAGCTTGTGACTGGAACCAATGGTAAAATTGTGCACTCACTGGAAGCACATAGGTAATGCGCATATATGTATAACCACCAGGATCTCTTAAATAGGCGGAATGTTTCAGGTGAGCTTCCTTCTATGGATTGGTCATCAAGTCTTGGGATAGTAAGGAAATCTGCTAGGTCCAGAGGTCCCCTTAAGGATGGATGGGTGCTCAGCCTGGGTACAGGGCTCCCTTCCTCTGGATGTTGAATTCAATGGGGGTAATCAGTCTGCTTCTCTTCCAGGTGAAATCACCTACATCAATTTATTCATCAAGTTGATCTTCAGTGTCCATTGTGGGACCAAAAGTTCAGTTAGACCAAACATATTATATGTGAGGTCACACTGCTGGAGGTGAGCAGACATCTCGCAGAGAAAGTGAGCACTTTTTTGGTTGGAGCACTTGGCGATCACGGCAGAAAGAAAAATTTTATTTAGAAGAATTTTGTTTGGACTTTCACATTTATTCATCGTGTTGTCAATGATCATGTTTTGTTTTATAGTTTTATGATATTTAGCGCTGCACTTTTTTCACTATTTTGTGACTAGTCCTGTTCCTCCCAGAGTTCAGTTCCTCTTTAAGTATATCTAATTTTTTACATTTCATCCAATCCTATATACAATCTATACAATTTGTAAGAGCTAAGAATATGTTCAGCACATCCATCATTTGTGTATTGTGCTGATTTGGGACAAACAAACTTTTCAATTAAAATTGGCAAGTGGAAATGGACAAATGTTTAAATATCTCATGTGACGTGTCGTTATATTAAAGTACAAAGTCTTTAGTATCTTGAGGATTGGATTAATCTTCTCAGTTTCAGTAAATCATATTGTAATTTCTATTGCCTCTTATGTTAAAAAAAATAGACTTAGACAGAATAATATTGTAGTGTTTAAGACAAAATGTAAAATACTGTTGTGATAATAGTAAGATGTATATATACATAAAAAATGTTTTATTTTTTTATCTTAATGCATTCTCTGCATTAAGGTAAAAAACCTTTTAACAGTAGCTTCCCTGCAGTTCCCCACCCCAGACACTTACCTGAGCCTGATCTCAATCCAGGCCCGTGCACATCTGCAGTAGCTCGTCCCCTCTCTGCCCACTCTCACAGGCTTGACTGAAAGCACATGGAGCCATTGACTTCTGCCCCTGTCAGTAAAAACCTGTGAGCAGAATGGGGGCAGGGCTGAGTTAGGTTGTGTGTGTGAATACATGCAAACAGCCCAGCACATATGCAGCTTCCACTTGGCAGAGGGGGAGGAGCCAGGAGCGCCGGCGGGGGACCTGAGAAGAGGAGGATTGGGACCACTTTGTGGAAAACCTTTGCACAGAGCAGATAAGTATGACATGTTTAATATTTTAACCCCTTCGCACCTAAGGGTAAAACAAATTTTGCAACTTTGACATGTGTTAGCAAAACAGTACATATCATCGCATCTACTTTGTACATCCAGGTGAATTATACCGCGTTTTTTTAAAGACAAATTAGGCTTTCATTTGGTGGTAAATGGTAATGGATATTTCCTGATTTTTTTTAATATCAAAGGAAAACTGGTCCAAAATAGTAAAAAATAGTAACAAAAATCGTTTTTTTTCATCTAGCTGTATATTTCTTGCTACTACCATAACCTACCACCAAAGAACAACCCAAAATTAATTCTCCTGCTCCTGATGCTTGCAGTGATACCACATATGTGTATGCTAGTTGTTTGTACCCGTAGTACGGCCCAGAAACAATAGTGCGCATATTGCTTTGGTTTTATCCTGCCGTTAAGCCCTGGTTCACATCTGTGCGGTCGCGTGGGCCATGATTTGCGCTGGCACGAGAGCCCATTCGTTTGATTGGACTCCCATACCCTAGGACATGCAGGGAAGAAGTCCCTGCACTACTTTGGAAATCGCAGCCTACTCGGGAACCAAGGTTCCCAGTATGGTTGCGATTTCCATGCCAAGAGAATTAAAGGCACCCGCCTGCGGGTCCCACATTCCTTTGTGTGAGTGGTACAGCTGCAGGTATTTGTGCGGATCCCACAGCAGCACCACCTGCAGCACCATGTGAACCGAGGGTAACTGACATTGATACTAATTTAAAAAATTTTTTGAAATCCTGACCAAAACAAAAAAAAAATACTGACCCTGACCTTTGACTCTGACCTTGACCTTTAACCCTGACCTTGACTTAAACACTAACCCTGGCACTGACCTAGATCAAACCTCGATCTAGGTATTTTTTATTTTATTTTGTTATTATTTTTTTATTTATTTATTTGTTTGTTTGTTTCTTTGTTTCTTTGTTTATTTATTTATTTTACTTGTGTTTTTTTTTTCTCTCTGAAAGGACAGAGAGAGATAGAATGTATCTCTATCCTCCATTCAGAGAGAGAAAACACTGATCACTGTGATAGCCAATCAGAGGCTATCACAGCAATCAGGTAACCTGGAATCGGGAGTTTTGGGTCCCGATCGTTAGAACAGGACCCAGGGCTTTCAGTGAGGCCCTGGTCTCTGTGCTGGGAGCTTGCCAAGCGGAGTGCTCCCAGCACAAAGACAGGTACGCAAATATGCAGTCCCACAAAAAAAAGCCAGTCTGCACTGCAGCTTAGATGTCTCATTAAAGAGAACCTGTCACCCGAAATCCTCTCATAGGAGACATTTTGTCCCCCATGTGATGAAAAAAGTAAGTTAAAAAAAAAAGTTAAAATTTAAGTTATACCCAAGCACATAAAATCCACTCCCCCAAACTTTTGCATGTACAAATTTAAACGCACGGGTTGGGGGCGACTATGGATGAAAATATTGATTGCCATACAGATGTTAGATTGCCACTCAGGGTGAGAGCAATGCTAAACTGATGACCTATAGGGGGTTTTTAAAGTCACCTATAGAAAATATAGGGTACTGAAGTTTGTTGCCATGTCACGGACAATTTAAGATTTGACATGTTGGGTATCTATTTTGGGTGTATATTTTACAAAAAAATTGATAATTTATTGCATTTATGTGCCCTTCAATTAACTTTTAATTTTGCTTTTCCTAGAACTTTGTGGTAATTTCGTCTAACATAAAAAATTTGAACTATTTTTGTTTTATTCTACAGGTTGTCTGCCTTTAGAAAATATAAACATTTTGAAGGTTTATGCAATCTTCAGGCCTAAACTGACTTTTAAAACATGTGTGCAAAACAACGCAAAAACGACTCAGGCAGCAAAAGGGTTAACGGACCATTAACCAAAGCAAAGACGTATAAAAACAGAGGAGAAATCAACATTCAGCCAAATATGTGCAAAGAAAAAGACTAATGCAATATGTTGCTATAGTCTAAGTAATGACTTTGAACTGACATTGCAGCGTGTCAAGTGCATTCCTTAAGAATAGCGAACACATACTATAAAGTATTGCACGGGCCATAGTCCTGAATGGCTTGTTGAAGTAACAACATAAAAAGGAAAGCATCAGTTGAAGCTAGCTGGTAAAATGCATTGTGCTATTTACAGTCATGGCCGAAATTGTTGGCACCCTTGATATTTCTCCAGGAAATCATGTATTTCTCACGAAACGTATTGCATTAACACATGTTTTGCTATACACATGTTTATTCCCTTTGTGTGTATTGGGACAAAACAAAAAAAGGGAGGAAAGAAAGCAAATTCGACATAATGTCACACAAACCTCCAAAAATGGGCTGGACAAAAGTATTGGCACCCTTTCACAACTGCGGATAAATAAGAATGTTACAAGCATGTGATGCTCCTGTAAACTCACCTGGGGCAAGTAACAGGTGTGGGCAATATAGAAATCACACCTGAAAGCAGATAAAAAGGAGAGACGTTCACTTAACCTTTGCATTGTGTGTCTGTCTGTGCCACACTAAGCATGGACAACAGAAAGAGGAGACGAGAACTGTCTGAGGACCTGAGAACCAAAATTGTGGCAAAATATCAACAATCTCAAGGTTACAAGTCCATCTCCAGAGAACTAGATTTGCCTTTGTCCACAGTGCGCAACATTATCAAGAAGTTTGCAACCCATGGCACTGTAGCTAATCTCCCTGGTCGTGGACGGATGAGGAAAATTGATGAAAGATTGCAACGCAGAATAGTCCGGATGGTGGATAAGCAGCCCCAAACATGTTCCAAAGACATTCAAGCTGTCCTGCAGGCTCAGGGAGCATCAGTGTCAGCGCGAACTATCCGTCGACATTTAAATGAAATGAAACGCTATGGCAGGAGACCCAGGAGGACCCCACTGCTGACACAGAGACATAAAAAAGCAAGACTACAGTTTGCCAAAATGTACTTGAGTAAGCCAAAAGCCTTCTGGGAAAACGTCTTGTGGACAGATGAGACCAAGATAGAGCTTTTCGGTAAAGCACATCATTCTACTGTTTACCGAAAACGGAATGAGGCCTACAAAGAACAAAACACAGTACCTACGGTAAAATATGGTGGAGGTTCAATGATGTTTTGGGGTTGTTTTGCTGCCTCTGGCACTGGGTGCCTTGACTGTGTGCAAGGCATCATGAAATCTGAGGATTACCAAAGGATTTTGGGTCGCACTGTAGGGCCCAGTGTCAGAAAGCTGGGTTTGCGTCCAAGATCCTGGGTCTTCCAGCAGGACAATGACCCCAAACATACGTCAAAAAGCACTCAGAAATGGATGGCAAAGAAGCGCTGGAGAGTTCTGAAGTGGCCAGCAATGAGCCCAGATCTAAATCCCATTGAACACCTGTGGAGAGATCTTAAAATTGCTGTTGGGAAAAGGTGTCCTTCCAATAAGAGAGACCTGGAGCTGTTTGCAAAGGAAGAGTGGTCCAAAATTCCGGGTGAGAGGTGTCAGAAGCTTATTGATGGTTATAGGAAGCGACTGATTTCAGTTATGTTTTCCAAAGGGTGTGCAACCAAATATTAAGTTAAGGGTGCCAATACTTTTGTCCAGCCCATTTTTGGGGTTTTGTGTGACATTATGTCATATTTGCTTTTCTGCCTCTGTTTTATATTTGTTCCAATACATACAAAGGGAATAAACATGTGTATAGCAAAACATGTGTTAATGCAATACCTTTTTTGTGTGAAATACTTGATTTTCAGGAAAAATATCAAGGGTGCCAACAATTTCGGCCATGACTGTATCTGTTGCTAGTCAAAGCTTAATGCCTCTTGTTGAACTGTAAAATAGAAACCGGAAGTAAAATGTGCAGCAGGCATTTGTTCTTTCTGGAACTTTGAACGTAGCTTCCATTAGCAAAATGTGACTAAGTGACTTTAAGTGGTTTTTAGTGATAGTGAAGAAATACTTATTCCGTCTCAGATCTTAAAACACTCTTTCAACTAAAATATTGTTTTAAGCTTGAAACATGTTTCATTGAGAACCGTTTCCTTTAAAAGCGTATTGTGTTAACTAAAATCCTACCAATCCAGAAAGAAATGCATTTATTCTATGCTCTTTGACTATAGCGTGTCCCTCTAGTAATTGCGCTTTATATTTGTATTGACACCAAATCGATTAAAAGTCTTTTCACAGACTGAACATCTTACATTCAGATGGACTGTTCGTATTGATATTGTCCAAAAACATGTTTCAAAATATAAACAGAGACATTCACATTAAAAAAAACTTCTACTGCAATCTACAACAGGGTAGGTGTCATTGCGTTTTTATGGAACTCAGACCTTCATTGTGTTCCAAGATACTGTTGGCACATGTTTATTGTGGTTGCTTTCATTCCATAAAAATAAGTCTGGAAGAATCTATTTTACTTAAAGTGATACTAAAGGCTTACTTTTTTTTCTCTAAAAATAAAAATATTATACTTACCTGCTGTGTGTAGTGGTTTTGCACACAGCAGCCCCGATCCTCCTCTTCTTGGGTCCCCCGTAGGCTCTCCTGGTCTCTCAATCCTTTTGGGTGCCCCCACAGCAAGCAGCTTGCTATGGGGGCACCAGCTGCTCCGTGTGTCCATTCATACACGGAGCCGCAGTTCAGCCCCACCTCGCCACCTCTCTCTTCTCATTGGCTCACTGGCTGTGATTGATAGCAGTGGCAGCCAATGGCTCCCGCTGCTGTCTCAGCCAATGAGGAGAGGGAGTTCTGGAATAGCTGAGACTCCAGTGCACATCCCTGGATCAAGAGGGGGCTTAGGTGAGTATTAGGGGGACTGGGGTGGATGCTGCACAGAGAAGGATTTTTACAAAAAAGGCTAACAAATGTGGCAAATTTCAAACCAACAAATAGACATTGGGGGGGATTTACTAAAACTGGAGCACACAGAATTTAGTGCAGTTGTGCAATGTAACCAATCAGCTTCCAGGTTTTATTGGCAAAGCTTAATTGAACAAGCTGAAGTTAGAAGCTCATTGGTTACTATCCACAGCTGCACCAAATTCTGTGTGCACCGGTTTTAGTCTACTTTATTGAGAGATATAAGCCACATGGCAGTCTTTTAAGGCTGAAAAAATGTAAAGTGTATTGAGAAGTCACTAGTTTTTTTGTTAGTTTACAATAATACCTGGTGATCCTGCCATCAAGTTCTTTTTTCAGGCATGTCCAGTTGACAGCACTCTATCCCTGTCTCCCAATTGTTCTACTGCAATGGTTGCCTTGTCACCTAAGGCAGGCTATAGATTATGTGCTTTTCTTTCCTTCCTGCAATTGTGAATCCCTCCCGCAGAGCTATTGTGTTCTCCCAGGGAGCCATCCCTGCCAGGAGAACACAGTCATTATTGTTAGTGGCTATAGCAATATTGACACTGGATGTAATTGCATGCTAAAAATCCGACGTGCTGGTTGTACCCAAGTCGATCAATGGATTGACTTGGGTACAATCAGCCTACTCATATGGATTGAATCTCAGCCAGTCCCTGGTGATTCGATCCATCTATGGCTGGCTTAATAGTGAATACAACTGGCCATTGCACAAGCAGGTTTTACTGCTGTCATTAGGAAATCCACCATGAGAAATAACATGCTGCAGCCCCTAGAGTACATGCATGTAGATAGTAAAAGGTTGCAGGATGTGACAGAAGATCAGTAATTATAATATGCAACAAAGGATGAAAAAGTGAACATGGTATTGTGTGATGCATTGTCACGTGATTGTGCAGAAGCTGCTCACCAAAGAAGGCATGGCTTGCTATGGCTTCCTTAGGCATTTTTCTGTATTCTGAAGAAAAGAAAATAAGGAAATATATGGGATTTTTAAGATGCTTGTGGTACCCTCAGAAAGAAATGTTCAAGCATGCAGGTATGTAAAAATATCAAGTTTTATTACAAAAAACGAAAAACATAGGAGTAAATAGATCCTCCCCTACAATATTAAATGAAATTGATAACAACCCTTCAGTGCAGTGAACCCCAACACTTCTCCTATCTTTTGTTCAACAGAACACTCATGACGTCATTTGTTGATATATAATAAACTAGTCTCAAGTTGGAGAGGTGATATGACAGTCCCAATGCGTTTCGCCGGGTGGGCTTCTTCAGTAGTTCAAAACACCAGGGGAAAGCACTGTAAATACAGAATGTATCAAAAATATAGTCTGTACATATTGTCATTCAAATTCAGTTGTTTCATATATTGGATATAATCTTTCATTAATGTTTATACATTACAAAATACATAATAACCTTCACAAATGTGATAAATAAATCATATTACCCATTCTGGTGATTGTTTACATATCCAGACCAACCCCATGGAGGAATGATGGGAATGTGTAGGACGAAATGAAACTATGGTGTAGTTGTGTGTGTGAGTCCATTTTTCCCCTTTACCCCCCCTCTCCTTTTTGTGTAATTGGTATCCATTTGAGATAGGATGCCCAAGTGGTGGTAATCCTTTTTTTCATAGAGACTATTCAATGCTGAGTTGTTTTTTGTATTATGCTCAATTGGGCAGTGCTATAATAATTTTTAGCAACAAGATGGAGTTTCTGTAGCTGAGATTTTTGGATGTGGGGAAAGATTGGTTCTTGGTGGGGTGGGAAACTATTGTTCCTCTGACTTTTGCTGTTGTTCACTGTTTGGAGCTGGCATTTTCTCTCTCCTCCTCTCCGCTTTCGGAGGTGGCTGAGTTCATCTTTTTTTTGGGGGCGGGGGGAGATGATGGCGCCAGCCTGGATGGGAGCGGCAACTGGGGGTCAGGGTGAATGGATCTAGTCCACCACTGGTGGCGTGCTTTCTGTCTGTGGCTGCGCCACCCTACGTGGTGCATGCGCAGTGGCATACCCACATAGGCCAGCGTTTTTCCGGTGTTATATGTCGGATGCCAGCGTGGTAAGCTTAGAGGGGAGAGGATGCTCACTCCCCTATATAATCCGGAGGAGGTGCAGGGGCAGTGTTGCATTGGATCCCTTGGAGACATGTGGGTGCACTGATAGAGAGAGGTGAGAACTAAACCGCATGAGTTGTGTGATGGGTCATTCAGTTATATGTCTTTGGTTATGTGATTGGGACTCCTCATTATTCCATGCTCTCTTGCATTAGATGCCTCTTTTCACCTGGCTCTCTTATCCTTTCAGACATTAATGGTGCATTTTATCTGTGAGACTGCTGGGCTATTAAACCATTGGAGATAATATGATGATTCTCTTTTGGTTGGTTCATCAATGGACACTTTGGTTATTTATGGCATAGAGAAGCTAGCATTGTTTTCTGGGTGGTTATATATATGCCTATTTTCCTACTTTAGGGTTGACCTTAGAGTGACGAATGTCTTCAAGGGATTTTATCTCTATTCCTATCATCTATTGAGGTATATATATATTAACATCTCCCTTTGTAATTTCTTCTAATTGTATTCTCTGAGACTGGTTACCCGGATATCCATTTATTGTATTTATAGGTAGAAATTGTTGGATTTTGTTTCATCTCTCCTCCATCCTCCTGCTTGAGCTGCTCCTAGCTCTCCGTGCATGCTTTGACTGGGCTGTTTTTTGCATTGCATTTCATCCTGCACATACCCATCAATCCTCCATCGATCCCTTCAGACGAAGTCCGGAAGTGACGAAACGCGTTCGGGGAGTGACGTCAAGACGCATGTACGCTAACCGGAAGTGTCGCCGTGGCCATTTTGTTGGTTATCTACACATGGTTTTCTGCATTGTTTGTTGAAGCCTGTACAGGAGCCATGGTCAGAGCTGGAATCTCTGTATTTTTAATGTAAGTTACTATTAAATTTTCCCTATGCTTTGAAGATCAGTCTTAAGACCCTTCTTGTCTTTCTGAGGACCTTGGAAAATTATCTTTGAAGAGAGAATGGAGGATTTTGATCCATAGTATTGATAAGCTGATTAATACTTACAGAGGGTAATAGTATTTAGCACTATTGGGTGCTGGTCCACGGTGTATACACAGTGTTGCAGTGATCACAGAGTGTTCACAGTTCATAGTTTGTGTTATATGTGCACATATAAGGAATTACTTTTATTACTATTTTTTTTTTCTTATTTTTTCTTTTTTTTCTTTTTGGACACTTTTTTGGAGTGGTTTGTGATTTGCACCGAATAATTATTCTTTTTGTATAAAAGGTAATGCACTAGAGTATTTATTTCTTTATTTTGAGGTTTTTGCCGGATTAAATAGGAGCCAATCCTTCTTATTGGATGAAAGTTTGAAATTTTGGACTTTTTGGACACTTTTGGGACTTTATTGGTATTGGACATTTTATAGTTTAATCTTAATTTTTTAATTTTTAATGTGTTATAATATGATCATTATTTTATGGTATATCACAAAAAGGTTATATTATTAGTGAACTTTCTAGGGAGAAAGTGTGACTTTTTGAGGGGATTGTAGTGGAGAAGGTTATATATTCATTTGTTTCTCCATAGGGTTGGTCCAGATATGTAAATAATCATCAGTATGGGTAATTTGATTTATTTATCACATTTGTGAAGGTTATTATGCATTTTGTAATATATAAACATTAGAAAAAGATTATATCCAATGTTTAAAACAACTGAATTTGAATGACAATATGTACAGACTATATTTTTGATACCTTCTGTATTTACAGTGCTTTCCCCTGGTGTTTTGAACCCCTGAAGAAGTCCACCTGGCGAAACACGTTGGGACTTTCACATCACCTCTCCCACTTGAGACTATTTCATTATATACCAACAAATGACATCATGAATATTCTGTTGAATAAAAGATAGGAGAGGTGTTGGGGCTCACTGTACTGAAGGGTTGTCAGCAATGTAATTTAATATTGTAGGGGAGGATCTATTTACTCCTATGTTTTTATGTTTTTCATTTTTTGTAATAAAGCTTGATATTTTTACATACCTGCATGTTTTAACATTTACCCTGAGGGTACCACGAGCACCTTAAGAATCCTATATATTTCCTTTTTTTTTTTTCTTTTGACATATTTTAAGGGATGTGGTGCTGATAGATGAGCTGTACCAGTAGTATATTTTTCTGCGTTCTGTTTCAGACAGGAGTAGGGGGCATAGCAGTTCTATTCTTGCACATAAGAACTATCTTTCATTACCAAGTCCTTCTTTACACTGGACACATAGGGGTGCACTCAGAATCTGGTGCAGCTGTGTATGGTAGCCAATCAGCTTCTAACTTTAGTTTGTTCAGTTAAGCTTTGGCAATAAAACCTGAAAGCTGATTGGTTTCTATGCAGAGTTTCACCAGGTTTTGCTATCTTCAGCTTTAGTAAATAACCCCCAATATAAAGAAGGGAGGATATTTTTTTCTGGTGCTCTACTCTTCTTTATACTTTATAAGTATATGTGCTATACTTTTTATCCAAGGTGCATTAGCAAGTAAGCATGTTAGGGTCTTAAGATGTATCCTTAAGGCCTGTTTCACGCCTATGCAGTTTGCGTTTTGTCTATTTCTGCAGTGCTTTTTGAGGTGCGTTTTGCATTTTTGCATATGTGTTTTTTTATGGTTTTTTATTCCTTTTGCATTTTTTTATAATTTTTTTTTGGCCAACATGTTGCTGGGCAGATTAAAAACACAAAACGCATTAAAAGCACGTAAAAAAATACACTGCTTGCATTTTCTGCAGAGTCTCCTTTGAAGTATATTGAACCAAAAATGCACCGTTTTGCATGTTAAAAAAGTTCCTGACCCTTTCCAAAAGCATTGGATGACAAGTGCATAAATGTGAACATGTTAAATGGACTGTGTTGTGTTTCTGCAAAAAGCACTAAAAAATGCATTGGTGTGAACCAGGCTTTCCAGCTGAGCCCAGACTCCAGTGTGCAATTCCATGGACCTGTGCTGAGAGGTACATACAGCTGAGGCTGTTTAAACAATGTTAAGATGTTAAAAAATATTAATATGTTGTAACTTGTGAGAAGAGATAAGTGATCCACAGTGTAAAGTAGACAAGTTAAAGCAGCAGTGACCCTAGATCTCAAAGGGAACCTGTGCCCCGATCATGCAAGCTAAAGTATTTACATATTTTGGACAAGCAGGAAATGCGCTTTAAAATATCTTGTGAGGTTATTAATCTTTAGCCCTAGGTTCACACTGATGCGGTAGGACACAGCGCATGTGATTCGCACAGGAACCGCACCTCATTCCTGTACAAATCACATGCGATTTCTGTGCAGTGCAATTTGAGCCATACATTTTGTATAGCTCAAATCACACCGCATCTGCACCATAATAGTGCAGCACCCTTGTTTTGTCCGCACCAGAATAGGATCACATGGGTGTTCACACTTATGGGATCTGATTCTGCACATTGAACTGCATTTTGCGAATCAATTTCAGGCTGTAGTTAACTTAAAATACATACCTTCAGAGGTTCGCATAAATGGGGTGCAGTTCTGATGCGGTGCAGAAATCGCACAGAAACTGGTGCAAATTCTGCACTGCATTGGTGTGAACTAGGGCTTAAAGTTCACAACACAGACAATTAAACTTTAGCTTTTTATTTGAGAACAGATCTTGGAAGGTTGCTAGCTCCTAATGTAATCAACCAGCAGGTGTTTATGAAGACACTAGTGTGTTTCTTCTGATCTTTTATGATCTTTGGGAATGAATAACTTCACATTAGACACAGGTAGAGAGATCATGGATGGCTAGTTTTGAAGATTGGTCATAATATTTAAAAAGATTAATGTCCATAGTCTCGTCACATATGTATATTCAAGTAATTGTGGATGATGATATGGCAGAAAGAAACTCTCAGAGTCTCAAAGTGTTAATGTAGTTTATGTGCTGCTCTTTAACTGAAAGTGCCCTTTAAAAGCAATTTCAATACTATATAAGTAAAATGTCTGGGATGATCAACATTGCATGATCATTATGTCCTTTTGTGAAGCATTTTGTCTTAGGGTCCATTCATATTATGAACTGCATGTGAATCGCACAGGAATGCATTTCATGTGCATTTGCGATTCACATGCAGTTCTGTGCGGTGCGATTTCAGCCCATTTTGAATGGGCTGAAATTGCTCTGCACCAAAAGTAGTGCATGCACTACTTTTGGAAACACACTGCAACCAGATTGCATGCAACATGTATCATGCAAATCACTGCATTTGTGAATATCTTAACCCCTCGACACCGATGTCACACAAAATATGCGGCCTTACAGAACTAGGTTTTGTTCCATGGGGCCGCATATTTGCGTACCTGTCTTTGTGTTGGGAGCGCGCCACACAGTGCACTCCCAGCACAAAGACCGGGGTGTCACTGACAGCCCCGGGTCCCGTTCTAATGATTGGGACCCAGGACTCCTGATTCCGGGTCACATGATTGCTGTGATAGCCTCTGATTGGCTAACACAGTGATCAGTCACTGTACAGCCCGGCCCCCTTGTTTTTTTTTTCTCTCTATGAATGGAGGAGAGAGATATATTGTATCTCTCTAACTCCTGCCATAGAGGGGGAAAAAAAAGTAAAAGAAAAAAAAGAAAAGATAAATAAATATTAACAAATAAAAGAAAGAATAAAGAAAAAATACCTAGATTATGGTTTGATCTAGTTCAGTGCCAGGGTAAGTGTTTGGGTCAACGTCAGGGTCAAAGGTCAAGGTCAAAAGGTCAGGGTCAAAGGTCAGGATTTTTTTTTACTGGTATTAGTGTCAGTTAGTGTCAGAGTCAGTGTGTTTTAGGTAAACAAAAAACAAAATGCGCACTATTGTTTCTGGGCTGTACTGTGGGTACAAACAACAAATAACATACACATACAATTGTGTTCAAAATAATAGCAGTCAGACATCACTAACCTGATCAATCACTGTTTTTGGTAGAAATGATATTTCTACATGGCAAATAATTTACTAGCAGGTGTAGTAGAGTAATAGAAATCCAACAGACCCAACAGCCATTACATGCATGCTGCTGATTCTGTGTAATGGAATCACTAATTGAAAGGGGCATGTTCAAAATAATAGCAGTGTGGAGTTCTATTAGTAAGGTCATTCATTCTTTGAAACACAGGTGGCAATTATTGCCCTTTTTAAAGAAGGAAGGCAGCAAATGTTGTACATGCTGGTTACAGTGCATTTCTCTCTGAAATTCTGAGGAAAATGGGTCGTTCCAGACATTGTTCACAAGAACAGCGTACCTTGATTAAAAAGTTGATTGGAGAAGGGAAAACATAAAGAAGTGCAGAAAATGATAGGCTGCTCAGCTAAAATGATTGCAAATGCTTTAAAATGGCAACCAAAACCTGAAAGACGTGGAAGAAAGCGAAAAACTACCACTCGAATGGATAGAAGAATAGCCAAAATGGCAAGGACTCAGCCAACAATCAGCTCCAGGAAGATCAAAGAAGGTCTAAAGTTACCTGTGAGTACTGTTACAATTAAAAGACACCTATGTGAAGCCAAGCTATCTGCAAGAAGCCCCCGCAAAGTCCCATTGTTGAAAAAAAGATATGTGCTGAAGAGGTTACAATTTGCCAAAGAGCACATTGACTGGCCTAAAGAGAAATGGCGCAACATTTTGTGGACTGATGAAAGTAAGATTGTTCTTTTTGGGTCTAGTGGCCGGAGACAGTTTGTCAGACGACCCCCAAACACTGAATTCAAGCCACAGTACACTGTGAAGACAGTGAAGCATGGTTGTGCAAGCATCATGATATGGGGATGTTTCTCATACTACGGTGTTGGGCCTATTTATTGCATACCAGCGATCATGGATCAGTTTGAATACATCAGAATACTTGAAGAGGTCATGCTGCCTTATGCTGAAGAGGAAATGCCCTTGAAATGGGTGTTCCAACAAGACAACGACCCCAAACACACCAGTAAACGTGCAACATCTTGGTTGCAGACCAACAAGATTGACGTTATGGAGTGGCCAGCCCAATCCCCGGATCTTAATCCAATAGAAAACTTGTGGGGTGACATAAAAAATGCAGTTTCTGAGGCAAAACCAAGAAATAGAGAAGAACTGTGGAATGTAGTCCAATCATCCTGGGCTGGAATACCTGTTCACAGGTACCAGAGGTTGGTTGACTCCATGCAACACAGATGTACAGCAGTTCTCAGAAACAGTGCTTATACAACTAAATGATAATTAAGTGATTCAAAGGAAAGCAAAATCTTCAAACATTTTTCAGTTTATATAGTGAATGTTTGAGTTTGTAAAGAAGAATACAAACACTGCTATTTTTTTGAACAGTCTAATATTCACTTTTCTTCAATTTTTTTAGAGGAACAACACAAATTTGATATATTTTTCTTCATGTTTTGATTTGGAATAGAATGTGTAGTGTTCCCAATGCATTTGTGTATATGGAAATAAAAGCTATTGGAAGGATTTTGAGATTTATTCACTTTTTTCAACACACTGCTATTATTTTGAACACAACTGTATATGGTATTGCTGCAATCGACAAGAGCTGAAAGATGTATTTTGAGTTTTTCTTTGGTGGTAGGTTATGGTAGTAACAAGAAACACACAGCTACATTTAAAAATATATATATTTTTGTTTACTATTTTGGGCAAGTTTTCCTTTGATAATAAAAAAAATATCAGGAGATATCCATTACCATTTACCACCAAATGAAAGCCCAATTTGTCCTGAAAAAAAACACGGTATAATTCACCTGGATGTACAAAGTAGTTGTGATGATATGTACGGTTTTACTAACACATGTCAACGTTGCAAAATTGTGCTTAGGCATTAAGATTTGTTTTACCCTTAGACGTGAAGGGGTTAACCAGTGCACAATTGTCCCAAGTCAGAATACCTCCATTGTCAATATTCTCTTATTTCTTTGTCCTGCATATGGGGTTTGGAGTAATTTACATACCAGAGAAGCAAGAAAGACCCTCTGTGGGGTTGTTTTTTATTTATTATTTATTACAGGTACTTATATAGCACTGTCAATTTATGCAGCGCTTTACATATTTATTGTACATTCACAATAGTCCCTAACCCCCAAGGGGCATACAATCTAAGGTCCCTAACTTGCACTTGATTGTGGGAGGAAACCCATGGAGGCACAGGGAGAACATGCAAACTCTAGGCAGGTGGTGCCGTGGTTGGGATTCAAACCAGTGACACTAATACTACCCGGCGGAAGTGCTAACTATTTAGCCACTGTGCTGCCCATTTAGCCACTGTGCTGTTGTTTGGGGCATGTGAGAGTGTGAGCACAAATAGAGATAAAACATAAATAAATAAATTAGAAGCACAAATAAAGTTAGAATATCATTTTGTATGGATATACTGCATTATTGAATGTTTTCTTTTATGAGAGATATTAGGAAGAAAAGAATTCAAACATGGTTGGTGGTTGATTGGAGGAAGAAAGGAATCAGAATGATGTTCCTGACAAAATTCGCTTGGTAAGAATTTAGAAAGAAGGGGAGGAGTTAAAAATACTCGTGGTATACGCGCATGGTGTCATGCACGCATGTGAGCACAATATTTGAGAGTTTATTAGAGTATCTGTGGGGGTTATTTACTAAAACTGCATGGTGCAAAATTTGGTGCAACTCTGCATACATACCAATCAGCTTCCGTTTTTTTTTTTCAAAGTTTATTTGAACAAGCTAAACTTAGAAGCTTATTGGCTGCCATGCACAGCTGCACCAGATTTTGAGTGCACCAGCTTTAGTAAATCCCCCCTTATATGAGTTTTTCATTACTGGTGGACACATTGGAGAAACTAAGAAAAGAAATAAGGAAGACACTGAGGCGTTGGTGTGACTAAACTTTATTAGACCCATTTTTGATGGGTCAGCAAATCTGGTACGAGTCTTGAAGATTGGATTCACTGGATACACTTTTCTGATACTGAATGGAAAAGACTGTTGCATGTATTTGAGCGGTGGACTTTTTTATTTGTGACGTTCTGCATTTGAGACCTGCGTTTGGAGTGCCATTCACTTTGTAATGACACGCGCTACGGATCACAACGACAGTGCGATCTAAATGCGGTGCTGGAAACTGGCACAGAATGCAGGTTTCCCACACAGCATTCCAGTGTGAATGGGCTCTTAAACATGAAAAGGCCAGGTTTGGTCAAATATTTACATAGTTTCATGGCCAGGTGGAAAGAAGATACATTTCCACTGAGGTCAACCATAAATAGTCAGAATGACTAGTTCTGAAAAGGCCCAGCTGCCCAATGATAATTATTATTAGGCAGCCTTCCTACTGTAAGGGCATATATACCTACATTTAAATTTATATACAGTATGATGATTGACATCATTTTTAAAAAGCACATGGAAAAGAAAATGTCTATAGTGACTACCAAGTAAAATTGCAGGTTTAATTTATTTTTTAGACATTTTGGAAGCAACCTCAAAATGAACTATAAAAGGAAGCATGTGATTGGTTGAAAGTTGACATTTATATAGTTCAGGTTTCATTTTCAGTACAAATGCATATCCCTAAGGCTGCAACAAGAAAAAACAATTAAATGGCTACAGAACAACACTTTAATTTAAACATGAACACATCAAAAACTAATATTTGGCACAATTAACTAAGGCAAGTTTATGGACCTGCTCATGTATATATAGTTTACAATAATTTTCAAAAATTAAAAGGGAAAAACTAAATGCTGCTGGTAAAAAGCACACTGCATTTGTTTCGTGAATGCATTTAACACATTAATACAAGTGGATGAAAGCTCAGACAGAAGAAAACTTTTCAGCACATACGTATTGTCAAAATAGGTTGATCATCTGTTAGATGGTTATAAATAATGGTAAGCCTTAATTCATGTCAGAAATTAAAGCTACTCATTCCATTTTATTATGTTCGTGTTAACAATTTTGACCGGTTTCTAAGAAATTAAATAATGTGCCTAGTCTCGGCAAATGACAATCTCCAGTCACATAATGTCTCTCTACTTTGCATGTCCTTGTAAAAATAAACTCATGGCATAACAATGTAAATAATGAAAAAGAACTGCCTTCCATTTACAAAATTTATATTAAAAAAATGAGACATCCAAGGCCAGCAGGCTTTACAGAAAGTTAATTGTTAATAGTCTTCCAGGAATTATCAGCTGTGCCTTGATGGACACATGAATGAAGGCCACTGTTAAACACTTTCTTAGCCTGAAAGCACTCAAGATATTAAAAATAAGAGAAATGTATCAACGTCTGCCTCTCCAATACCTATTTATCTGATTTGCTTTTATGATTTTGTGTTCATGTGTTCAATTCTTTCTTGTATCACGTTCATCTTTTTGATTTTGGAAAATCAGAAAATCATTCCTCCTACCGAGTTTCCTTACACATCTCTACATTTTTTTACCAAAACACAGCTTATGGACACACTTATGTTTATACGAAACTGTAAAAGAAAAAGAAGGAGCTGTCTATTTGATAAAAGCTGTCACAAGTTGGCTGAAGGGAAACTACCTAGACCCTACCTTGATAACCTTGGCACTCTAGAAACAAATGTGTATATAGTTGAGATTCTGGAGGTAGACCTCCCCCTCTCATTGTCTCACTTCTTGCTCCATGTCCCCACTATTCTACTAGCTCGTTATAAATGTAGTGCTCTTCTTCACATGCTTATTGCAGCTAAGCATTTAATTCCAATACATTAGAAGATCATGGAGGCTGAGGAATGGGTAGCTGCATGTAGTGGCACAAAGACCCACTTTGATTCCGTCTGGGCACTCTGGCAGCGGTTAATCACTGGATCTGATACAACCCCCTCTAGCCTGGATATCTCCTTATTACTCATAGCTGATCCTTTCTTCCAACAACTTGTTCAGGCGAACCAATGGACTTCATTTTTTCTCTAGCTTTTGGCTTTTTGTGGCCTGCCAGGTGGGAGATTAGGTAGAGTTCAGTTTTGTTAGCGTCCTCTCCGGGTACACTTTAGTTCTGCTGACCCTATTGTTGACTCCTTAATGTGACTAAATGGGCACATTTCGATGGCCTGTCACTTTGGGGAGGTACATGAGGTACCTTAGCCACCCTCTTCACTACCGGGGCGGTACAGCTGAGGTCATGCGGATAAGACAGGTCGGTTGTACCCTTTTTGATTTATTTCTCTATGTGTTTTTTCTTCTTTATTGTTATTGTTTCTTTGTGGCACTCCACTGCAGCACTTAGGTACCCACTGGAATATCTACGGGTATCTTCACCTTGATACACTTGACTTTTATACTTTTTGGGAATGTGAATATCTTCGGTGCTCAACTACATATTGTAACAGCTCTTGTAGGAATGTCAGCTCCCGTTTATGTGCCCTATTATTATTTTTTATTTTATACAGTATGTCATTTTTTATTTTGCTCATAGTTCCACTTAAAATAAACCTAGGCAGACAGAAAGTGGAGGCTGCAACTATACTTCTTAAAATATGGGTTGCCTGGTTGTCATGCAGATCCAATGATATCAACAACTTACTTAACTGTATGCTTGTTCCAGGTCACTGACTGAAAGTATTGAAGCCAGAGGCAGCCAGGCAGCCAGGCAGTGGCATTTTCAGAGGTAGGTATGCAATAACACCCTATATATTTCCCTCAATACAGGTTTCCTAAAAGAGTATTGTATCATGTTTCCATATCATATTTAGTTCCAAGTTAGTAACACTACAAGTTCATAAATATTTTTTTCTTGGAAAACAGAACAGAACATTCTACATCTAGATATTGTGTGTGTTTTATTTTCAACCAACAGATGGAGCTCTAGACTTCATAAAATCATGGTTTATTAAGTTAGGGGTGAAGGAACCTGACCTCAACCCTATTGAATACTTTTTTTTTTTTTTGCTTCAACTGAAACTCCGGAGGTGAGAACCAGTAAGCGGCCTAGCCCATGAATTGGAAAAGGAAAAGGGTCAGGAGAGGTCAGCTAGACTTTGAAAAGTCCACTGATTGGGTGAAAGGTAAAGTTGATCAAGAAGGCACACTACTCCTTAGCTAGAGGCGTGAATGCAAATAATAGGAATAGGATATACACAGCCTATAAAATCTGAGTGGGAGGAGAAATTGAGGTGGGACCCTGTCCCGCACAACAGTACAAGAAGGCGGCATACAGGCACAATCCCATAAACCTGTGCTGTCCATATATTGATGAGGTGCATCCCTGCCAAAGAGCCTTGTTAAATGCAATAAATGGCATTATGAAAGAGTCTTAGTTGCTATGCTGGGCGGTCAGCCTCTATAATCTCAATATATATGGCATGAGGAAACAGGCCTGGATTTTGGCTTTGGGAGCAGTCTCTTCCTGGTTGTGGAGAAAACAAAACAGTAAAAACAAACAATATGAATCCACCAATATAACAGTATTGAGAGGTATGAACACAATGATCTTGTTGCGTATATACAGGAAACTACATCCTTTTGCTCACTTGCCACAAAACAAGCTCTATCCTGCAATTTCATCTGATCACTTACTCCATAACCCAGTGAAAGCAGGTGATCCATACAAAAACATCTGTGAAAACCAGGCTGTATCCTGGATTATCACTGCACGATGTGTAATCGTCACAAGGTACCAGTGACACACACCTATTATACTAGGTAATTGAATAAAGAACAGGTGGATATTTTCCTAGGTAGTAAGTTAGAAGCTATAGCTTCCAGGTCTAAGTACAGCTATGCATGTGAGTGGTGAACAGAAAGGTCTGTAACCGTGATCTAGTTGAGGGCAACAAACTTTACGGGGGGTGCTAAGAAGTTTAAGGCATGAGTCGAGTTGTAATTACCTCCTAATACTGTGTTGTCAGCTCCTCAACAAGAACATGTACAAGTGTGGATGTGAGACCTTCATGATGACCACTGTAATGGGAATGCCATACATTACTATGAAAACTGAAAGATGAGCACTAACAAAACAAGGACTGCAAAAGCATACTTATCGCTAATAAAAGGTATCCTGAATATATAACGTGGAAACAACACTATAAATGCTCTAATGATCCCCTTGGCGGGATGTAGGGATCATTTCCTGCTAGTATTAAGCCTGGAAAATGTTCGATACAGTCACAAAACGGTCATTGAGTGTAAGATGTGGTCTCCTGACCTGGAGATAAACTGGGGTGGGGGTGAAGAGAAGACACTTCACACAGCTGATAAATTGGTTTACTTAGGCAATCGAGTCACTCTAGATAAATACAACGTAATACACAGCTGAGTCGCTCTTACACAGATAAATGGAAATACGGGTGACCATGCTCTCGTGAGGTAACAGTGACTACAACTTTTGACCAATTAAGCCTTAACCTCCCTGGCGGTATGATTATTTCAGATTTTTGGTGCTGAAAGCGGTACCATTTTTTTGCATGGAAATATGTATTTTTTTTATTGTAGGCTGTAATTTTTAGGAAAAACTCACTGAAATCTGTCCGAACAAGAGTCTAGTAAACATCCCGGGTATGATAAAATTTGAAACACGAAATCATAAATTATAATTTAATAAATAATCATAAAAATAATATAAAAATAATAAAAAATTTAATTCAATAATATAATCAAACCAAAAACACTGAAATGTGAAATACAGCGCCAAGTTCGCACATTGCTGAGCTCAGTCGCAAAATCGTTTTCAGTTTCTGATGACGAATTTTCCCCACGAATCATTATCACTCAATTCTGTAAGTGGTTCTGATTTACTATCGCTGTTCTCTAGCTGATCTAAACCGCTTTTGACCTAAAGGGACACTTTTTGGACGCCATGGACATTTCTCAGTTTCCAGGCAGAAAGAACAGACAAAATGCAGGCAGGGCGCAGGACAAAGCACTAGGGACAAAATGTATGTGAAATAGGTTGAAACAGCAATGTTTTACTGTGTAAAATGAAAAAAAAAAAAAATGACATTTTTTAAAAATTTTTAAATTTCCCGCCGCCGGCGCCCGTACGTCCCGACGTCACAGGGACAGGACACAGAAGCCGGATGCCGGCATCGGCCGGAGGAGATGGCCGGGGACGCTGCAGGGGACACATCGTGGGAGCGCAGGGTAAGGTAAGTGAAGAACACATGCCGGAGCAGTGCCGCATGGTATTCCCGAGTGTAGCTCGGGGTTACCGCTTTTGGTACTGAAATGTTACCCCGAGCTACACTCGGGAATACCGCCAAGGAGGTTAAGGTAAGGTTAAGGTAAAGTCACTAAAGTTAAAGTATAGAATCATGAGTCAGATGTGCCATCCCCACTGTGTGAAGTAAGCTGAAAGCCAGACAGCAACCCCAACAAAAGGTAAAACAAAAAATTTGACCTGTTTGTGAGAGAGCAGTTAAAGATGAAGGCTCTCAGGTTGGATGCAAAGTTTCACAGTTCATTCTGATAGTCGTTCATGGCGTCCGGATGGAGAGATGCTAGGACTTCCCAGATCAGATGCCTGACAGTGAGAATAATCTGGGGTGGAAGCAGGCTGAGATCGGTGTCTCTGATTGCGGTGACATTGTGCTTTTGGAGTATTGTTGTTAGAGACCACCAGCCAGGGATCTGAGGAGTAAAAGGCATTGTACCATTCTGGTAAATCCACAAGTAGGTCCAATGCTTCACAAAATGGTTGAATATCTTCCAGCACTCGCAACGAAGCAGAACGACCCCTAGATGTGGCTATTAGACAAAATGGAAAGCGCCATCTGTATATGCTTCCATGGGCACGTAGGAGCTCTAGCAGTGGCTACAGGGCACATCTGTGTTGTAGCGTAATGTTAGATAAATAATTTTATTTCTGTACCATTGAAAAATATGTGATCTTTTTCCCTTGCTTTACGCATGATGGCTTCTCTAAGCAGAGAACTGATCAGGCACCAAATCACATGTCTGGGAGGATAATCTTTTCACCCATGCTGTCTGATGGCCCGCTGCACGTGTTCAAAATCAATTGGAGTGTCAATAGGTCTCTCCATAAGATCGTTAAATATGGCAGAAATAACTGATTCCAGGGTTTGTGGTTCCACTGCCTCAGGAAGACCTCGACTCCTAATATTATGGTGTCTCCCCCTATTTTCTAGATCTTGGAGGTGTCTATGCATCTCGATCAAGTGTGCAACGTGGGAGTAAGAGGAGCGCTGCAGTTGTTTAATGGAAGAGCTGTGCAGTGTGATGGTTTTCTCATGTTTTCCCAACCTTGCTGCTACAGCCTGCATATCAATGTGGAGCTCTGCGATAGCTGCAGTCAAGGTGGATTTTATGTCTGCAGCTATTGTTTGTAGGTCTGAGAGACTTGGAGCTTGATAAACTGCAGTTAGCTACACAGTCATCCAAATAACTTTTACCAGATTGTCTCTCTAAAGTTCAAATGGTGTTATGCAACACCAGGCAATATCTATGAGTTTAAACCTTAATAAGATCTCATCAAGAGGGATAAAGTTATGTGTTGTATTTAAAAACACTGCAAGTGAAGTACCTGGCAGGGGCAAACTGACAACTCATGGGGCCCCCAGGCAATAGGGGATCATGGGGCCCCTGTGTCCTTGCCCAAACTCCAAAAAGCCTATGAAAAAGGTACTAGGGGCATCTCATGGGGCTCCCTACTGACCCCGGGCCCTCGGGCAGTGCCCAAGTTTCCAAATGGTCAGTCTGCCGCTGGTACCTGGTCATCTTCAAAAATGTCAGTGTGTTTTTGCCACAGTGAACTCTCAGGCAGTGTTATCAGCCTTGCTGAGGTCTTCTCTGCTCAACTACAAAACACATTGCTTTAAAGTTATAAAGTTAAGGAGAAGATATGGGCAGGTGTTTTGTAGTACACCAGAAGAGATTTGGGATATGCTGACAACACTGCTTGAGATTTCAGAGAAGCCTACTATGCCAACTCTAACAGGAATTTAGAGGCACACTAGATTTTCTTGTAGTGTTCTTAAAGAAAGAAGTTTGTGAAATGTGTATGTATTACTGAAATCTACTAATTATGTTTTTTTTTAATATTTGTCCAGACATGGTGTACATTTTAAGAAGGCAATACTTTCCATATTTTTTCAGAATTAACAATCCAGAATACATTTTAAATGAAGAATATCACCATGTCCAGTGATATCCCATATGAAACGTAACACCTGTGAAAAGTAGACCATTGTCTGTGCAAAAGGCACATTTTTCTTCTATGTGACCTCCCACAAACATCAATGTCAAATTATGAATGGCATGCAATTGCTGCAAAGGGTTCAGTTTGAGTGGTAATCAGTGAGATAGAGGACACTGCTCTCTCATACCTCATCCCAGAAAGGGAGAGTTGGATACTGAATTTGTTTGTAATTCTTTCGTACACATTTTGGCGTGAAATGTGAACTGTCTGCAACCACCCATCCCCCTCCCTAACACATTACCAATTCATAACTCCCTATAAAATTATCTCTTAACAACTAATCCAACACTGACACCAAATCCTTCAACTAAATCCTAAATTTAGCTCCTAACCTAACTTAAACTATAAGATTACCTGAACTATCAAGTTGATACTTAACCTAATGCACTAAAAGTAGTTGTGCTCAAATATAACTGTTCTGCACTATTAAGAATTCACAGCCCAGATGTAATTGGGGTGACTAAAACTTCTGATTAGGTAGTCCTTGAATCCTATTATATATGCTTTTCATTAGTACTCCACTGCACCTATTATCCCTCCAGAATTAGTTATCCCTGCTGACATTGCAGTGCAGTGGTATTCCAGCCAAAATTCGCATTTTCTATATATAAGCCCAGAGGTAAGCTTCCTAATTGACTTTGGTCTCTCCCTCAACCTGTGACACTGACCACATGCCCTGCCTACAACATCACAGTACTTCATAGTCTGGATACTGCAAGTATGCATGTATGTCGTCTATATATTTTATAGAATAGGTATAGAATAGGTGCAATCAGTTTGTACAAAGGCATAGTGCTAGCAGACATGTGAATAATATGCTTCAGATATAGCTTGTAACTAATTACCTTTTAAAAACATACAAGTAATGGCCTATAGATACTCCCATTTGGTGCTACTAAATGCCTTGTCAGTGTTCTGTTCCTGGAGCTATCTGTGGGCATTTCAAGACTTACAAATTGTCTTCCATTGCTGACCAATGTTGATTCTTCGGCATAAATTTCATCTGGCAAGGGTGCAAATATTCCAGACAGGCTGTTTGCTGGAAAATTTGCAAACAATGTAGATATCTGTGTTGGTTTATAAGATTTTGAAGTAGTGTATGTTTCCTGAGAACTACTGTATTTAGTGAAAAGAACTACAGTACTTGATTCAATATATACAGGCGAAACTCGAAAATTTTATTATTGTGCAAAAGTTAATTTATTTCAGTAATGTAACTTAAAAGGTGAAACTAATATATGAGATAGACTCATTTCATGCAAAGCAAGATAGTTCAAGCCGTGATTTGTCATAATTATGATGATTATGGCTTACAGCTCATGAAAACCCCAAATCCACAATCTCAGAAAATTAGAATATTGTAAAAAGGTGCAATATTCTAGGCTCAAAGTGTCCCACTCTAATCAGCCAATTAAGCCATAACACCTGCAAAGGGTTCCTGAGCCTTTAAATGGTCTCTCGGTCTGGTTCAGTAGGAATCACAATCATGGGAAAGACTGCTGACCTGACAGTTGTGCAGAAAACCATCATTGGCATCCTCCATAAGGAGGGAAAGCCTCAAAAGGTAATTGCAAAAGAAGTTGGATGTTCCCAAAGGGCTGTATTACATTAATAGAAAGTTATGTGGAAGGGAAAAGTGTGGAAGAAAAAGGTGCACAAGCAGCAGGGATTACCGCAGCCTGGAGAGGATTGTCAGGAAAAAGCCATTCAAAAGTGTTGGGGACTTTCACAAGGAGTGGACTAAGGCTGGAGTCGGTGCATCAAGAGCCACCACACACAGACGGATCCCGGACATGGGCTTCAAATGTCATATTCCTCTTGTCAAGCCGCTCCTGAAAAACAAACATCAGAATCATCTTACCTGGGCTAAAGAATGGTCTGTTGCTCAGTGTTCCAAAGTCCTGTGGTGGCTCTTGATGCACCGACTTGAGCCTTAGTCCACTCCTTGTGAAAGTCCCCAACACTTTTGAATGGCGTTTTCCTGACAATCCTCTCCAGGCTGCGGTCATCCCTGCTGCTTGTGCACCTTTTTCTTCCACACTTACCAGTGCAGTATAGCATCATCATATAACTTGTTTGGTGGTGATCAGGGACACTGGCTGGTGACAGTATGTATTAAAGGAAAACACATTTTTTTTACATTTTTTTTATCTTTTTTTATTATTTTTTTTCTTTTTTTTTTACCAGTAAGAAAACAAAAGAGAATTGGGATCTAATGGTGCTGTCCCCTTCTCTCAGAAGAAATTTAACAGACAAGCAGATATAAATTCATTAGGTTTCATTACAAAAGTGCCATTAAAAGATTTTACGGGTGACAGAATCCCCCAGACAGCACAAAATATAAAAGTAAAAATTGAAGAAAATCTTCATTAGCTGCACAGCTCCCTCAGAAAGGCACCACCCAACATGTCTCATCATATAGTATAATATACAGATTATGCCTATAGCAACATATGTATGTCTCAGGAAGGGGCGCAAATTTCCAATGTGTTTCACCCTTAGGCTTCTTGAGGGGTTTCAGGGGTGCAGTGTGGAGATGGCTGTGGAAAAATGAAATAACAATATATAAATAAATAAATACATAAATAAATAACATAGCATATAGAGAATAACAAACTACAATTATATACTGTATGAATACAAAGAACTTTCTTGTAAGATCCAAAAAACATACCCAATAGGGAGAGCAAAACTAAGTCCAGTAAAACAATCCCACACAGTGTGTCAATCAATGTGGAAGGTCATAGATGGAACCAAAATGTAGTTGGAACTAGGGCTCTGGCCCAAGTCAACCAAGGATAATGCACAGAAGGGAAGGAGGAAATAATGCTCCCTATTTGTACACAACCTGCATGAAAGGGGGATGCAAAGATGTACTCACATAAGGAAACTAAAACACTAGATGTTTATTAGACCACACATAGACCGATTGTGTTAGTCAGATCAAATCCATAATACTATCTTATAAAAGGATAGCAGATAGCATTGACTCCTAAATAAATCATGGTCAAAGCATTCTTCACAATGAGCTACAGCTCCCACCTAAACACCAGAAGTGAGAAAAGGTCCCAGTCAAATAGGGTATAATCAGCCATCAACTATAACTGAAAAACATATGGGCACTAATGAACACCAAACACAGGTAACACATACCGTCCTATACTGCAAAGCATTTCCCTCCAGATACCATTTCCAAGATCCTCTCCACGCTGATTCCGCGCATACGTGGTGATGGTGGTAACAGCAGTGGGACCGATAACCAATCCTTGGTTGGCAGAAGCAAATCTCCATAAAGATGAAAGTCCGGGGGGTGGAACCAATACTGCCCCGTGCTGCAACAAGTCAGCTCCATGCAAGTCCAACCTTCAAAACTTTATTAAAAACCTTGCAAAGTATAAAATAACCCTGGGGCAATTGTTTTTTTTTTTTTCTTAACGAAGCTAAAATTACATTCTGAAGGGCCCTTTACAACTTAAAAGCAAAGTTTTCTTGATGGGCTTAAATGACTCCTTTAAATTATGGATGCTGTTAAGAAAATATGTTTCCTAGTATTTATTAAAAATAACACTGCTTTTTAGAATTATTGAAATGTTACTGTATTTTTAGAGTGTTCATTTTGCTCTAAAACTTTGTTCTGTTTATAATGACACTAAAAGTATGATTCTTGCACAAAACATGGTTATTTTAAAAAGGTATTTTTAACACAGAACTAGAAATGAAAAATGCATTAACAATATGAATGATAATGAAAAAAATGTTTAAAATATTATTGGTTAAAGAAAATAGAAATAAAAGGAAAAATCTGTAAAAAAAAATAATATACGAGAAGAGGAAGAAAAAATGAAATAGGGCTGATTTAGATTACTAAGGATTAATAAGGAATTAAATAGGAAAATGTTTAAGTTAAAAAAAAAAAAAAAAAGCTTTTATTTGTAATATTGCCTTAACTGAGCCCTTTAATCTGCAGCTAAATGAAACTAAGTAATTACACTGTAACAAACATGTTGTGATACCAGGCAAATTCTGCCCGTCATTTCAATGGCTGGGATTAGCAGCAATAGTGGAGGGAGAAAAGGAACAGCACTCCCAAAAGAACTTTATTGAAATTTTTAGGGCACGCACCAAATACTTAAAATCCCCAACTGGTTTTTAAAATATTGGCATACTAAGAAGCAATAAATCTGATTTAAAAGTAGCCCTCAATGACTCATGCAGCTGCAAGGAACTTTGAAACCATTAATTCTCATAGTTTACAACTCTTTGATCTTTGAAAAGAGGCCCTAAAGTTTAGTTGGAGTTGATTATCCACAACTTACTAGACCTTTGGTTTGTTTTCATTTGAAAGCTAGCAGGTTGCCAAATCCCTTCTGTCAGAAGAATCATGGGGAGATGAGGCAGTGATTTCAGTGCCCCCATTGTGAACTTTGTGAATGAATTGCCTTGATCCATAGTACCTGCAGCTACAGGTATCAGTGGGGGCTTGTTTACAAGGTTATCTCAGAATTTACAAATATTTGAATGTCCATAACCTGGTTGGGTGTTCACTTTAAGCAGTTTAAATTGGCCAGATCTGCCAATATTTTAGCAACATTCAGATTTATGACTTTTAGTTTATTACATATGTAGCAGTACCCCCTTGAGGGCAGCTGGATTTTGTTGGGTCCCCCTAAACTCTGCACAGCCAGGCAACACGTTTATTCCACACTTTTCTCTCAGAGTCAGTAAACCAGTCCTTGACCTTGTTTATGTTGTTTTTATTAGGGGTTAACAACTTGGATGGGGTCTTGGGACATATGGGATGCTCAAGGAACTGCACAACTTTGAGGATAACTTCATAGCAAACTGTACAAAAATGTGCACCAAAAATCAGGAACAGCCTTAGTAAGGAGCACTGAGTCTCCTTTTTGTGTACCTCCCCAGACACCAGATGAACTCTCCTCATCTACCTGGCTGTCTTGGGGGTATTCCTGAGCAAGGGTTTCCTCAGATGAGAACTGTTTGCGTATTGTACCTGACTGCCCTCTCCCTTCTGTAGCCCAGGGGTTGTAGAAGTACTCACATTGTCCTTTTCCTGTAGCTTAGTGGGTTGAAGCTGCTTTCAAGTCTTACGCTGGACTGACTCCTTCCCTGCTGACAGGCTGTCCTCCCTAGGAGACTGTAGGGCAGTGGAGATCCTTCTGTCTGCTCTAGCCTGTAGGTAGGCCCCCATCCCTGGGGCCCCATTCACGCTCCAGCACCTTCCTTCCATCCATCTTTCATCCAACTCCAACAGCTCTACCTCTGCTGTCCATTAAAAGGTTGCCCTAGTCACCATGCCAGGCCTCCTGCCTGGGGATTGGCCAGGTTCCCCTAAACATGTAAATCCATGCTCCCTCCTCCCCTCTGCTCCTCTTTTAGAACGTTCTTGTAGTTTCTAGAAGGGTGGGAGGACTCCAGAAGCCCTGACTTGTACATCCTCCCAGGCTTCTAGCAAGCCTCTGACTCACAGAAAAACATCCTGCCTAAAACTGGAGGGTGCCACACATATTTATCAGTTTTAAAGGATAAACTCTTTTACAAACAACAAAACAGAAATATCCCAAAGATTAATCTGAAAAGATAGCTTAGTGCTATGTTAGACATTCATACGTGCTTTTTATGAAATACATTCCTTTAGTGTATTTGTTATTTTGCGAATATAAGCATTTGCCTCATACATGCATAATAAATGCATCCATGACCTTGACTCTGTTCTCAAGCCCATTGTTAGACAGGGAAGTTATACAAAGGCATTATATCATTTTCAAAGAAATCAGCTTTCATGTGGGTTAAACTGCCAACAGCAAAGACCCATAGACTGAATGTACATGCAAAGGTTTTTAACAGAAGAATAAGTAATGGAAAGGAATGAGCTTGAAACAAAATGGTTTTATATGGTTTTAAAGGTAGAGATGAGGATTCTGTTCCAGTGCTACTATGCTTTTGCAGTAAATCTTGTATGTTTGAGGTTCCTGAATCTAGCAAATAAATGTGGGAATGAACAAGGAAGATCTACTCTATTGAAAACCCCACACCCACAAAGTCAAATCACCTAAAAAGGTGATTTAAAAATAAAGTTGCTGCTAAAAAAAAATTACATTGGCTCCAGCTTCTGAAGCTTCCAGGAGGAGCTGGTGATATCACTGTACAATACTACTGCCTCCTGGGATAGCTGGGTGCTTGAGTTTCTGTGATATTATGTCCCTTCAATGGGCTGAAGTGAATTATTGCAGGATTCTGAGTGCCTGGCTATCTCAGGAGACAGCAGTGAGGCACAGTCAAAAGCACCTGCAATTCCCAGCATTGGAATTTAGCACCAAGGCAAGTATTTTTCACAGAAAATTATACTTTCATTTGAGGGAGTATGTGATGGTGATTTCAAGGCAGGATATTGTGGGCCCTTGATAATGTCCTATTATTTATTATGTATAATAAATACTACACTATTGGAGGCATATACTCCTTGTGACCTTTATTTCATCACAGCCCATCCAGACAGGGCGGTACCTGTGGATACAGTAATTTACCAGTTATGTATATTTACCTGTATGGAACTTCTATCAAGACACAGGAGCATTCATGCTGTTGTAATGGTAGCCATCAGTTTTGGTGAGTTTTGAATCCACAGGGAGATAGTGGCAGCATCTTTGAATTACTTTATTGGAAGCAAGAGTATTGTTTGGTGGTGGACTGTTACTTTCAAGTTTTTTCACTGGAAGTTTTGAATATATTACTTTACTTTCACCTGAATCTTGAATTTTGGTCTTTGTCATATGTTTTTGTCATATGTCTTAATTATATACTTAATTTTCTATGATTGGTGCTGCACTTTTACTTTTATGCACATTTATATAGGTTTGGTATACTACCTATTCATGCTAGCCAGGGGCGGACTGACAACTCATGGGGCCCCCGGGCAATAGGGGGTCATGGGGCCCCTGTGTCCTTGCCCAAACTCAAAAAAGCCTATGAAAAAGGTACCAGGGACATCTCATGGGGCCCCCTACTGACCCCGGGCCCTCGGGCAGTGACCAAGTTTCCAAATGGTCAGTCCGCCCCTGGTGCTAGCTGCCTTATATGATTAGATACAGCACAGATATTATTTGTTTTATTTTACGTTCATGCGCATGCACGTAGTTCTGAGCAAAGGCTCACTGCAAGGCTGTCATTAGCATGCACGCACGCAAACGTATTAGCATGCATGGAAAACAGACAAACGTAGCATGTATAAACACTTTGTATGACAATGGTGATGGCCACAACATGGGCAAGATGTCCAACTGTCAGTGCAGTCGCGTTTCGGGGACGAATCCCTTTCCTCAGAGCTTGTGAGGAAAGGGATTGGTCCCCGAAATGCATCAGAAACCTGACCTCACTGACAGTATGAAAAACATACTTGACATATACAGTATATTTTGAATATTTTGGGAATATGAGGATGGGAAGGAATTCAGGAAAAGAGGGTTGTGGATGTGTATCTTTCTGTACACTCTTTATTAAAATTGTATTAAAGACAATGTGCTGTGGTGCTGCGCAAAAAGCTCACAAACTGTACTATTAAACTGTTAAGGTGTTACAACTAAAACTACTTTTAAAAAGTCCCTTTTTTTCCAAGTTGAAATGATTGTATTGCTGCAGTTGTGTTCAGGCCCAGCAATAATGTAAAAGTAAAAAAATCTAAATATTAAAATATGTAATGCAAAAATACAGTGTACCTCACATTAAAAAACAAAAAAACACCACTCTAGGTGTCGGTTCCCTCTTCCACCACCATACACACACTAAATCCCAGGTGCTGGCTCTGTCTACAGCAGACTCCAATATACAGACAAACATCCGAGGGTCGCACATCCAGTAAAATCACTTTTATTTCTTCTAGAAGAAATAAAGGTGATTTTACTGGATGTGCAACCATTGGATGTTGGCTTGTATAGTGTCCCTGGCACAGTCAAAAGGCTGTGGTCTGTCTACAAGGTAAACTGTCAACTGACCCCACAGGTGTGATCAGGCAATTTTCTGTTGTTCTGCTTCTGTAAGGGTTCTGAATGCAAGAACAATAGTTTTCTCTACCTGGTCTGCATGACACTGTTTAAGCTCCAAATGAAACATCTGTAGTAGCAACAGTAGGTGGAAAAGGATCAAACAATGCTTTTGCTGGACTGCTCATGATTAGCTGTTTAACTGATTCAAAGCTGTTTTGGGTGGTCTCTGAGCAGATCATGTTTGCATTTCCACGTATTAATGATCTCAATTACTCCGCAACTGAGGTATAATTGGGAATAAGATTGTAATACCATAAAGTAAGACCTAAGAGAGCACAGAGGGTCTGAAAGTAAGATGGATCAGGTGCTTGTATCATACCCCAGAATTAGGCATTATTCCTTCTTGCGAGTGAATTTGACCCAAAAGATAACAGATGAGTTTGGGAAAAGCACCGTTAATCTCTTCCTGCAATCCACTGGTTTACATTCTATGCCTGACGTAATGTTCTACCACATTTTGACTTGTATTACAGTTCACAATATGTCCCGTCTGCGAAACGGGAGGCAACGTGTCATGTTTATGTTCTGACTGTGATCTATGGCTGTATATGCTCTATATGCTATTTTGTTTCTTCTTATATTAATAAAGTATTTTTGGAACATAATCTCTTCCTGCAGAAAGTATGCATATATGTGGCCCCACTGGACTAGGCTTTTTTTCGTGAGGAGGCATATATGTCTATCTGTCTTTGTGCTGGGAGCACGCTGCATGGCGTGCTTCCAGCCCAGAGACTGTGGTTTCATCAGATGCTCCGGGTTTCATACTACTATTCTGGATGATCACCTGATGGCTGTGATAGCCTCTAATTGGCAATCACAGTGATCAGTCACTGTGAGCCCAGCCCTGTATTTTCTCTCTCTCTGAATGGAGGGGAAAGATACATGTAGAAAAAAACTGAACTCTGTGTGAACAAAAAAAAAAGAAAAGAGAAAATAAAGAAAAAATCTCTAGATCAAGGTATAATCTAGGTCAGTGCCAAACAAGGGTGGACTGACAACTCATGGGGCCCACAGGCAATAGGGGATCATGGGGCCCCTGTGTCCTTGCCCAAACTCAAAAAAGCCTATGAAATAGGTACCAGGGGCATTTCATGGGGCCCCATACTGACCCCGGGCCCTCAGGCAGTGCTCAAGTTTCCAAATGGTCAGTCCGCCCCTGGTGCCAGGGTTAGTGTTTGGGTCAAATAAGGGTCAAAGGTCATTGTCAAAGATCATGGTTAGTATATTTTGGGCAGGATTTTTTTTCTAATTAGTATCAGTGTCAATTAGTGTAAGTGTGTTTTAGGTAGAATACAAAAAAGCAAAATGTGCACTATTGTTTTTGGGCTGTACTAAGGGTACATACAACAACTAACATACAGATATGTGGTATTGCTGTGTTTGTCAGGAACAGGAGAATCTATTTTGTGCTGTTCCTTGGTGGTAGGTTATTGTAGTCACAAGAAATATACAGCTAAGTGTAAAAAAAAAGTGTTTTTTTTTACTATTTTGGGCCAGTTTTACTTTGGTAATATAAATGAAAAATCTGGAGATATCCATTACCATTTACCACCAAATAAAAGCTGAATTTGTCCTGAAAAAAACAAGGTTTAATCCACCTGGATACACAAAGTAGTTGTGATGATATGTACAGTTTTACTAACAAATGTCAAAGTTGCAAAATTGTGCTTAGGCATTAACATTTTTTTTACCCTTAGGAGGAAAAGGGTTAAGAAAAAAGATAATTTCAGTCCTGCAGATTCATTTCATAGTAAAACAATTTCTAGGTCTTTTGGGACATTATAATTATCTCATCCTAATAGCACTGTAAACCACTTTTGCTCCTGAGAGTTAAAAACATCAGTCTTTAAAAACAACTGGGTGGTGAAGCTAATCTATAAGGTACATATTTGAAATGGAACAGGTTCTCATAGGTAAAAAATGTAGTGAGATCCCTACTTTCCTTATACAGCAAAAACTAATGAAATACACTTTAAAGATCCAATAATTTAGCTCTTCTGAATCTGAAAATATTTCCTCAGCATAAGGCACAAGGTGACTCTCAATAGCAACAGCTTTATTTGGTTATTTGGTACACCAACACACTGAAGCAACACACCTGCACTGCAGTGATGTACTATGGGATGTAACTAAATCCTGCAAGAGCTGATGCACTATTCATTTTTCATAGCACAGTACTCTTTCTGCTCACATCTCTGCTAAGCACCCCTATGTATGGGGCCTTGGTAATCTATTAGTATATTTGCATGTCTTCTATTCTTATGACTAAGCCTACAATAATATTCAGGGCAGATTTGAGAACTGAAGAAGACATTAAAGTGTACAATATATAAACCCTGATACTGATCTTCTTTTATTTGCTCCCTTTTTGATCTGTTAAAAATATCACTGAATACGTTTAGCTACATGTGTTCTATACATGCAAAAAAAACTGTTGATCTTGAAATAAATTCATATGTCCTGTGTACACTTCCTGTGTTCTTTCAAATAGTTCTCCAATTTCTTATCTTGCATTAAAGAACAATTAGTTGTGTTGGAAATAAGCAGGTTGATGGGGATTTAGTAGTTTAACAACAGACAACTAGCAGGACTGAGACCAATTCTTGCAATATCAGTCCACAAAAAAGCACGCAGGGTCATTCTAGAATAGAAAATTAGGAGCTGATTGCATTTCTGGCAGAGATGTTTGTCTGTACTTGTAGGGCCTTGCAAAAGATTAAACATAGAAACATTATGCATTGTCACAGCTGCCCCCCCCTCTCAGCAGACCCACGAAGTGCCGTATCCAATCCGTGCTTGGCACCTCCATGAGCTGGCACTGCTGCTCAAAGTCCTGAAAGAACCCCTCCACATCCCTCCGGCTTCTTTGAAGGGTTTAAAGTCCTTGCGGCTGACCCGGGGAGGGGGGTAACCCGCAGCCCTGGGGCTGGAAGGACAGCTTAGCTCATGGTGGCTCCCTTGGCTCTCTCTTTCATGCGCCCTCCGGATAGCCTCTCGCTTGTCCTCTGCCGTGGCGTCTGACCCTAGGAGGGCCATCTTTTCCTTCACCCGAGCAAGCCAGGGGCTCTTGGGCCCTGGGTCATGGCGTGCTGGGGAGGCTGGTGTTGGCCTGCTCTCCTCCCTTGCTGGGGCGTCCTGGGGATCAGCTTCCTGGCCCCTCCAGGTAAGGGACAGCTGCTCGGCCCTCTCCTGCAGATATGTCACAGTCCACTTCCTGTATTCGCTGGGCCGGGCCTGTTCCCCCATCTGCTGGCTTTCGCTGTCTGCCATCTCCTCAGTGTCCTGATCCCTCCACTGCACACCAGTGTGACGGAGAGTAGGCAGGACAGAACTCACAGAGTAGATGGCAAATGCACAAAGCTTTATTGAGGCAAACAGATGACAGTCACTGAATAGGGGAGTTCGCAGGGAGGGTGAATACGCCAGTCCAGGGCGACACGGAAGGACGAACACACTTAAAGTCCAACACGGAGAGCCAAGGGAGAGTCTATGTAGCAAGTAATCCAACAGGGAGTTTGGTGTGAGTCTCTGTAGCAAGTAATCCAACGGGGGGGTTGGTGTGAGGTCAGCACAAGAACAGTTCAAGTGAAGCAGGCAGAGAGCATGTACTCATGGATCTCTGGTGTCTAGCAGACAGTCTTCCCCAGCTCTGGGAGAAGGGGGGTCCTAGGCAGCCTTGGGTCTCTGCCGAGCCTGGCCACAAAAAGGTCCCAGCCGCAGCCCGGACCCCTTCCGTCAGCTATACAGCGGTGAATACCTCGGGAGCTCTGGCACCAGCTTCTTAAAACTGGTCGGACCCCCTAGTCACCTAGGCAACCGGGGGGGGCCCGGAGGTAGCGTGGCTCCAGCTTGTCTTAGGAATGCCTTTCCTCTTTGCAGGAGAGGAGAGGGGCACGGATAAGAGACGGCAGAGAGAGCAGGGACAGAGCAAGGGGCTGGGGGGGGCAGCTGTGACACTGGCATGTATTTCAGAAAGTCCATATTTGTGCAGCTTTCAATATCTGTAGTGCATGAATGTTCTTTGCCATTCTGACCATGTTTTGCATTAGTGATTCTAATTTTGCACCTGTTTAGCAAACTGGAAGTTACAGTTACTCGCTGTATGATCATTTGCCTGATTACCCATCCTGATACAAAGATTTAAGTGTACGTTACATAACTGCGTAACTGTATTGAGTTACACTCTGGAGAAATGAACATACAGCCATGATAACTGCATTCACTATAGACTGCAGGATTGAACATTCAATAAGCATTCCAAAATTTAACAATTGTCCTAGAATTTTATAAACACTTTACAAATTAGTGTATTCTTTTAGCTAATAAGAGTTCTAGCAATTAATAAGAACCAGTTTCGAACATTGCCCTGATATGTGTTTCAAATAGAATGCCTGCAAGATATGATTTTTAAATCTACATGCAGAGTCTGTACCTACAGAATGAATTAGAGGGCAATAAACTGATAACATTTAATGTACAGGGTGATTGAAAAGAAACTCCCTATTTTAAACTATTTATAAATTTTTTATGTGAAGTTACTTTTTTCTCAATTCTTTAATTTATGTTCCTTAATCTATGAAAATTAAATCTGTATTGTTGTTTTTCTTTTCAGATTGATTATTTTGTTTTAAAATTCGAAGCCCCATAATGATGTCCAGACGTTTAACTTTGCAAGAGCGCGCCCAGTTAGCGGCACGCTACGAAGTTTGGAAATCAGTTGTTCAAATGCAAAGATGGTGGAGGACCATCAAAGGAAAACGTGCTCAGATCGATGCAAAGACCATCAAGAACTGTCATGCAAAACTCATGGCGACAGGTTCTGTAATGGATGCTCAAAGAAGCGGTCGCCCTTCCAATGCCAGGTAGTGAGAACAATTCAAGAAATGTTCACTCAGAGCCCAAAAAAGTCCATTCGACAAGCAGCAAAGGAAAGTGGCCTCTCTTTTCACTGTGTACGAACTGTGCTCAAGAAGAATTTTAAATAAAACTCCATGTTATGTGTGTTCTTCTCATATTCATTTTTTGTAGAAATAATGATTAAAAAATAAATTATAAGATTTTTAAAATAAGGAGTTACTTTTCAATCACCCTGTAGATAAATGAAAGGATGGGGGCTTAAGAGGTTTTAAAAATTACTTCTCACCTATTAAGAGCAGTTGAGAGATGAGCACATAATCAAAAACTTGCCCATTTATCTCAGATAGTACAATCCTTGGGGTTTCTGTCCAATGGTCTTTCTACAGTTGATGTTGCTCTTTTCTATTTTTCCAATTAAAAATATCATGGGGTCTTCTCTATTTTTGAATAATACCAATCAAGCACACAAGGCATGTGAGTTGGTATACCATGGGTAGAAAGATAGTAGTAGTAGTAAGTACTTGTAGTAAGAAATATAAGGTGCCCCTGACAAGGTCTTCATGTTACAACTAGTAGAGCACAGCTTCTGGTCATAGAAATGTATGTATACTGGTCTGCTGACCACTGAATGGGCTGAACCTGTCATTGGTAAAAAAAAATGCTATGCATAGTGCCCTGAGTCATCAGTGCACAATCATTGTGAGTTTTGATCTTTTTTTATTTATTTTTTTCATAAAAAGCCATTCAATTTTGGAATTGGAATTATAAATCATTGTTTAATTTAGGAAGTTGTGTTTATCTTGCATATGACATCTAGAATAAACTCAGACCTCTGGTTAAAACAAGTCCATAGGACCACATTTACCTGAGTGTTTATGACTTTGTATATCCTTAAAGGATAACTGTTGCTCCAAAAACAACAGGGTTAGTTTTTGGGTGGAGTGCTTGACATTCGCCATAGAATTGATTTTATTTTGTCTTGCTAACATCATAGTTCATGGAAGATTTGGAAATTATACTTATGAACATTACACTTATATTGACATTTTTTTAGTACAGATAAGAGTACTGTAGTATTTATACATTATACGTATAATTTATATTGTATATTTCACAAATTGTATAGTGCTGCACTGCTGTTGTATATGTTATGTAGTAAGAAGTAGATAGTCCCTCCCAGCCATACTGATACCAGTTCATTCTTCTTTCCTCATTGGGCAGGGACCTCTTTCAATCTGAAGATGGACATTTCTCTCTTTCATACCACAGGGACACCAAAGAAACTAGTAGAGGCATTAAGGAAGTGTTATGTTCAATTTACCTGCCCTGACATTCACCATTTTATTTTTAAAAAATGAAAAAGGTCGGATGACTGCTGATCTACCAATGTGCCCTCTATGATTTCTGCCAAAGATAGGTGTATACAATCGAAGCTCATCCATAGGGCGTATTACACAGGCCAGTATGTACCCCCAGATGAATTTTCTATGTATTAGACGTGGTATTTCCACTGGCACCTTTCTACATGTGGTTTGCTCTTGTCCTGCCCTTTGCCCCTTTTGGAAACACTGTTCAACAGGTAAAAAGTTTTGGGCATAAAATTAGCGAATCTTACATAATTTTGGGGTGCTGAAAACGAAAATGACCCTAAAAAATGTTGATTGGCTCTAGTTTCTATGATATATTCACCCATCTAATGACGTAAGCCATTCAAAATTATGATGCAACTTCAGCTGCATATTGCGCAATTGATACTGGTGACCAATAGAAAATTGCATGTATACTGAGATGATGCAATATTAGCCTTTAATTGCATTACTTCACTGCATAAAAGCTGCAGTATCTGTAGCTGATTGTAGTTCGACAGCGTCTTTACATTTCGTTTTATGCTTATATAGGCTACTCAGTAATGCCTCGAACTTGTGTGAATAAAGCAGATAATTTCTGCTATATCTGCGGTGAAATAACTTTTATCTCACAAAAAAGGAGGATAACAGGAATGATTAAGAAAGCCTACAACTTGTATTTTGGCTGCAAGATAGGAGACCAGGACAAGAGCTGGGCACCACATATATGCTGCAATTCTTGTGGGACGGCACTGGAGCAATGGTTGAATGGAAAAAAGGCATCTATGCCTTTCGCTGTGCCAATGATTTGGAGAGAGCCAACAGATCATGTTAGTAATTGTTACTTTTGTATGGTGCCTCCAATTGTAAAAGGGCTAAATAAGAAGAAAAAGTTATCTGTGCACTATCCAAATATTCCATCGGCAATACGTCCAGTTCCTCATGGAGAGGGGCTACCAATTCCTAAAGCACCAGAATCCTTTGTGGTTGAGTCAAGTGAGGAAGAACCTGAAGCGTGTAGTCACGTGCAGTTGTAAGAGATAGCCCTTTCCTCGAATAAAAGCCAAGAGAAGCAAAACCAACACAAACTGAAGACAAAACTAGTGAGAATTCTAAGTATTAAAATGATTCAACTTAGCTTATGGCTATAATTTTTCTTGGTAATCCTATGCAATATATTATGCCATTTAGGCTTTGTTATGTAGTCAATATCACTTGCTTTATATTTGTGGAAAGACATCTATCTGTGTAATTATTGTGCATTATGTAGTCATTACGCCTATAATAGAAAACTTTCCGTTTACAAAAAAATTAGAGCCAATTAACAAATTTCATTGTTATATTTGAACTCAGAATGTAAAATTCATTAAGAAATGGATCCTTTTGTTTCCAAAACTGGCAAAAAATAAAAATTTGTTGAACAGTGAAATTGGTGGTTGGTGCGCATAGTGATATCTGTGATCTGGTCTTCTGCCTGAATCTGCTTATTTTCTTGTTGGGTGTAATGGAGGATGCGGAAGTGGGTAGGCATGCTAAGCTATTTCTTACTTATGCAATATTTTACATGAGGCAGATGATTATGCTGCACTGGAAGTCTCCTACGCCTCCAACTGTGTCTATTTGAAGGAACGCTACTGACTCAGTTTTACCCTTATATAAGTTAATATACGTGAGTAGGAATTGTCCCAAAAAATTTGACAAGGTTTATTCAGCCTGGATTGATGTTCAAGGCCAGGATGTCTCAGTAAATGCTTTATGATCTCCTTTTCCCACTGCTGAATGTCAGGGCTCCAGGGTATGACCAGAGGTATGTGAACTGACGCAGGGAAACGCAGGCTTCAGATATGTTATAAACAATGTAATTTATTAACACTAACAATACATAAACGCAGTGCAATACTAAAACATAACACAGTGCAAACAAACCAAACCACCCACAGATAACAATACATACAATGCAAGCGTCGTCAGGGAGGCCAATAACAATCGGGCAGGTAGGAACAGGAGGAGCAGGCAGAGAGTAGTCAGGTCACGAGCCGGGTACAGCAACTAACGGGCAGGTAGGTACAGGGGGTCAGGCAGAGAATGGTCGGGGTCACAAGCCAGGGATCAAACAGGAGAAGTCAGCAGAGGTCCGGATCAGGCAGGGTCGGCAACGAATCAGTCAGACAGGCACAGGAACAGGAACAGGGATGCAGGTAACAAGATACAGGGGCCCAGGAAAAACACACACCAAGGCACAGACTGCAGGTCTGGCCATCCCTTAAATACACCTGCATAATCAGCTTCAGGTGTTTGGCTGGCTGCAGGGTTGAGTCTCTGATTGCTGAGAGCACCCGCTGGCCAGCCCTGGTACTGCAGCCCACAAGGCAGGTGAGTCCCACCATTACTGGCAAGTCCATTCCTGACACTGCTCCTCCCCCCACCCCTTTCCCTCCCCCTTCCCCCCATGCACTCTCCTGCCTCCTTATTACCCTCCCTCTCCATTGCTCTGCTCTTTCCTCTCTCCTTTGCTCCCCTCCCCTACCAGTTATTTTCCTGATATAAATTTGTATTAGTTGGTATTAACTGCACTTGTACCTCTCTTTGTACGACCTTAAGAATGTTTACAGCCTTCTACCTTGTCCTTTATGTAACACTGCTCAATACTCCTTACTCAGAAGCTTTCTGTACCATTGTACCATTTGTCTTGGATCTTGACTATTTTGATGTGTGCTGTACTATATTTGCTAACCAATTCAATAAACTGTCTTCTGTTAAAAAAAAAATGAAAATGGTATTCCTTTATTGTATTCTGGCTTCTTCTGATCTATATTGGGTTTTATCTCTAGTAAAAAAAAAACTGTGTTAAAATTTAAGAAAAGAACTCTCTTATAGAGATCAATAGCAGTAGTAACTGGACTATCGGTTTTTGGGAAAGCACCACAGTCCAGTTTGTACACTGTCATTTGTCAATTGATTAGGAAGCTTTGCTATTTGAAACAGTCTATGAAGCTGTGCACAGCTTTCATGATAAGGTTATTGAAGAGAACGAGCATGAAACAATAATAACATAGCGGAAAATCCCTTACTGACCTTATCTATAGTACTTGCAATGCCTGAGTTATTTAATCATAACTATTAAAAAAATAAATGAATAGCTAATCACACTTTGTCATTGAATCTTTCAGTGACTATAACATTAGTTTGTTTATTAGCCGAGCCTCGTGATTTTTAATTTTCTCTTTCTTAATTGAAATATGTTTTTCTTTTAATGTGGGAAACAGCAATTAAAAAAAGAAAAAAAGGAAATGATTTTTCATGGTTGCAGCTATAGAGAATCAGAATAGGTTTTTCGAATGATGTGAGAGGAAATATATGACTTCCTTTACGTAGGATGGTAACAATTGTTATAGGGTTAATGCCAAGTCCTTCCTTTTAGAATCAATGTAATCCTCCATAAATAATATATAATTCCTAGTAATTGCACGGCTGTCCTGCAGATGGATGTTGTAATGTGGTCTTTTTTCAACATCTAGCTTAGCTCTTGCACTAGGTTTTCTGGCTAAGCCGTCTGGTAACCCTGCACGGCAAATTGTGCTCTGATCGTTATGTGAGTGGCCTTGTGTATTGAAAACAGTTCACCCTTTATACAAGAAGCATGCCTCCTTTCACACCATTCACTTGTTTAGTAACAGTTGTTCAGATTGTTTAATTCAGTCCGGCATGGTAATCCAGCAACTGCTGTTTTCAGACAGGTGCAGGGATCAAACATGCTCAGTAAACTGGAACATCTGGCCTGGAAGTGATAATAGGCCCTTTGACTGTATGAGGTCTATGAGAAATGTGGACTTTTCTAATGTTAAATCATGCAATTAGCTCTGTATAATTTTGTGTATTTGTGAAAGTGGGTTTGTATGTTTAACCCTTTGGACTGGACAGAGACAAAATTTGTCTTCGGGAAAAATTGCAGGCCACGACTACCTGAATATAACAAAAACAGCTGAAGACCTTCTATTTTTATGCTCCCTTATTGGCCATTTACAGTGGCTGTTTCTCCCAAAGTTCACATCATGTTAAAGTTAGTAAATATACAGTATGTTTCGTTGTAAGTTTCTTACTTGGTTTTATAGAAATTAAATATGTTAAAGTGAAGTTTGACATTTCAATTTATGCTGGGGTTATATTGTTTTTTTATTTTATTTTGATAGGACCTTTATCTTTTTATCTTGGGTTAAACTCTTTTCTTTTTTTTTCAAATATAAGATCATTTTTTATTTTAAGAGTATACATTCTTCTGATGACAAGATAATGGGAATGGTGTTTGTAGATGCTGTACCAGTCACATGCACCTACTGATACTCTTTTATTAATTTTTTGGGGGGGGTTTTTGTTTTACGTTTGTTTTCTCATGTTTGTTTGTTTTGTTCTGCTACAAGTGGGCTTTTGTTTGAGGGATGGTGTTTTGGCAGTTTTTTATTTCTTTTGTACAAGTACAGAATGCACCTAAGCCACCTACATTGCTCACATTCAATGCAACCCTCCATATACCCATAAGAAAATAAAAGTTAGGCACACACCAGTTGTGACTATTGTTCCTGATTAAAACTGCTCTGCTGCTTGCAAATTTTACACTGCTGTATCCTCTGCAGTATCTTACATATTGTAAAACCCCAGCCTGTGCTCTTTGTCAGTAAATTTGGGCCTAGGCTTGCTCAATAATATTGTCCTGCTACTGGCCAAGTTACACTACCATATCATCTGCAACATCTTATTTCCTGTAGTTTTTCTGCTTGCATATAATTGAAAGATGGAAGTCAGCAAAATTTCACCTCAATCACTAAGCTCTGGCTAAACCTCCCTTGTAAAGTGGACAGGCAATTTGCCTTTAGCAAAGCAACTTTTTTGTCTCTAATACATTTTGGCCTATTATCCCTAATTAAAAAGTTCTGATGCTGGCCAGTTTACAATGCTGTATCATCTGTGATTTTTTATTTGTTAATGAGACCTTAAAAGAAAGTGGCCAGTGGGAGAAGAGTTTTGCACTGCCAAGGAGAAGTACAGCCACAGTGAAATACTGGCCAAATTCTATCTTCCATTTAAATGTGGGCTTATTTAACGTGTCACTGTTAAAGCTAACTAAAAATAATTTTTTTTATAAACTGAAATGAATCAGATTGGACTGATGGTGCTGTATGTAAGCAAGGCTTATTGTAAAAAGAAAAAAATCAATTCCACAGCTAAATATGTGCTGTCAGTGTAGGCTGTTGCTGAGACTGTCTGTGAAAATCATCCTGTTCCATAACACTATGTACAGTTTTAGGGCATCTCTCAAGCACGTCATTTACCTACCTCAATACCAACATGTTAACCCCTCTTCCTTTCCATGCCATTTTTCAGTTTTAAGTGCTGTGATACTTTAACTGACAATTACTGAGTCATGCAGTAGTGTACCCAAATTAATGTTGGTGGTGTAGGACTACCCCCTTAGGAGTCACTCTTTGTCCTTCTGGACCCCTCTCTGAAAGCCCAACCCTGCTGACACCACAGGATTCCTTTGACCAGAGTAAATTACCACCAGAGAGTATACTCACACACAGATTAGAGAAAACTGAGGTTTATATTAAACTTCAATGTAAGCTTGGTTGAACAGTACAAACTGGTATTGATACTTGGAATGGCAATGATTACTCTTAGCAACTGTAAGCAAATAAGTAACAGATATAGTAGAATCTCAATCAATGTTAGCAGGCCTTCTTTTCAGAAGCTAACCCAATACCTTCGACTTGAATTGGTGTCAACCCCAGTGAGCAATAAAAACTAGCAACAATGGAACTAACTCACTTTGAGCCCTCATAATCTGTTGGCAAGGATTAAATCTAAAATAAAAAAGCACTTTGACCAGGTAGTCAATGTCCCCTTAAATGCAGTGAGGATTCTTCTGCGCACTCACTGGGGCCCAGTTGATGCACAAGTAAACAGTGATGTAGGCAATAGTTCCTGACAGGATTAATACAAAGGGGAGGTAGAAGAAAAGACAAGGACTTTTCCTTTAAATGACACTTTACTTGGGTCTTGTTTCATTTAATGCACTGAGAAAAGGGCAGCTTTAGGCAAATGAAGTGTCAAACAAGTAAATGGGCTTGTGGGCAAAAGGGCAACTACTCTGGGACACAGTAACCAAATGCAGTGGTGGTAGAAGTTCCTTCTGGAGGGTAGGCCAATGGTTAAGGGAGCATTGAGGTGATCTGGCCTGCAGAAGGTGTGTACTGCAGTCAGCTCTGATGATTTGACTGTGCTGCAAATGTGTTCAACAGTAGTGGCTATGAGAACTAGGCCACAATATGTGTTAACTAAATGCAATGTTCACAACTGTGTGCAGGTAAAGCAGCAGGTATGAGGAGAATGTCAATGTTCTCTTGCTTAACTGGTGTAAGTGACTCTCTTACCCGATTGGTGGCTTCCAGCAGGTCCTGGCAGTCTGTTTCCTGGCGGATGGGGACCCCCAGAGGTTCTTTGACCTCACAAGCAGCATTCCGTTCAGTCACTGCTCTCTGGGTCACCTGCTGGCAGACTGTCTCTCTGAACAAGGTGGTAAGGTCAACGGTTAGTGGCTCCCCCTTACTTCTTCTCTCTCTGACTCTGCAGCCTGGTCCGGTATTCCAAAAGCACATCTCTCTCTTTGCTTCCTCTCTCCAGCTCTCTTCCCTCTCACTTCCTGTCTAGTCTCCCAGGTTTTTGTATATATCTGCCCCCGCCCACATGCCTGCTCTTCTGGGACGTAGTCCTCTGGTACACTGCTCCCCAGCAAAGTCCGGCAATTCAGCATACAAGGTCCATGGAGCTGTTCTGCAGAATGTGAGAGACACTGAATTTGCAGGACACTGCCATCTTGTGTTGGTTTTATCATCCTGCAGCTGACATTACAGCAGGGTGCTACAGTGGTATTTAATAACCCTTTTTGTATTTAATCATATAAAAAAGATAAAACATTTTGGAAAAAATATAAACCGTTTTCTTTACTTTCTGCTTTGAAACAAATCAAATAAAAATATCAGGACAATACAAACACCTCGAAAATTATTCCTTTTGGAAATTAGGCTTTGACATTATGTTTGACATGTAGCAAGCACAGCACCCTACCTGACACTGAAGGAAAACACATATGCAGTGTATATGGACCTGCTATCAGAAGTCATACAGGTATATGGTAAAATGTTTCATTCACTGATTTTAATGATTCATTTATTGATTTTATTCATCTTTTAACAAACTGCTTAGTTGCTGTTAGAGGAAAGAGAAAGCCCGAAGTTTGTTTACAATACATTGTTTACAACTGTGCTAGCTGTGATTGGTTCACAGTGGTCACAAGGCACGGAGCCACTCTGATCGGCTCTTTAGATTTTGCCAGTGATCTGTGCTGTCTAATGACAGTGTGATCCCAGGCATTGTGAGGGCACCTAGCTAGCGTATGCATAGAGCAAACAAGGACATATGAAAATTTTCTCTCAGAGCAGGTGGCCCAAGGAGTCGTTTAACTACAATGGCTGGTCATGAGGGAGTTAAAGGATTTTGCCTCACCCCCCCCCCCCCAACAGTATGGTATTTTTTTTATTACTTTTGCGTTAGTATATGTCTCAAGTGCCAAGATGGGAGAAATTTATCATGATTGGCCTCCCTTTCCCCCCCCAAAGACTGTATTGGGATTCACCTCTAAGTTCAGGTTTATCAAATTTAAAACAAGATTCACTGAATTCTTGGCAAATTGAACCTGGTAACATTTGCTCATCACTAGTGGTATATACAGAAACTGTTGTCACCATGGTATTGTAATTAATTTGGCTGCGTTCTTGCCTGCATCTTATCTATAATATGACATGGGCCAATTCCTAGGCTACAAGAAAAGAAAGTCAGAGCTCTCACTACCACATGTATGAATCATCAATACCTACAGGGTATATGGTTTTGATGTTTTATAACAACCTTTGTGTGCTGGATTAAGCGCCTTTCTCCTTTGGCAAGGCACTTTGTTCATGTGTGAGGAAAATATAAATTAAAGCTGAACTCAAGGCAGATATAAATGAAACAAAAAAATGCATCTCTACAGTCACTATTACATCATTTAATATACACTGCAAATAGTGTAAGCACCTAAACTTGATTTTCAATTAGCCTCTTGCATTTCGTGTACAGAAGAGCTCAGACTGGAAGAAGAAAAGGCAGCACACAGAGAAAACTAGCTGTGCTGCAGTGTTCATGTGACAACAAGTGACATGCTGATAGGACATAAGTGAACAATGACAGAGATGCGCTTGTTAGTGTGCTGCTTCTCCTTTCACTGTCCAGTCACAAGACCAGTATGTATAACATAATTACAGATGAGAAAAATCAGGTTTCTTGCCTGGGAGATACAACTGTGCTGTGTGGTAGAGCCCTATAAATATCAGGTCTTGATAGACACTGATATAAATCATATGGACAAAAAAAAATCCCATATATTTATTTAATCTGTGCATTTAGCCATTCATTAGATTTCAGCTATAATATGTGACATTTTATTCCCTCTATGCAAAGTAGGGCAATTCTACTGTCTTGTAGTGAGACACTTAAATATATGAGTCTCACAATGTTTCCATTCTGTCAGATAAATTGGAATATGTATGTCACTGTGTCAGTCATTAACAGGTCAAATCTGTACATGAAAGACTGATGTGCAAATGACTTGGTCACGATATGTCCCAGTGAAATTAGCAGGACACTTGTAAATTACAACAGTTCCATTTTATAACTCATAACTTGAGTGACTAAAAGGTAAATTGGTGCAATAAATGCCATGAAATGTTTGCTGTGTTGCAAAGAAATGACAAGAAGAAAATTAATATAATGTATGGAAGGCCAAAGGGCATTGAAAGAGTTAAGGATTGTATAGGGAATGAGGAATTTAACAGCAAGCTCCTAGAGACTTTCTGTAAGATAAAAGTGAAGAGAGATGAAATGCTGAAGCAAAATGTTGCCAACAAAGAAGATAGATAGATAGATAGATAGATAGATAGATAGATAGATAGATAGATACAGTAGATAGAGTGGAGAGCAATGTAGATAACATAAAAACAAAAGTAGCTTAGAGAGAACATGAAGAAACAAATATCTACAGCAATCACGTCAATATACTGTGCTGTAATGATTTATAAGATCATTATACCTAAGATATCTTGTGACATTGCTTTTAGTTAATAGATTTGTAGTATATTTAAAATCACCTATGCCTGTGCAGGAGTTTAGTTGATTATGCAGCTTTTATTTATCTTCTGCTTTCTACAAGATTATTTCATCCTATATATATATATATATATATATATATATATATATATTTATTTTTTATTGCTAATATCTTATGAGACGTTTGCACATTTATAAATTTAAATGTATTTGATGTATAGTACAGTGGCACAATGGCTCCCGCTTGCTGTTTCAGCCAATGAGGAGCAGAGACCGGGACAGCTGAGGCTGTTGTGCACATCGCTGAATCTTGATGGGGCTCAGGTAAGTATTGAGGGGGCTTTGGAGCACTGCTGCACACAGAAGGTTTTTACCTTAATGCATAGAATGCATAAAAGTAAAAAACCTTGAGCCTGTAAAACCATGTTACTACCCTGGAATTACAAACACTCCCCCTGGGGAGTAAGCACACCATCGTAAGGGCCCAACGTCAGCAGGATTGTATTTAGTGTCCCACTGGCCTGTGGTAGACTAGGTTTGGGATTTAGTAGTTGGAACACACTTCTATTGATACTCTCTCTATTTATTTTGTTACTTCTGAAGCAATTTTGGTCCTTTACTTTGTCCTGGTGTACTGGCTGGAGGTGTCAGGGCAGGGGCCGGGGAACTGACAGGCAGGCCTAACAATGTAACGCACTGGCTGACGACAACCACTACCCACAGACCGAAGTCCCTCAGGGCGCGGAGTCTAAGTCCCAGGCTGCCCTTCACCAGGGCCCCTGATGGTGGGGATGGACTTGACGCAGCCAGGAACCAGGTCGCGGCCCCCGAGACACCTCAGCTGCGGTAATGGCCGCCGCCAATGGCGTGTAGCTGGTGGAAGAGACAAAAGAGTAGTCAGGCAAGCCGGGTCAACAACAACAGGACAAAACAGTACAGGACAGCAGATGAGAATCACAGGTCACGAGCCGGGTTCAGCAACAGAGGGTCAGATCAAGGGAGAATACAAAGAATAGTCAAGTCACAAGCCGAATCAGATACCAGGAGAGTCACGAGAGTCAGAACAGAGTAATAGCAACACAAAGACACAAGACACAAGTGCAAAGAGCATGTGCGGGCCACAGGCTTATATGTCATCAGCCACACCCCTCTGGGGGATGGACCACAGAGACCTGAAGGCATAAAAGGATTCCCATCATGCACAGCAGAATCCAAGATGGACGCCAGCACACGGAGTAACATAACCTCAGGGAAAAGGTAGGACCTTGACAGGAGGGGAACGCCAAGCAAGTGAATACATTGCCTTTGGTCACGTATAAATCTGTATTGGTACAACTGTTACTTATTGTTACTTAACCAACTGGCAACTGGGGTGAGCATCACATATGCAAAGACAAAGTTAACATTAAAATGTTCTTAATGAAGCAATAGGCAACATCCAGATTTTGGAGGCCCTGCTGTGGAAGAGTAATTATATTAGGATCTATGCAATCAGTTGTGATGTGTTTCACAAGTGCTAGCATGCATAATGACATGTACCATCACATAGGGAAGCCAGAATCATAACTAAGAGGATAAGGCTCAGTTCACAGTAGTTCACACATAAAGTCTCATGACTAGTCAAAACCCATTTATTTAAATGGCATCCATTCCAATCTATGCGACTCAAGTTGCAGCATCTTCAAAAAAGTTCCTGCACTACTTTGACTTAGAGCCCCAAAAACTCTAATTTCGCCTGAAAGTCACAAGCAAGTCACACGGCATAGTTGTACTGGAAGTCACATGCAATGGGGTAGCACTAGTGTGAACTGAGCCTGAAACAGAGACAGAACAACATATAAAAATATAGGAGTGCAGGCTTTGCTAGGACTGTGAAAGACACCCTGGGGCACGCTAAGGAGAGGAGTTGTGCTGTGAATAATAGTCATGCCAAGGTCACTGCAAGTGGGAATGGCTTCAAGCGGATGATTACATTGAACCTGAGCCTACCCTGCACAAATGTGTCACAGCCCTTGTACTTACAAATATGCCCTAATTACTGTGCACACAGGCTATACACACAGATCTTACATTTTGTCTGGATTTACTTTAAAGAGCAACTTCATTAAAATAGTTATGGATTTATAAACAGCCAGTCACTTTAGTCAGGAGTACAACATATAGGTTGACTTGCTAAACCTGGAGAGTGCAAAAAATGGTGCAGCTGTGCATGGTAGCCAATCAGCTTCTAATTTCAGCTTGCTCAATAAGCTTTCACAAAACAAACTGGAAGCTGATTGGTTTCTATGTAGATCTGCACCAGATTTTGCACTCTCCAGTTTTAATAAATCAACCTCATAGTGTATAGAGTGAAATGGTTTTAGACACGAACAGATACAGCACAGCTTACAGAATACAGTGGTCAGGAGTAAATGTCTCCTTATGTTATTGGTCAGTTTTGAGTGCAATAATTAATGTTGGCAATCAGTAACGAGTACCTCTTAAACATTAGTGGTCAGGGGTGAATGTCACCTTATGTACTGGAAGTCAGTGCTAAGTGCATCCTAGGTATTTGTGGTCAGTGACCCCAAGATTTTGGTGGTTCATGCCCCTTATACAATTGATGGTCAGTGCAGGGTGCCCCTTAACATTACACTGGTGATAACTGGGCAGTGCCTCCATAGCAATGCTGCTCAGTGATGAGTGCTCCCATAATATTGGTGTTCAGTGGTTATGGCCTCCATAACATTTGAGCTTAGTGGTCAGTATCTCCTTTCTTTGAGCAGTAGAAACTTCATTTACCTGAGAAAAGTTGCACAGGTACATTTTTGCTCAATTGAGTGACATTGCACCAAGGCTATGAAAAAATTAAACAAACATTAAATATTAATAAAAGTTCATAAAAAAATGTTATGAAGAAGGTAGGAAGTCCATAATTTATTGCGAAGTAGAAAAAATTACAATTAAAAATTATTTTTGCAAAATGGTAAACAATCTACTCTTCCAAGTGCTAATCTGCTTCTTCCACACATCCATTTATGAATCTCCCACTAAGGCAAACAAACCAAATGTCCATGAAGGTCAAATAGTGTATAAATTATTAACAAGCTTCTATGGTAAAGATATTGACATCTCTGATGGTACTCCTCAAGGCACTATCATGTAGAATAAAATTGTGGCAGTTACGCTTTTTATGCCACACAATAATTGTAATCAAGTCTATATTTTTAGTCAAAAATACATTCAAATGAATTTTAGTGCACGCATACGCAATATAATACCCATTTTCTTTTGGTAAATTTATAAAATGTGAGGTTTCATCAAGTAAATAGTTACAAATAAAGTATTCCAAGGCTTAAAATTGAAATGGTGAAAAACTGCAGTACCCAAAACTGTCTATAGAAGGTATTGAAAAACCTTTACAGCTCATCGATTTAGAGTCTCCAGTGAAGATGGTCCCAGAAGCATTGCTCCCACTCCAGTGTGCAGTGGTACTTCCGGTATGTGGCACAAAGTTTTTTTGTACGTGCACAGTTGCATGCATATGTGCATGTATGTAGGGGAAGGGTGCTTTTAAAAAATGTTTGAGGTGTTTTCTATTTTATTTTGTTCTTCATTTTTAAAATAACTTTATGGTTATCACGATGGGGTGGATAAGCCTCCTATGTGATAGCATAGCGCAGTTAACAGGTTGCTTTAGGGCAGTGTTTCTCAACTCCAGTCCTCATGGACCCCCAACAGGTCATGTTTTCAGGATTTCCCTCAGATGAAACAGCTGTGGTAATTACTAAGGCAGTGAAACTGATCAAATCACCTGTGCAAAATAATGGAAATCCTGAAAACATGACCTGTTGGGGGTCCATGAGGACTGGAGTTGAGAAACACTGCTTTAGGGAGACGTCAGGGAACATTAAACCCTTAATGTTACCCCTGTACTTTGTACTTGATCAGCTTCTACTCAACCAGAGAGGCCAGAGATTGATAGCTCTGAACCCAGAATTCCAGGGTTAATATTTAAAGAGGAGACCAGGGAATGGCTGGAGGTCCTGGCCACCCAGGAGGGATAGGTGAGCATGGGGAAATTGCTCAAGAGCCCAGAACATATGAAGAAGTGATCGTGCAGCTATAATCATATCTGCTATATAGCCAGCAGCCAACAGTAAGAATGTAAATAAACTCCCAGCTGCTATAGCATATGATATATTATGCTGGTTAATTAAGGTAAATACATTTCTGGTTCATCAAAACAAAAGATGGGGAACAGTGCAGATGTTTGGCATGCCCACTACTGAGACAGACCTATAACTCAGGAATCAGCAAAGCTCATGATCCTTGCTAGGTATGTGCTTAAGGTCAACCATTAGTTCAGCCTGAACCTGAGTTGTTTGTGGTTCACCAAACAGGCAAACTAAATGACTAGATAGCTGCTTCACCTTGATGTCATTCATTTGGTGGTGGAATGTCTACTGCTCCTAAAGGAATAACCTCCTACCCATTTGGCTTGTTTCACATTGTAAATAAACTCTGTGTCCAACAGCACTGGGGGAATGTCATTTGCAATTGGAGTCCATTGAGAAAGGATACTCAATGCAGTGTGACTGTTGGAATCTTTAAAAATTCCATAGTCAAGTTGCTAGGCTGAATCAGTATTGTCTAGGCTGAATATACAGTAGATATGCTGTGAGTGTGTGTGTATGTGTGTTTGCTTTTAAGCCTTGATTGACAGTTTTTCTTTTTTTACCTGGCCCAAGATGGATAAGCACAATAGACTCTCTAAGGATTATTTAAAGATTTTTGTAACACATGGTTTTTATTTTTTATGTTCTGTGGTGAATGGCTAAGGGTTCTAACCTACCCCTTTACTAATAGTCTGGGGAGGGCATAGCAACTTACCTGCTTCCATGGGAAAAGGTAAACTAAACAAGACTCCATCACCAAAAAATGTATACACCATTTTAGGCCCCCCTATGTTATGTACAACTCAGTACTAAAGGACATATTGGATGATATCAGTATGGCAGGGATCTAAATGCTTTATTGCCCTGTGTGAGGGTGTTGGGGACAAGTTTTTTTCTACAGTGTTAATAATAGAATGTATAAAAAAGCTAGATACCACCCCCCCCCCCCAAAAAAAAAAGGAACACACAGTTCAGTTCAATACATATCTTTTCATCTCTTCTTTCACATTTTTTCCACTCAAACTTTTAAATAAAAGCTCTTCAGAAATATGCCCTGCCTCAAACAACACACTCCACTAAGTAAATGTATGTGAAGATTCATAACTAAAAGCTCACATTTATGGTATTCTTAAATAAAAGGTTAAAAATCTTTAGAACAAGGATAAAGGGTTTGGCTTATGGACCTTCTAGGGGTTTTACTTTGCAGAGTGCACTGATTCATGATTGAGTTTTAAAATGCTTTTCATATTGATTAAACCCAAAGCAAGTCATCTAACTGAGCATTGATGTCTTTTTTGTGGAAGTACACATAAGCATCCAGTTCAAATTCTAGTTTCATCGAGATGGGGAAACTTTCAAACGTATTAGGATTTGTTAAAAGTTTTTTTATTAATACATGATATACTCTTTGAGATTTTTTTTTTGTCAGAAAAATAAATTACTGGTTTGGGTTGCTGTCTGGCCTTTTCTGTAACATACAGACTGAGGAATCAATTGATACATGAAATTACATCTTGTTTTTTCTTTTTATTCAGCTTGTGGTTGACCTTCTTTTAAAAGTTGCCTGGAAACTGCTAGGAGAAGGAAAGAGGTGCTTCATCCTAACATGCCCATTATATTAGCCCTGCCATTCAACCTTTTATTTTGTCCCTGTACCCTTTCAAGACTGCTTCCCCCAACTATACAGCTACACAATCTAAAAGCCTATGTGTTTTCCGATTAGATGAAAAATATATTGTCAACAAACTGCTGCACAATACACAACAGAATTTGGAATTAATGCTTGTGCTGATAACATATTGTAGATATGTATCTTAGGCTTAAGTCAAAGGTTTAAAGTTCATTTGTTATTAATGAAATCATTTTTAACTGGCTAAAATGATAAAATTCAAACCCCCTTAATTATCCTTTTAAAGCCCAACTCCAAATGCACACCTCATCTAGTCTTCTCTTCTTCACCCCCCTTCCCCCTGTTTTTAGGAATTGGGTAAATTGATAATATGCATTGTCTAGCTGCAAGAACTACAGAAAGGAGTGCAGTGTCTTTGAGGAACATCATTGGATAGGAAATGAGTATTGTAGTGAAAGATGCGTTTTTTATTTTAACATAATCCAGAATTATTCTTAACCTTCATTTGAAGCTGATGTTTTTGAATGCCAACAATTTTTAGGAGTATGAAGAGCTGTCCTGTCCTCTTGAGCTTCCTACACATAACTATTGGTCTGTAAGGACATCTCAGGGCTTCTACAGAGTAAAAACCTTGCCTCAGGTGGTGACTGTAAGTGACCTGGGGGGCAGTACTTGCTAGTGCTAAATTCCCTCAAGCACCCCCACCACCAGCAGTCAGCACACAGTATTTCATCATCTTTCAGTCTTCCAGGAGAACTTGTAACTAATAAGACATCATAAAGCAGAGAGGAGGGATCTCACAGCTCCTAGCAGCATTCCGATAATGCATTATATATGTGGCTGGCCTGGCACTGCATCTATCTATTCTACACAACAGTTTAGGATAGCCTTTTTTTATCTAGGGTGCCCAGGCACCCTGGGATGCCTTCAGGTTTCTTAAGTGGTGCCTTGGCAAAATACCTAAAAATTGCCTCAAAACTGTATACAAGCCTGCAGATGGATGAAGCCTGCCTTTTAGTCACACAAAGACACAGGTTTTCATTGTCCACTATTACAACCTTTAAGCCACCAGCAACAGTTGATAAGGAGTACATTGGGCACTTGCACAGCATCATTGTTTGCCCCTCCCTTTCAGAACTGGTATCATATTAGCTGAGAGAGGGAGAAAAACTGAGGTGGAAGAGAAACATTGGAATGCTAGTCAGTAAAGCCGGCCATAGATAAATTGAATCTTGGCTGGTTCATCAGGGATCGGCCGAGATTTGATCCATCTATGAGAATGCTGGTTGTACCCAAGTTCATCCATCAATCCACTTCAGTACAACCAGCCTGCCAGATATTTTACATGTGATTACTGGTGGCTATAGCCACTAGCAATAATCATTCTGTTCTACCGGCTGGGTAGGCTTCCTGCGTTAATGGGGGAATCTAGCGATTTTCTTTCCTGCAACCTGCAAAGAAAATTAAATCATCTATGGCTTGCCTAAGAGTGTGCAAAAGTGTATTTGCTTTGTAAGAATAAATCACCTCTAACGTTGGGTGTTCTATTTGTGTGGATGATGCTGCATTATGTTAAACGATTAGTTTAGTTTTTTTACATTTTAGAATGGGATGCCTTGAGAATATGCAGAATTTTAAAGGGTGCCTTGACTGTAAAAAGGATGAGAAACACTAGCCTAGTTTGAGATCTGGAACAGGTCAGGAGTTGCATTGGGGGCACCACAGTGGTTTTTTTTTTTGTTTTGTTTTGCTTGGCGCGGAGTCCCTCTTGACATCCATACCATATTCTCATGAATGTGCAATTAGGGGGGACCCTGTGACATGCACTGTAGTCAAATGTAGAGTATAGAAGGCACTGGTCTACCTTCTGATGTGATATCTGGGGGATGTTTTCTACTTGCTGAGTGTAAAGTGGTACAGGCAGTTAACAGCCATTGCTGTGCTAAACATATTGTGCAGCTTAAGTACAGCATTTTGGCTGTATACAGAGTGGATTGGGTCCTTGACAAAAGTCTAGTCAGTATATGAAAAATGCAATATCATTAACAGGTTGGTCCCTCTATGTTCTTGGTTCTGGCTATCCTTATATTAGACAGATGTCTCAGAATTGCTATCTGAACTCATGGTCGGCCATATGTAGGATCAGCTGCTTTATTACTATTATGAACTCATTATTAGCTACATCTTCAAAGTACAACTAGCACCAAATAGCCATACTTGGGTAAAACAGTGCCGTTGATTCCTCCACATTGCCTATGCCTGCTCTTTCTGAAGCAATATTAAAAAACCACTCACTTTTTCCTACAAGAAATGAGGTACTAAAGAAGCATTCTGTGAAATGCGTCAACCTCGGAAGCTATATATTTAGGAGTGATTTGTATGTACTGTAGTTGTTTTGTATGCGCCTACCATTTTGTACTAAAGGGGATGTCTAATTTCCCCAGCATGGATTTTAACATGTATACTTTTTTAAATTACTACATTGTTGTCTGATTGTTTTAAATGAGTATATATCCCTTTGGGGCATTTTTTTCTATACCTAATAGCCTTGAAAATGAGCATTACATATTTTAACATTTGGCTCCTATTGACTTCATTGGCTTTCAAATTCAACACCCAAAATTCAGTAACAGTCAGCTCTTCACTATTAGTAAGCAGTGGGGAGGGATATAACAGCCTTATGTGGATTCCTGACAGTGCCTTTATAATTCAGTTTGGCAATGTCAGCAACTAGGTTTATCTATTCTATACAGCATTCCAGAATGAGATTTAGGATAGGCCAGCTCTCTGTTCTTAGTACTGTTCAGATATACAAAGCCTGAGATATCCGGATATATACAAAAAATATGCTTTTGTGTTATCCATCACTTGCAAATCTATTTTTTATTTGGGATCTTATATTTTTTTCTATTCATTAGTAAACATTTTTGAAGATGTGAAGACAATTTGTGATTATTTTTGTTCTTTATATTTGGTACTACTTTTGAGTGAACTGGCCTGGGTTTGGTTTGTGAAAGGATCCACAAACCCCAAACACAGCACCCAAACCCCACTGCAGTCTATGTGGGCTGAATCTTGTTATTTTTTTTTCTGGCCTTTTTCAAGGCCAATTTGCAAGCTTTTAGTAAAAAGGAACATGTGTATTGCCTTTGAGGAAATGTACCAATGCGAAAAAACTTTGAAAACTTTGAAAAATACCATTCAGAAGGGAACAGATATTTTAATGATGCTAACTAAGGATAAGTTGTATTTTTAGTGGGAACCTAATGCCTTTATTTTTGATGGGTGCCCCATTAACATCTATACCAGACCCTATTCTAGGATTAGGCTCTGGAATAGATCAAGGGAATGCTTACTGCTTGGTTCACAAACAGAATGAAGCAACCAGTCATTTACCAGCATTTTTTCTTTGCAAACGTTTTGCTATAGTAGGTTGTATACATAGTACAGATTCACTGTTTTATGTGCATGTTAAGAACAGACATGTTATTTAAGGAATTTTGCATTTTAATGCTGCCATTTAAGCAATATTAAAATTGCTGATCCCCACAAAATGTAATTTTAAAAAATGTTTTTGCTTTGGTACATATTCTCCAGGGCAGTGCAAGCCCCCTATGTCATTTGTTTGCCAATCAATTGCCTATTAGCTTTGAAAATGGCCACTAATTTTTAATGTTTGGTTCCTATTGACTTCAGTTGGGTATACTTTTTGGCACTTGGACAGTAATGCCTGTAGAAGTCCCCCTAAAGTGAACCCAGGTATGTTTGACTCATCAGACAGCAGAAAGGTGAAATCTAATGACTTCCTGTGCCTTCCTGAATATTTATATTTTTTGGCTGCCAATGCTAGGCACTGGATTGATCTATTCTGCACAGCATTCTAAAATGAGATCTCTGACTGGGCAGCTCTCTGTTCATAGGTACAGTTCAGATAAACACACACTGAGATTTGGGCATTGTATGCTATATATGCAATTCTACTCCTGACTGATTTCTCTGGCTGACTAAACTTGGAAAGTAGCATATTCTCTCTAATATCATGCTTCATCTAATAGTTGTTGGGAGCATCTTATAGGAGAGTTACACATTTGAAAGAGAGTGGTTTCACTTTCCTGTAGAATTTGCTACAATTAGTAATCACCATTGATACCGATTTACTTTTGTGCTATCCATCAATTACAGATCAGTTTTTTTAGTCTGGGATCAGAGTTTTTATTGTGCTTTTTTTATTATTGTTTCTTTTATTATCAATAATTAAAAATATTTGTATGTATCCACAAAATCTCGCACACATTCACAAACCCAGCCTAAAATCTGAAAACCACAAATGTAGCGCCTGAAACTCCACTGATGTATATGAGAGTTGAATCTTATATTTTTTGCTGGCCTCTTTTAAGGCCAATTTGCAAGCTTTTGGCAAAAAAAAGCTTGAGTAGCTAGGCTCTGCCATAATGGAAATATACCAATGGAAATAAATGTTATTATTCAATAAACCATTAAGTACAGCATCAAAAATACACAATGCTTTTAAAAAAACATGTTTCGGGGATGCCTTAAGCCTGCATGTGAAATGGCACAACTGCATCTTGTACTCCTGCAAAAATGACAAAAAAAATATTGCTGCTAAATGACTGTTCCCAACCTGTCTTCTTCTGTTTGTAAAAAAAAACCAACATGGGGTCCCCAGCTATATCCATACCAAGCTCTTATCTACTGATTAAGGGTCTGGGTATGATTTTGATGTGGACTCCTCCTTAAAGAGAATAAAATGTATCATTTAAAAGAGGTCTGGTATGGACCTGGAATGGATCTCTGAAACAAATCCATGCCTTACCCTTATGCAGGCATGCAGCCTGGTTGGCTAAGATAGAGGGAGGGCAGAGAGCATGTTCCCTATATTAATAAATGTGGGTGTGGTGGGTTAATATTACCAAGTGCCACTTCACTGTGATTGACAAGGATTCAAGTTGCCAGATATTGTGATTGATGTGAAATTACATTGGGAGCAGGGGCAGACTGACCATTTGGAAACTCGGGCACTGCCCGAGGGCCCGGGTTCAGTAGGGGGCCCCATGAGATGCCCCTGGTACCTTTTTCATAGGCTTTTTGGAGTTTGGGCAAGGACACAGGTGCCCCATGATCCCCTAAAAATGTATTTTGCTACACATCTTTGGTAAAAAAAAAAAAATCCAATAATTATATTAATTGGTTTGTGCAAAAGTTATAGTGTCTACAAACTATGGAATATATACTGGAATCAGCAATTTATAGTGGGACTGTGATAGTGTGGACGGTGCTAGTTGACACTGGCTGGAAGGTACTCTAACTGACATTAAATAGTGACACTAATATACTGATCAGTGCTAATACTGTACACTGTCACTGTACTAATGCCACTGGCTAGAAAGAGGTTAACATCTAGGGGAAATCAAAGGATTACCTGTGTGTCTAACAAGGTATAATGTGTATAATGTGTGTAATGTAGCCTGCTTTTACTTTACTAAATGGCTGTTCCCTGTACGCAGAGTTCTGCATTTTGTAAACACAGAACTCTGTGTGTTATAGGACACAGCTGATGAGCTGACATCAGCCAAAATCATTGGCTGAAATCAGCTGCCAAACTCGTGCTCTGCCCAATCAAAGCCCAGGATATGCATACCGCAAACCCAGAATAAGGCAGATCACTTACTGTATATATACATGACTGCGCCTGCCTGTGCCACCCTGCCACAGTAAATGTACAGAAGTGGGACAACAAGTAGTTAAAATTTATACAAACCCCAAACCAAGAATGTACTGTTTTGCAGCTTACTAGTCCCTGGTTATATTCATTTTCTTATTTCAAGCTCATTTTTTGACTCTTTTGAAGTCTGCTACAGATGTAGGCTCACCTTTATGAAGCACCGCATGGTTTCTGCTATTTGTTTGGAGGGGCAAGTAGATTGGTGATCACCGGAAAAACGGATAAGAAAGTGGAGCGCATTTACAGCTACTTAGCAATAGTGGTCACGGAAAACTAGTGAGTAAGATGGGTTATTTGTACAGATGTGGATAACAATTTGAAGAGGGATTGTACACATTGGGGGTAGGTTTACTAAAACTGGTGCACTCAAAATCTGTTGCAGATGTGCATGGTAAGAAACAAAATGCTAACCGATTGAACACTCCAAATCACTTACCATGTATCATGTAAACAATTCAGAAAACATTAACCACTTGCCCTCCTGAGGATTTACCCCCCTTCCTGACCAGGTCATTTTTTGCAATACGGCGCTGCGTTACTTTAACTGACAATTACACAGTCATGCAACACTGCACCCAAATTAAATATATGTCCTTTTTTTCCCACAAATAGTTTTATTTCGGTGGTATTTGATCACCTGTGCATTTTTGATTTTTTGCGCTATAAACAAAAAAAGACCGACAATTTTGAAAAAAAAAACAATATTTTTGACTTTTTGCTATTAAACATGTCCAGTAAAAAAATTTTAAAAATCTAATTTCATCATAAATTTAGGCAAAAATGTATTCTGCTACATGTCTTTGCTAAAAAAAAATCCCAATGCGTGTAAATGAATTGGTTTACATGGAAGTTATAACATTTACAAATGGTGGTATATATACTAGAATTTTTTTTTTTTTTACTAGTAATGGCGGCAATCAGCAACTTATAGCAGGACTGTGGCGGGCATTCTGACACTGGGGGGAACTGACTTGGTGTCACTGACATCCCCAGTGACACCAATACAGTGATCAGTGCTAATAAAAAACTCTGACACTGTACTAATGGCACTGGGCAGGAAGGGGTTAACATGAGAAGCGATCAAAGGGTTAACTGTGTGCTGTGTTCTGTTTTACTATGTGGGCTGTGTGTGTGCTTCACTGTAATCACACTGCATTGTATGGCACAAGCAGTGTTCAGGAGCTGAGACGGGAGAGATCTGTGTTGTTTACATACAGGTGTCTTCCCCATCAGTAATACTTTTGACCCAGTGATTGACAGCCAAGGTCGTGAATGGCCTACCTGGAACTGCGAAATCACGTATACATACATGATTTTGATCATCCGTGCAGACCTGTAGCAGTATTTCTGCTATAGGGTGGAGTGGAAGAGGTTAACATAAATAGAGTGCAGCAATCCATAGCAATCCATCCATTTTTTAAATATATTCAGATTTTTTTTAACATATAAAAAAGACATTTTAACATATATTTTTACATATATTTGTAAATGCATTCCAAAAATGTAGATCTGTATTTTTAAAGACATACAGTATATTTGAAAAGTATTTTAAAAAATATTTTTCATATATTTTGTAATAAAAACATTTTCAACATGCAGTATATATATATATATATATATATATATATATATATATGTATATATATTTATTTATTTATTGAAATATATTTTGAAATATATTGAATATGGCCACAATTGTAGTATTTAAAATATATGGCAATATATTTGGGAAGAATATTTTTAACATATATTTCAAATATATTTTTCTTCCACGTGGGTTTTCCCACTACTTTGGAGAATGATTTTTGCACAGTCTTTGAACATCATTGTTATTTGAATTTCACATGTGTGTGGGGATTGCAGGGTTGTTAAAGCACTGAGTATTTTTGTATATAATGAACTTCTCTTGTTTGCTCATTTTTGGTCTGTTAAATAAAGCTTTGAAAGTGTTTTCATATACCGGTACATGTTTGATAAGTGCTAAAAAATATATGTCAGTCCTGCAAAACATTTAGGGCCAGTTCACACCATAAAAGCATTCTCTAGATCCATTCCGGGTGTGTTTCTGTATGCGCTTTTTAATATGTTTTTGATACATTGTTGAAGTGTTTCCTGATGTATTGCAGATTATTTTGGGGTTTTTTTGGGGGTCATTTTAATTGCAAAATATTTATTTTAATCAAGGCAATGCTTCTGGGTCACTTTTTCTGTTAGATCATTTCCTGTTTATCCCTTGGAAGCAGGGGCGGACTGACCAATTTGAAACTCGGGCACTGCCCAAGGGCCCGGGGTCAGTAGGGGGCCCCATGAGATGCTCCTGGTACCTTTTTCATAGGCTTTTTTGAGTTTGGGCAAGGACACAGGGGCCCCATGATCCCCTATTGCCCGGGGGCCCCATGAGCTGTCAGTCCGCCCCTGCTTGGAAGTGTCTTTTGCATGCTATATGCTGTTTTGTAGAGAAGATGTTTACACTGGCAGGCCTTTTCCTTGTTATGTCCACAAGAGAAGGTACATCCACTGTTGATGGAGCGGACAAGCAATTTTGGGTACTGTATGCAGGCCGTTGACATCCGGACAAGTATTTTAATTTTACACAGATGTCATGTGAAAGGTAAGTAACACAAGTGATTCTATTTTTTAGGTACATTTATTTACAATATGGTATAGGACTCTCTCGCAAGGAGAGATTGGGACCTTTCCATGGGACGCCAACACATGTGCTGGGAGCACGCAGGGTGCACGCTCTCAGCACATGTTTGTTTATAAATGGTACCAGGGGCGGACTGACCATTTGGAAACTCGGGCACTGCCTGAGGGCCCGGGGTCAGTAGGGGGCCCCATGAGATGCCCCTGGTACCTTTTTCATAGGCTTTTTTGAGTTTGGTCAAGGACACAGGGGCCCCATGATCCCCTATTGCCCGGGGGCCCCATGAGTTGTCAGTCCGCCCCTGAACAGTACACAAATATGCAGCCACTCGGCGTCTAGGCCCAGCCACTGAGAGGCCGCATATTTACGTACTATCGGCATGAAGAGGTTAAAGGATAAGTTCGCCTTTTTCACAAAAATAATAAATGCGCATTTTTTTGCAGGTAAAAAAAATGTGCATGTATTATTTTTGTCTGCAGGAGCCTGGAAAGTAAGCATTGCACCAGTGATCAGTAGATTGCTGATGCCATGCAGGTCTCCTGCAGACCTGTCAGAATATCTGCTTGCCATATGGGATGTACGGTCAAGCAGATATTCCAACCGAAAACTTTAATGAACTACCACGGCGCTCCACAGCTTTATGGTAGTTCAATGAAAACTACAAGCCCACAGCCACTAAGGCTGCTGGAACTTGCAGGCACTCATTCATAGAACACTATGAACGAGTGACGTAGCCATGTGGGAGGAGCCCGCGCTAATTTAAAATCTGACAGATGACCTATCAGCAGGCCCAGCCATGAATCATTAGCTGGCATCTGCTGACACACTCCCACTGTGTCAAATCACAGGGGAGCAGGCGGACAGGGCCGGAAACATGCAACAACATACTTACAGTAAGTTGCTGTGTCTTTAGCTGATGTCAGTTAATATACTGTGACCCATCAGCAAGTGGATATGCAAAAAAAAACAACAAAATCACAATACATACATATCAATATACAGTTTATATCTGCATAAAGTCAATATATATTAAAGAAACTGATACACAATAATGTGTATTGTTCTTTACCTCTTTTTAATAGCTTTGATCATCTTTTGAATATTCTAACACCTGACCTTGATCATCAGGATAAAATACATTTTTCTTCCTTTTTCTGTTTTTTATGCTTTTTTCATGCATTCCACTGCAGTTCTGTGCAGGAAGAAAGCAGCATGTTGTGCCTTTTTTCTGAACTGAAAGGCACTGGAACTGACTGCACTGGTGTGAACTATGCCATTGGAATCCATGTAACATAGTTTCCATGCATTTTTGATGCAGAAAAAAAGGACTGCACTGCATGTGGTGTGAACTGACCTTTAAACGAGAAGTATGGCTTTTTTTCCCCCTATTTATACTGTACCTAGCTAGGTGGATGCAGCATCGGTCCAACACTGCATCTGTCCCCTGCCAGCCTAAATGTGAGAACTCGGCAATCACATGATCACTGAGTTCTCCCCACGCTGTCAGTCACCGCTCTCTGCTCAGCCCCACCACCCGTGCTCACTGGAACGCTGGGCTGTGGAGGGGGAAGGAGCATCTGGCTCAGGCTCTCAGCAGGGGAAGTCTGCATCTCCCCCCGGCCTGAGTGATGTCAGCCGACAGTCCGCTGTCAGCTGAAAACAGGTCACAGGAGTGCAGAACGAACTGTGATCTGCAGGAGAAGTATAGCCAAAAGAGCTTTGACTGTACTTCTCCTTTAATGAGCTTTTATCTTCTTGTATACTTTGCAGTGTGACCTCAAACAATTATACCAGCCCTGCCCAGTGTCCATCTGCCCTACTACTACAGAACACCTCTCCCTATGTTGGAGAGTTCTATAATACTTAATACATTTTCTGCTCCTTCATAAATACAGTACAGTAAGAAAGCATTGTTACATTAGGACTGGAGACATGTTACTGGCACAGTCAACAGGTAAAAAAAGGGGATAAAAATGTCTAAATTTAAAAAATAATGCAATCAGAAAATGTATTGACTCACATGCTACAATGTATTAAAGAATATGTAAACCCAACATTTAATATTCTTAATATGTGCCTGCTGTACAATGTATTTGTATGAAAAAGTATTCTTTTCTCTTTTTAGAACTTCCTTTGTGCAAAATCCCTGTTAGTCCCTCTGCTTCCCTATTAAAAATTGACCACACGATTGATGAGAGCACAGGGTGGTCAGTTCTCTAGCTGTGATGAGAAGTCCTGTTCTCCTCCTGGGATCAGACTTGTGCTGAAATTACCCCTCCCGCTAGTCATTCACTGGGAAGACTAGTGTGCTGCTGTTTCTCCTCCCTGAGCTCCTTATGCAGCTGAGAACAGAGGATATGTGATCACTTATAAAAAGGGGGGGAAATGTTTTTATAACGTTTTTATATACACACACAAATGTTTTGCCTTTCATTTCTACTTTAAACTAAATGGGTTGTATTACAAGGTGAGGGTTTACATATGTCAAAAGGAAAGATCCACAAGCCGCATATCAAAGACAGACCCATGTGCATGAGGTGAGATGAATGCCAGCCTCAGACAGGACTTCAGCCAGGCCACGCCGCAGCATATTTCACTCCACCCCTTGAAGCTTAATCATGGGGATAGGAGTTCTGACCACGAAGGGGGTGTTTGTAAGATGTTTATGGTTGGCTGTCATGTGATAAGTACAGATGACACAGGTGGAAATAATGCATGGGTATGACAACAAGCAGGTAGGCAGATAAAATCGATCACAATCATCAAAACTAGTCACAAAGATCTAAACTAAGAATCTCTGCTATGCAATAAGCAAAACTGTATGCAAAGACAAATGAATCTCAAAAATCTCAGGAAATTGCAATACAATGTTATTAAACTATTCATTTAAAGTGACAGATGTCATTATTGTGGAATTATTCATTTAAAGTGAGCAATGTATTTATCTACAAGAGAAAAATAAATACATTTAAAAATATGGATGTACCTATGTGTGCCAACCTAGACAGGCATGACTAAAACCAATGAAATTTATTGAGAAAAAAAAATATATTAAAAAGTCAAGACATTCATAGACAACAAACATGATGAAAATACATTAGAGATGGGTTTACTGCTATATTCCACCGATAGTTTGGAAAAATGTGTACCATCTAAATATGTATCAATCAATATATGTAATTAAAAAAAGCTTAAATGTATAAATGCAAGAAAAAAATGACACGGAAATAGAATGGAATATCATATAGAGGAAAGGACAAATGACTTATAATAATGAGTAATGTCAAAGTTTAAAAATCCAAAATAGCTCCCTCCTGCACAGGAGGGAAAATCGGTCACTACCATGGACAGAACAATCTATCCTTTCAACAATTTGAACTCTAATATACTCTATATACATTATATATATATATATATATATATATATATATATTAATATTATAGTACAATTCAACGATATTGACATCTGTCACTTTTGTTTACAAACATTTTTTCTTAGAAGTTAGGCAACAAAAGTAGTGCAACCTCCTGAGGAACAATACACCTCAAGAAAAAAGGCACATAGGTAATGAGCAATAATTTAAAATACAATCATAAAGAAATAAATGTAAGTACATGAATAAGGTAGACAGTACAAAATACAAAACAACCAAGCTGCTTGCAGAAACTCAAAACATTTCAAACCATGATGGACCATCAATCAAACAATAGATGCCTATGTATTTTCTAACCATCCCATTTTCTGTTAAATAAATGCATCCTACCTAGCAATGTACTGTATAGTGGATAAGTTCCATGAGCATAACCAAGTCAACTCTCCACAAAACCGAGGTCAATGGAACTATCAGTGATTTCCAGTGAAGGGCAATGGCCCATAAGGAGGACACATAAATCGTGTGGACTAGCGACATCTGTCACTTTAAATGAATAGCTTAATAACATTGTTTTGCAATTTCTTGCAGTTTTTGAGATTCATTTGTCTTTGCATACATCTTTGCTTATTGCATAGCAGAGACTTTTCTATTTTGATCTTTGTGACTAATTTTGATGCTTGTGACTGATTTTATTTGCCTACTTGCTTGTTGTGATACCCATGCATTTTTTCCACGTGTGTCAGCTGCTGATATCACATGATAACCAATGATGCTCTTATGAACACCCCCTCATGCGCAGAACTGCCATTCCCACGATTAAGCTCCGAGGGACGGAGTGTGGCCTAATCTTGTCTTTGGGGTTTAAATATACTTTAAATATTTGTACTTGTATTTAAATACACTTTAAGGCTAGACACTGGGATAGTAAAAAAATACTCTTGCAACCAGTTAAATGCTCATTTAACCTAGGGCTTATAAGTTGTAATACTTAAGCCTCATTTGCACACTGTAAGGGTTAAATGCTCAGCCCAGGAGTAGTGGAATAAGCTGTAATGTTTAATTCTCACCCCCCCCCCCCCCAACTGTTACCATCCTCTTCTTTCTGACACTCTGGAACAGGGATGGGCCCTCACTGTCCTCACATACAATGCAGGAATGCTGGTCCTGCATTGTGGTGATGTCAGAAAGTCTGTGACTGGCAAAGCAGTAAAGTGAAGCAGCTTTGGGGACCAGTTGTACAGCATGGTGTAATTCTGCAGGAGGTATAACAGTTTATTCCTATATATACGTGATTTTGCACTTCCACCACAGAGGGCGCACACATCGCTGGCGGATTGCTTTTACTGTGAACACTCACAGCAGAAGCCAATCTGTGAGTGCCAGTGAACAGATGTCCACCGACACCCACAAATCATCAGGCAGGACACAGAACAGAGTTCTTCCTATGTAAACAAGGAGAGGAGTGAAGGATCGTGTGTCCCTGCAAAGCTGTGAACACAATCCTTTACATCCCCTAGTAAAAGCACCACCTAGTGTACACCAATCATATAGCTAGGCATATAGTTAACCCTTTGATCACCCTAGATGTTTAACCCCTTTCCAGCCAGTGTCATTAGTACAGTGCCAGTGCATATTTTTAGCACTGACCTCTGTATTAGTGTAATTGGTTTCCACAAAGTGTCAGTTAGTGTAAAAATGTCTGCTGCAATATTACAGCCCTGCTAGACATCGCTGATCACCGCCATTACTAGTATTATATTAAAAAAAAAGATTCTAGTATATGTCCTATAGTTTGTAGATGCTATAGCTTTTGCGCAAATAAATCAATATAGGCTTGTTGGGATTTTTTTTACCAAAAATATGTAGCAGAATACATTTTGGTCTGCATTTATGAAGAAATTAGTTTTTTTAAACTGTTTTATTGGATATGTTTTTAACAATGGATTGGGTATGTTTTTGTGCAATGAACTGCATATCAAAAGGATTTGGAATTTCAGCTTACAATTTAAGAAGTATAAAGGTTGTGCTTTTTTCACTTCAATAAGTTCCCCTTTATATATTTACTTTTAACCAAAATATGTTGCATTTCAAAATAAAATTTACCACTTTACATCTTATATAGGGTCTACAAAATGGCACATTTTTTACGGCTAACATATCTGTGTTCAATGACACGTGTTAGACTGTAGCATTTAAGCATTACCTTATTTATTTAAAAGCAGTTCAAATGTAATTTTGTTTTTTCAAAATGTAAATGTTTTCAGTTTGTTTCCAAACATTGTTTTTGGCAACTATACAATTTATAAGTGCATTGATATGGGCATTTGTTTTGTATTAACACTATTCATTTCCTGCACTACAGTTGTTGGACAACAAGATGTAAGCAACATCTCTAATTAGTGATCTGCTGATGAACCATTAGATTCACTGGACTTTTATTACTGAATGGTTGCAGTTCTCTGTCTAACGCATAGCTCTCTGTCTCCTTAGCAGTTAATTAAATGGAAGTATAATACAGCATCCACCAAAGTAGCTAGCAGACAAGAGATAAAGGCATTGCTTTTTGGCCACTAGATAGGGCATCGAACAATGGTACTTGTCTCTCCTCAGAGGACACTAATGAAATGTTGTGTTGTATAGGCTGCAGACGGCATCCAGCTGGCTGAGTTGTCAATTCACTTGCAAAATCTAGAATTATAGCGATGTAATTTTCCAATACGTATTAAGCTAAACTTTTCATGGGTGATAATTCACTAATAGAGAAATTCATATCCTAGACTAGGAAAGCACTATTTGTTTGATTTCCTTGAGTTCCATAAAGGGTTAAAACCATTAATTACAATGTATCTTCTCTCATTTTTAAAATCTCTTTAAAATGTATTTACTGTGGTTATCACTCTCAATACATAGTGCACAGTATACAGTAATCTCCAATCCATGAGGATGCCATTTTTAGGGAAACGCGTCGGGCGGAGCCTTTGTGTGATGTCATTAAACACCGGCATGAGTACTGAGACCGCAGCTGGATGATTGCATATTGCTGTAAACTGCCTGTTTAATTCACCTGATTGTAAGTGCAATACATTTTTATAAAAAGTCCATTTTTAATTATACTGTACTCTGGGGCTTCTCCCATTTTAATCCTTATATATCAATATGATGAGCGGTACTGGAAACTAGAGTGGAATTTCGGTGGGACCGCAAACCTTTTCGATGAATGCAGCCATTTCTCTGGTGGTTTGTCAGAGAGAGTGCCAGCCTCGGGTTATGACGCATATGCTTATTTGATCTGTCTACAGTAGCTTGAGATCATCTCATTTTGGCAAGAGGCTTTCTTGTTTCTTGAAGAGCACTTTTTGAGCACAGAAGCACTTTGTATGAAGTTTCATAGCACAGAGCACTTTTCTTAATGATTGATTGTGGGGCTTCTTTATTTGTTTATATTTTGTATATGAACTCTTTATGAATTTTTCATGCATGTATTGATTTAAATATGTATTTATACATATATCAGTTGTAGACACATTTATATGGACATATGATAATGATTTGTTTGCATGTATTATATTTAAAGGGACATCGCACTATATATTGAGATTGATAATAATTTAGTATTCAGATTATTTAGTTGCAGCAGTTCACATTTCATAAGGTTTGGTTGGGCAAAGCACAGGGAATCTTTTGATATTTATTTACTGTGGTTGCCTTTCTATTTCGATGGGGTTTGTTTGCCTCTTTACTTGACACCTGCTATGTTTTCACTTTATGGGACCTTAAAAACAAATTTTAGCATCTACTGCATTTTTTTTTAGCCCGTGACCACTGCTAATGAGCACTAACATACATTCTGCTATGGATTAGTGAAAATGAGAGTTTTTATTTTTCAGAAAGAAAATCGGGGAAGTATGACTAAATGTTTTTGGTGAAATGCATTGAAGGCAGTGGATCAGATGAAATTAATGTGTATTTGGTAGGTAAAAAGTGCAATGGGCTTCAAATGGCTCCAGAGAATTAGGAAAGCCCCTGCAATGTTGCTGGACCTGTTCTTGAGCCAAAGAGTCCCCATTCATTACCCCATTATATACTTTTTTTTCTCACAGAAAGAAAAGGTAATGGAAAAAGCGACAAACACAAATAAAATTCAAATAGACAAAAGGTTAATAACACAAATAATATTATCTATTATGGAACTGTGGAGAGGGAGGGTGGGTTAATTGAGCTCCTGGCAGTGTGGGAAAGAGGGAAAGTAAAATGTGTTTGAAAGTTATCTTACCCTTTAAATTAAATTAAGTGAAGTTCCTGATTATGGTACTGTTGCAGCATTTTCCTCCTTGCACTAGTAGATCAACCCTTGTTTGCATCCACTAGATATTTTAGATATGTTCTTACTTAAGAGAAATGTAAATTAGAATTCCAAAAAGAACTGCACTAAAACCAGTTCCTTTGGCATTCTGTACCTTCATATTTTTTTCTCTGAGAAATGTATGAGATTTATTATGGCCACTAATAGTCTTCACAGCTGAAATATAATTCCATGCCATTCTTCTGTGGAGACACCAGACAATCTAAGTTTATGTAGGGTGCAGTTACATAGACAAAGTCATAAATACATCACACTTAACTGAACTGAAAGCCGTGTTGGAATTGCAAATATTAATAGAGCACATAGTTTAAAAATAATACTGGACTTTTATGATGGTGATTTCTAATGACATGTAAGGTTGCCATCCTAAAGAAAATATTTAGAGAATCATAATCCATATACAAATCAGACAGTTTTTTGCCAGCAAATATGACCATATTCTATAAACTTTTTATTAGTAAGGTCTATAATTTACCCAAAATGGAAAGGTCCTGCAGTATATTGTATAAGAAGTCACAGATTTAGATAATAGTAATATCCAATGGTAAAGCAACACATTTGTTAAAATAATAAATAAAACATGGCCCATCATATAATGTGTAAGGTATAAAGTAATACCAGTCCTGCTGCTACTCCTGTATTGCAGAGAAATCATCCATTGAAAGAACTCCTAGATACAAAAAAAGGAGTGGGAGAGGTGAGTATTAAATGCTTTTATTGCACGGACCAAGTTTTTTAAACCTTGTGATTTATTTGCTTTAATTTTCCCCTAAAGCAATAAAAGCACACTGCTGTATTCACACCAGATGCAATGGGCCTGCATTGGGTGGCTATTCCAGGGCAGTCCCGCCACATGGACAAGGCAAAATGCTTTGTCTCCTATGTGCCATGTTCACACCACTGCATTGTATTGCATGCAGTACTTTTTATCAGCACAGCGCAGTGAGTGGCAATCCACTGCCTCACACAGCATGGCGGGCAACTGAACTTTATGAGATGTCTTTGTGACATCTCAAAAAAGTTTGTTTTTTAAAAAAAAGGAAACAATGTGATCTGTTGAGCTCAGCACATCATCACTGTGCTAAGCTCAAATGGATTGCACTGCACGCCAGCCACTGCACTGCAATGCAGTGGCTGGTGTGAACCAGCCCTAGTTCCATCCATCACATGTAAGCCTGTGCAAGGGATAACAGCTGACACACAGCTGACTCTGTGTTAGAGGCTATGAGGCTGTAGGCACAGGAGTGCCTAAAGACGCACAACCACCAGGAAGTGCACTGTAATTTTTCAGAAGGAATACAAGATAAAAAGTAAATTTTTCAGGCCACTACTTTGGAACAATTAGGAATTCCTGATGTTCCTTAAATCATAACAAATTCACTTTTGAGTTCAGATTCCCTTTAGGCTTTATGAAAATAGATAGATAGATGGATGGATGGATGGATAGATAGATAGATAGATAGATAGATAGATAGATAGATAGATAGATAGATAGATAGATAGACAAATAAATTAATTCTTATTATTAATTTGAAATAATGCAGAGAGATAAGCAAATGCATTTTGACCACTCATAAAGTACTCATCAGATACAAAACATCTCCAAGGCCCTTAACAACTCCTTTTTGTAATATATTTTTATTCTTTTTTTCACCATAGTGCACTGTGTTGTGTAAGTGTATTCGTAACATCAATTTAGACTGGAAACCCTAACCTAATCCTAAAATATAACATGTCCAGTAAACTGTTTTATGCTCGTCAGTAGCATAGCATTTTTAATTTCATGTGTTTCTGACAAATATGTGTACTTCTAAATATGCAGTTTGTTGTTGTGAACTATAATAAAATATAAGCATTGTAGTTTTCAGTGTACCTATGTTTGTATAAACTGCTGTTTTTGACGTGATTTACTTACTGACTTTTATCTGTAATATCAAAAAGAGAAGAAAATTAAACCTCACTGTATAGAATATAATGTCCTACACAATAAAACATTATAAGAGAATGTCCTACACCTTTAGATTTTTAACAAGGTGTGCATAGAGTAAAAAGCTAAGTATCAAGTACAGTAAATCACAAGTGCTTTGCACTTACCAACTTTCTTCTTGCATCACTGAATAAGCCTTATTAAAGTGATTGTAAAGTCTTGGCTTTTTTTATTGTTGTTAAAATAATAAAAATGTTATACTTACCTGCTCTGGGCAATGGTAAAGCACATTGTGGCCCGGAACCTCCTCTTCTTGGATCCTCCACCAGCACTTTGGGACCCTCCTGTTTTGTGTCTGTTCCCATAGCAAGCTGCTTGGTATGGGGGCAGACATGTGGACTCGCTCTTGTGCTGTGTGGCTTGGCCCTGCCTCTCTCTCCTCACAGGATTTGATTGACAGCAGTAGGAGCCTATGGCTTTAAATGCGTCAGAGTCCCTGAGACTGATCCTGTGGCACAGCACTGGATCAAAAGAGGAGCCAGGTAAATATTTGGGGGAGCTGATACTGAAGGGTTTTTTTTACCTTAAGATGTGACTAAAGCCACATCATAAAAACCTATCAATAAATGCTTTATTAAATGCTGTTCATACTCACTCAGTCACTATGAGATTCATTTTCTGTATTCTGCACAAAACCTGGTTGATCCTGCTGCTCCCTATATCCACCTTCTGTTCATGTCCCCAATTCAGCTAGGGATTTTGCAGCTGTTTTGGCAACTCTGCACATGCTCAGCTTTCATTCAGTTTCTATGCTGAGCATTTCCTCCCTATCAGATCTGAACAGCCCATGTTACTATAGAGGCACACATGTAGGCATATACACAGTGGTAAATGATAGCCCACTCCATCCCTCTTCCTCCATGGTCACTAACCAGCTAAACAGAATGGGGATGGGATATTACATACAGATTAATGTAGGAATCCCTGTTATTCTAAGACACTGGCTGGAGGGGCATGACACAGCCTGTGACTGACAGAAATCTGCCCACACCATGTGATTTCCACAAAACAATAAAGATTTAATTTTAAATATATATTTGCAAGATGGTTTAAAACAATTTATTGATACTATTTATTTTTACTTAGTATTCCAAAGACTATTTTTTTTATTTTGAACATGTGACCAGCAACAGAGGACTAGAAGCTTATGTTTCCCTGCAGACAGGCTGGGAAAGATCTAGATTATGTGACAGCTGTATATGGATTAGGTAAAAGGTGCTTAGAATATTTTTTTTTTAACCCCTTGACGCCGACATCACACAAATATGCTTTTTTCCATGGGGCCGCATATTTGCGTACCTGTCTTTGTGCTGGGAACGCGCCGCTCGGCGTGCTCCCAGAACAGAGACTGCAGTGTCACCGAGAGCCCCAGGTCCCGTTCTAATGATCGGGACCCGGGACTCCCGATTCTGGGTCACATGATTGCTCTGATAGCCTCTGATTGGCTATCACAATAATCAGTCATTGTACAGCCTGGCCCCCTTTCTTTTTTCTCTCTCTATGAATGGAGAAGAGAGATACATCGTATCTCTTTAACTCCTAGCATAGAGAGAAAAAAGATGTTTGTAAAAAAAAAAAAAAAGAAGATAAATAAATAAATATTAAAAAATAAAGAAAAATACACAGATCAAGGTTTGATCTAGTTCAGTGCCATGGTTAGTGTTTGGGGTAAGGTCAGGGTCAAAGGTCAAGGTCAAAGGTCGGGGTCAAAGGTCAGGATATAAAAAAATTGGTACCAGTGTCAGTTAGTGTTAATGTCAGTGTCAATATGTTTTAGGTAAAAAAATAAAAGACAAAAACAAAATGCGCACTATTGTTTCTGGGCTGTACTACGGGTACAAACAACAAATAACATACACATATATGGTATCGCTGTGATCGTCAAGAGATGGATAGTTCTATGGTGGTAGGTTATGGTCGTAACAAGAAACACACAGCTAAATGAAAAAAAAATATTTTCTTTTACTATTTTGGGCCAGTTTTCCTTTGATAATAAAAAAAATCAGGAGCTATCCATTACCATTTACCACCAAATGAAAGCCCAATTTGTCCTGAAAAAATGAAGGTATAATCCACCTGGATGTACAAACTTAGTTGTGGTGATATGTTTTACTATCACATGGCAACGTTGCAGAATTGTGCTTAGGCATTTAGATTTGTTTTACCCTTGGGCATGAAGGGGTTAAATAATTACAGTGCCATCATTTGCATACAGGAATAGAAGGGGCAGTGTAAATTAAACAGTGTGTTTGGTATCACTTTAATGAGAAAATGCCTTATGGTAAAAAACCTCATGCCTTTTGAAGCACTTTAAGCTATGCATATGTTAAACATTTAATTATTTAAATACACGCAAATGTTTTATGTAACATTTACTGTAGTTAATAACACAGTGACACAAAGATGGTATACTACCTAAAAAATAGCATGTGTGTGCATATTGCTATATCAACGTACCTTTGTCTCATTCTGAAAGCTCTGAAGAAGGTTCATAATAAGATCTACCAATATATCTAATTATCTATGAATGCAAGCAACGTTACATTTGGGGTATGACATTTTTATTTAAGGTTCAATGAGCTGTAAAATAAAAGAGATTTAAAGTAAGTTAACAATTTCATATAAAACTTGCAAGTTTCCTAAAATTTCCAAGCAATCTACCTTGATTTACCTAAACTTTTTTTTTTATACTGTGAATAGTCTTTAAAAACAGAACTTATCAGTTAGCTAAAGCTCCCAAGGTGGTTTATGATAAAGATAATTATTTTATCTTATATGATAAAATTAATATATTTATGAAAGTAAGCAAGGCTACATTAGGTAAAAGCAAACTTTCTTTTAAGTTCAGTGAGCACTTAAACACATAAAAGCATAAAAACATAATATATGGCCCATACTTGTCAGTGGCTGTCCACTAATGTATTGTTGGCCTGTGTGCCTTTCCTATGTTTTATATATTTTGCACTGGCTTTTTATTTGCTGCCTAGTGAAAACAATAAAAAAATATTGAATGAAAACAGATTACTACAGTAAAGGAACAATTTCCTCAAAAAAACTGCAGATGTCTTAAAGATGTCAAAGCATGCCAACCCATTTATAATTTCTAGTGAAGAACAGTTTTTGAAGACAAAACCTACCTGTCATTGAATTGTTCCAAAAGCAGGAAGAAAGGAAAGTTGGACGTCACTAACCATTCAGGACTTTAATGTGCAGTCACAATAAAAATAGTTTCCAATTATAATATACAGAAATGTCCCCTTGATGGGTGAATTTGAAAGAATAAACAGGATAAATCAATAAAATAATATAAACTTTGATGATTGTTACCTCTAGGTACAAGTTTTCAGCATACTGAAGTCAAATCTCTTTTTACACCTTTCAAATTGCTCTTTACTTTCCTAAAATATGTCAAAGATTGATTGTTTCATATGTAACTAAAATGAAAACATATTGAAAAAGAAAACATTCAGCAATTAATATAAAGATATTTCAGTATGTTTTTTAAAATATATTTTGTGCAGCATTAACGCTGTCACTTGGAATAATAAAGTATAAAAAAATGACAGATAACACAGCAGGCGATGTCTTCTGCATTCTGATACTCAGTAACAGAACCTTTCTCTGATCCTCAGACACTATCAGTTTCTATCACTACGGTACTTAGAATATGGCACATGTTCACCAGTGACCTTGTGACAAACATCAAAGAGCCATAAAAGATCATACTATTCATGTACAAAGAAATGATTAATGATGTCTGTAAGTTCGGTCAGTCAGCGGTCTCCTCGCAGCAAATGAAATGGAATCATTTTCATCCTGCAATATTCTACTTAACATAGTGCTTCTAATTCTCTAATTACCACTAATTACCTTCTAATCTGATTCTTTCTGCATGCAAAAAGTTAGAGGACCTTGGTGTGGTGATGTATGTCTGTTTTTCTCTCAGCTGTCTCATCCAACAGCCCATGTTCTAATGTTACAGGGCTGTTTCTAACTTTGTGGTTGTCCCAAAGCATCGGACAGAAGGCACATGATTTATAATTTATGAGGACACAGAGCTGTCATATATAAGGCAGGTGTTGAGAAACTGGCAATCGGCCTGAGTAAAGAAAAAGACTGTGACCTCAGCCTGTAACACTGTAAAATGGTAGCTGACATAGTCACAGGATAGCAAGCATTGACATAAGGGACTTTATAAATAAAATCATAGGTCATCATGTTAGAGTAGAAGACAGCAAGGAAAGGAAAGTCATTGGCGTTTACTACCAATGCCTACGGCTTGCAAAGTGTATTCTCCTTCATTTGTCTTTTTTAAAGTTCCATTTCTTTGTTAAAGCTTTGCTGTTGTGGATCGGTGATACCTAATGATAACTTCATGATAATTTCAGGAACTTTTTTAAACTTTATGAACAATTGACCCAATATTGCAGAAAGTATTGTACTACAAAGGTCACCACCGTGTCTGATTATCATCTAAAAGAAAAACAAAGTAGAACTTTAAAGGAAATGCAGAAGAAAGGGACATTTTTTATGCAGAATTATTTACCCTCAGACCACACAGCAGACCTTTGTGCAAGAAGAAATAATTTTGGTGATTTGTTGAGAGAAGATTTATTTATTTATTATAGGTACTTATGTAGCACCATCAATTTATGCAGCGCTTTGCATGTATATACAGGTGAAACTCGAAAAATTAGAATATCGTGCAAAAGTTCATTTAATTCAGTAATGCAACTTAAAAGGTGAAACTAATATATGACATAGACTTATTACAAGCAAAGCAAGATAGTTCAAGCTGTGATTTGTCATAATTGTGATGATTATGGCTTACAGCTCATGAAAACCCCAAATCCACAATCTCAGAAAATTAGAATATTACATGCAATCAATAAAACAAGGATTGTACATAGAACAATATCGGACCTCTGAAAAGTATAAGCATGCATATGTACGCAGTACTTGGTTTGGGCCCCTTTTGCAGCAATTACTGCCTCAATGTGGCGTGGCATGGAAGCTATCGGCCTGTGGCACTGCTGAGGTGTTATGGAAGACCAGGATGCTTCAATAGCGGCCTTCAGCTTTTCTGCATTGTTCGGTCTCATGTCTCTCATCTTCCTCTTGGCAATGCCCCATAGATTCTCTATGGGGTTCAGGTCAGGTGAGTTTGCTGGCCAATCAAGCACAATAATCCCACGGTCATTGAACCAGGTTTTAGTGCTTTTGGCAGTGTGGGCAGGAAAATGAAGTCAGCATCCCCATAAAGCTCATCTGCGGAAGGAAGCATGAAGTGCTCCAAAATCTCCTGGTAGACAGCTGCATTGACCCTGGACTTGACAGTGGACCAACACCAGCAGATGACATGGCTCCACAAATCAACACAGACTGTGAAAACTTTCACTGAACTTCAAGCATCTTGCAGTGTGTGCCTCTCCAATCTTCCTCCATATTCTGGGTCCTTGGTTTCCAAATGAGATGCAAAAGTTGCTCTAATTAGAAAAGAGGACTTTTGCAATTACCTTTTGAGGCTTTCCCTCCTTATGGAGGGTGTCAATGATGGTGTCAGGTCAGCAGTCTTTCCCATGATTGTGATTCCTAGTGAACCAAACGGAGAGACCATTTAAAGGCTCAGGAACCCTTTGCAGGTGTTATGGCTTAATTAGCTGATTAGAGTGGGACACTTTGAGCCTAGAATATTGCACCTTTTCACAATATTCTAATTTTCTGAGATTGTGGATTTGGGGTTTTCATGAGCTGTAAGCCATAATCATCACAATTATGACAAACTATCTTGCTTTGCATGTAATGAGTCTATCTCATATATTAGTTTCACCTTTTAAGTTGCATTACTGAAATAAATGAACTTTTGCACGATATTCAAATTTTTTGAGTTTCACCTGTATATTGTACATTTACATCAGTTTCTAACCCTCAAGGAGCGTACAATCTAACGTCCCTGACTCACATTAATACATACTAGGGCCAATTTAGACAGGAGCCAATTAACTTATCAGCATGTCTTTGGAGTGTGGGAGGAAACTGGAGTACCCAGAGAAAACCCATGTAGGCACAGGGAGAACATGCAAACTCCAGACAGGTAGTGCCGTGGTTGGGCTTCGGACCAACAACCCTAGTACTGATAGGTGGAAGTGCTAACCAAGATGAAGTCAACTCAATTAATTACACATGGGGGATTATTTACTAAAACTGGAGAGTGGAAAATCTGGTGCAGCTCTGCATATAAACCAGCTTCCAGTTTTTTTTTGTCAATGATTAATTGAACAAGCTGAAGTTAGAAGCTGATTAGCTACCATGCACAGCTGCACCAGATTTTGCACTCTCCAGTTTTAGTAAACCAGTCTCATGGCCTTACTCATTAAGGTAAAGAGTAAAGTATGAAGCACAGTGATTTACAGTAAACTGATTAGTTGCTATGGATTACTGCACTCAATTTATGTAAATTTTTTCTGAATTGTTTACATGATACATGGCAAGTAGGCTCCTACTGATTTGGGGTGTTCAATCGGTAAGTATTTTGTTTCTTTTTATGAAATGAAGAAAATTAATTCTTTTTCTTGAATTAGCATGCAAAAGAAAGAAATACATTGGGCTGCGGTCCATGGACTCTATGGACACTACACCACAAAATATATTTTTCTTAAAAAGGTACAATCTTTATTTCTGCATATTTTAAAGATGACATTAAAACTAATTTAAAATACTACTCAAAGTAGCAAATCACACCTGTAAGCTCATTAGGTTGGTGGTCACACACCATACAAAGAAAAGTCTGATTAGCATATAAAACAGGGGGTGCCACTATCCATATACAGTAATGGCCAAAAATATTGGCACCCATTTAAAGAGAAAGGGGTGATGCAATTGTGAATATATAGAAAATCTCCCCTGAGACTTTAGCGCAGCAACAAAAAAGAATGGCGATAAAGAATAACAAGTTTTATTGTTTTTTGATACCAAATCATTATTGTGCATCATATACACTTGCAGAACACTATACAATTTCCACAATATATGTGCATTGACAAAACATCATAAAAGATTACAATGTAACATAGCTTTCCCCAGTATAACCTTTCCCAACGCATTTCAACTACTGGCAAATCTTCATCAGGGAGACTGGATGAGTGCCTACATAAATGAGCAAAAGAGTATGCAAGTATAAAGTAGAAAATCATGCATATGTCTGTAAGTTCAACAATCAGAATGAAACAAATGTCAAAATCAGCTCACATTTATAACCATGACAAAAAGCATTCAATACTGTCTAATGAATAAGAAGTCTGCTGTGGGGGACCTATACCCCCAAGTGGGTGGCCAAAACCCACAGGGAGCCGAGACGGAGCATGCACCCAACTGGCAGCCAAGATCCACAGCCCAATCTGTATGATTAAAAGAAGGGATAACAAAAAAGAAATTCATATATAGGATGTTTGTATAGTTTTGAAAAGATATAGGATTGGGTGTATCAACATCCATTACCTCTGTTAATCTGTGTTCTGGGATCTTAAATAGGGTTGCCAAAGGAGGATAGATGAATACAGTCAAGATCTATTTATGAATTCACGCATCTGAATATAAAAATAAAAGAGAGGCCAAATTGGCCCCATTATAATTTATTGAAATCTATTAGAAAACATAAAATCTCTTGAAAAAGGATTCTAAACAGGTCCTGAAAGATTACCTCAAATTTGACTTTCATAGAATAGTTGTTTCATCAGCTAGAGGATTGAGTAGTGTTGCAATTGTTCCATCAGATTGAGGAATGAGCAGTGTTATCCTGGTGCTTATATAGGCCATATGTGATTGACATCAACTGTGGAGAAGGCTGTCGGCCATGCCCACTGCCCATCAAGATGCCTTCCCCAGTGTCCTCATGGTGTTGAGAACTCCGACCACACAGCAAAAGATGATGTTGCGCACACGTGATGTCACATAATGACATCACGTTCATACGTGCAACGGTCGGTGTGCCCATCCATTCCGGCATGTTGCTGGCAGCAGGTGTGATCACCGTTGCCCCGCACTCAATGTGGGGACGTTGCAGGCATGCGTGATGGGCCACAGTAACTGAGTTCACAACCAGTGCATATGGCCGCCTCTCTCCACACACCAGGCGTTGCCCAAGATGTGTGAGAGGGGCAATAAGGGTAAACCATCTTGACAAGACCGGAATTTCCCCCATGTCCGCACTGGGGGGACATACTGTAAGGCCCACACAGAGGGGAGAAATGGCACCAACAAGGCAGACCACAAAGACCAGAGAGAACAAAACAATGAAAGAAAAAAATCAAAACATATATTGTATATTATAAACACAGATTTTGTACCATGTCAATTGTGGTAATAAAGAACAAAAATATAGGATCAAAATAACCAAGAAATCAAACCAATCTTACATGACAAACAATTCAAAAGTATATAGTGATAACACACATCTTAATATTAATTGCAAAATAAAAGAAACCAGGAAAAAGGTATAAAGAGGATTGACAAGAAAGCGTTATATTTGGAAAGACAGACTGAAGGGCTACAAATTATTCAGTCTGTCTTCCCTGATATGAAAGCTTTTAGAAAAGATTTGAAAGTTATAGTTTCATGCAGCCCTGGAGGGCAGGTAGCTTTCAATTTAAATATCCATTTCTGTTCCAATTGCAGAAGAGATTTGCTCCAATCAACTTTCCTCTGTGAAATATGAACACGATCAATAGCTGAGAACCTAATCCCAGGGGGTTAGTGGACATGTAAAAGAGCTGCATGTCTTCCCACAGGCAGATCTGGGTTGCAGACTTTCATACTGTGAATGTGTTTATACATATGATGCCAAAATTCTTGCCTAGTCTTTCCTATATAAAAGGCACTACATTCACATGTGAGCATACTGTATATGCTACACCCTTTATTGGACAATTTGCAAAATGTAGTTGAAGGTGTTCCCCATTCGGTAGCACAATATTGTTTTTACCTAACATGCATGGACAATAGGAATATCTACCGCAGGTGAAAGTTTCAGGATGGCAGCAGGGATCACTCTGATTATCCCCTTTAAATTTGCTCTTTACCAATCTATCTCTCAGAGAGATGGCTCTCCTAAAGGTTATAGCTGGTGTTTTACTGATAAATTGTTGAATGATAGGATCTTGTGTTAGGAAAGACCGATGTTTTTTACAGATTTTTTTTTAAATATTCTATTGTTGGTTATATACAGTTGTGACCAAAATTATTCAACCCCCAATGCTGTAAAGGGGTTTAGGGACTATAGTGTACATTTGGAATTGTATTCAGAATCAAATCCTACAAGGACGTTGTAACTACCCAAATGCAACTAAAATGACATCAATTGTTTATGTAATACAGTAGTAAATGGTTCTTATGTGGTTTCTTCATTGCCACAATTATTCAACCCCTTAAAGACTACCACTCTGAAGAACAGAGGTTCATACAGGTGCTTTCCATCAGGTATTGAAAACACCTGTGGATGTCACCGAGCAGCAATCAAGCATAATAAGCACCAATTAGGCAGCTTTAAAATGACTGTGATACTCAGCTCCTTCTAGACATTTACTGGTGTGGTTACAAACATGGTGAAGGCAAGAGAATGGTCCAGGAAGACAAGAGAAGAGGTGATTTCTCTTCACAGGAAGGGCAATGGCTATAAGAAGATTGCAAAGATGTTAAACATACCAAGAGACACCTTAGGAAGCATCATTCGCAAATTCAAGGCAAAGGGCACTGTTGAAACGCTACCTGGTCGTGGCAGAAAGAAGATGCTGACTTCGACTGCTGTGCGCTACCTGAAGCGTAGAGTGGAGAGAAGTCCCCGTGTGACTGCTGAGGAACTGAGAAAAGATTTGTCAGATGTGGGTACAGAAGTTTCAGCCCAGACAATAAGACGCACACTGCGTAATGAAGGCCTCCGTGCCAGAACTCCCAGGCGTACCCCCTTGCTGTCTCCAAAGAATAAGAAGAGTCGACTGCAGTATGCCAAAAGCCATGTGGACAAACCACAAAAGTTGTGGGATAGTGTTCTGTGGACTGATGAAACAAAATTAGAACTGTTTGGGCCCATGGATCAACGCTATGTTTGGAGGAGGAAGAACAAGGCCTATGATGAAAAGAACACCTTGCCTACTGTGAAGCATGGTGGAGGGTCAATCATGCTTTGGGGCTGTTTTGCTTCTGCAGGTACAGGGAAGCTTCAGCGTGTGCAAGGTACCATGAATTCTCTTCAGTACCAGGAGATATTGGATGGAAACGTGATGCAGTCCGTCACACACCTGAGGCTTGGGAGACGTTGGACCTTTCAACAGGACAATGATCCCAAGCATACCTCCAAGTCCACTAGAGCATGGTTGCAGAGGAAAGGCTGGAACATTTTGGAGTGGCCATCGCAGTCACCAGACTTAAATCCGATTGAGAACCTCTGGTGGGACTTAAAGAAAGCAGTTGCAGTGCGCAAGCCTAAGAATGTGACTGAACTGGAGGCCTTTGCCCATGAAGAATGGGCGAAGATACCCGTAGATCGCTGCAAGACACTTGTGTCAAGCTATGCTTCACGTTTAAAAGCTGTTATAACTGTAAAAGGATGCTGTACTAAGTACTAAGATTGAATGTCACTTGGGGGTTGAATAAAACTGATAATGCTGTGAGCACAGAAAAGACATTTGTGGTTATTTCATTATAACTGTTATGTTATATTTGTCTGACCTACAAGTGCCTCTTTAATGTAAATGTAAGCAAGATGACTGAATGATCAAAAGCAATGTCAAACTGGCCAAAACACTCAATTTCAGTGGGGGTTGAATAATTTTGGTCACAACTGTAGCATAGAACAACTCCCGTGGATACTTTTTAGTTGGAATTTACTTTTTTCTGAAAAAGTAGTTGGTCCCTAGAAGGTTTGATGGCTCTATTGTAGGCTTTTCGAAGACATGTCTTACTATAACCTCTTTCTAATAATATATTTCTCAAAATGTGCACTCTATGTTAAAAGTAGATTCCTGAGAACAATTGCGCCACAGTCTAAGGTACTGATTATACGGAATCGAATTAATGAAAGGCTGAGGGTGAAAACTGTCTGCATGAAGAATTGTGTTACCAGATGTTCTTTTATGATACAGACTGCTGACAAGGAGTCCATCAGACTCCTTGGATATGGTAGTATCCAAAAAGGTAACTGAATCAAGGCTATGGGACATAGTGAATTTTAAATTCAATTCATTATTGTTCAAAGTTTTAAGCTACTGAAATAACAGATCCTCTATCCTCTCCCAAATGAGAAAAACATCACTGGTGTACCTCGAGAAGCTCCCGTCTGAGAGGAGAGACTGCTCCCACTCCCCCAGGTAATGACTGGAGTAGAATGGGGGAACAAATGTCACATCGCTGCGCCCTGCACCTGGAGGAAGTGGAAGCTGTCAAACAGGATAAAGATGTGGTTGAGGATAAATTATAAACCTGAAAGGATAAATTAAGTAAAGAGCGATCTTTGGTACCTCTTTGAGTAAGTATAATTTTAATGGTAGCCAACCCTACATTATGGGGTATAGAACTATACAGTGCTTCTACATCAATAGTTACTAAAAAGGCATCAGCAGAAAACCTTAAATTCTTCATTCTTTGTAAAAAATGGTTCATGTCTTTTACAAAGGATGGCAGTGTATTTACATTAGGTTGGAAGTAGGCATCAATTACTTGACTAAGATGTTCTGTTAGGCTGCCCTTACTGGATACAATGGGTCTACCAGTAATATTAGTAGATTTCTTATGTAGCTTGGGCAAGCTATAGAAAGTGGGGGTCCTAAGACAGGGGGTTCTAATATACTTCCATAGATCTTTAGGGATATGGATCTTTAGAGATATGGACATGTCAACTAGAGATGAGCGAAGAAATGAAAAATTCGATTCGACTGATTCGGCGAATTCGTGGACAATATTCGATTCGAGTCGAATAAATTCGCTGTGAATTTAACTTAAAAAAGGGTGTTTCTAGGCTTCAGAGAGACTTAATATTAGTGCAGAACACTGTACCTTTAATTTAAATGCCCTTGGAGTCTGCTGGGGAAGAGAAATAATACTGTCAGTCAGTATGACATGCAGATGAGTGCCGTCGATCTTAGAATCACCGCACACTTCACTCATTTGGGCAGTCACGGGGCCAAAACCAGAGTGTGGAGCCACAGTGTGGCGGTGGAGGCAGCAGCAATGGGAGGCCATACAGCACCCTATGACAAAAATGGAAACCACCAGCAGTGTGAGGAGACCTGAAAGTGGCACATGGCAGAGTGTGGCGATAGAGACAGCAGCAATGGGAGGCCGTACAGGGACCCATGACACACTCTGGACCTGGCAGCAGCATGAGGAGGCGGTACAGGGGCCCATGACAGATTACGGGCCTGGCAGCAGCATGAGGAGTCGGTACAGGGGCCCATGGCAGATTACGGGCCTGGCAGCAGCAATGGGAGGCCGTACAGGGACCCATGACACACTCTGGACCTGGCAGCAGCATGGGGAGGCGGTACAGGGGCCCATGACAGATTACGGGCCTGGCAGCAGCATGAGGAGTCGGTACGGGGGCCCATGACACACTCTGGACCTGGCAGCAGCATGAGGAGGCGGTACAGGGGCGCATGACAGATTACGAGCCTGGCAGCAGCAACTTGGACAGGAGGACGTTCAGCTTCTGCACCGTCGGGTGCGTGCTCGCAAACTGTTGTCTCTTGGAAACGGATTCCAAGAAAGACTGCTGACGGAATCCGTGAAGATGAGTAGCAGGAGAAGGAGCATCTGAACGAGCGGAATATGCCAACAAGCGACAACAGGGGCCCATGACAGATTACGGGCCTGGCAGCAGCATGAGGAGTCGGTACGGGGGCCCATGGCAGATTACGGGCCTGGCAGCAGCTATGGGAGGCCCGTAATCTGCCAGCACCCTATGACAAAAAATGGAACCCACCAGCAGTGTGAGGAGACCTGAAAGTGGCACATGGCAGAGTGTGGCGATGGAGACAGCAGCAATGGGAGGCCGTACAGGGACCCATGAGAGACTCTGGACCTGGCAGCAGCATGAGGAGGCGGTATAGGGGCCCATGGCAGATTAGGGGCCTGGCAGCAGCTATGGGAGGCCCGTAATCTGCCAGCACCCTATGACAAAAAATGGAACACACCAGCAGTGTGAGGAGACCTGAAAGTGGCACATGGCAGAGTGTGGCGATGGAGGCAGCAGCAATGGGAGGCCGTACAGGGACCCATGAGAGACTCTGGACTTGGCAGCAGCATGAGGAGGCGGTATAGGGGCCCATGGCAGATTAGGGGCCTGGCAGCAGCTATGGGAGGCCCGTAATCTGCCAGCACCCTATGACAAAAAATGGAACACACCAGCAGTGTGAGGAGACCTGAAAGTGGCACATGTTTGGGGCATGATTCATGGCGGATTTAGTCAGTTGTGTCAGGAACTGGTGGTTTGAAATCCAGACTAATCCACGCCTGATTCATTTTCACAAACGTGAGTCTCTCCACACTTTGGGTGGACAGTCGTGTCCTCCGCGGAGTTGCAATACCTCCTGCCGCACTAAACACGCGCTCCGATGCCACGCTACTGGCCGGGCATGACAGCCTTTCAAGGGCAAATTCAGCTAGTTGGGGCCAAAGGTCAAGTTTCGTTGCCCAGTAGTCAAGGGGATTGTCTACCTCGGTTGGCAGGGTGCTGTCCAAGTAGGCCTAAGCCTGTTGTTTGAGGTCCTGCTCCAGGTCCACCTGATGCTGCTGCTGCTGCTGCGGCTGGTTAGTAGTTTCCTCACTGCGCTGGTGAAGAAAGCTACTCATCATCGACTGCAGACTGAGGCAGCCGCTGCTGGTGGAGCTGCCACTGCTCCTACCACCCCACCCCTCCCCTGCTGCCATGGCAGCGGAACACGAGCGCACAGGGCCCACAGTGTCTGAGGATGGACGTTGGCGCAGACAGGCAGAGACCAGCTGACTACATAGGTGTTTTTTATAGTACGTTATTTTGGCCTCCCTCTCAGCAGGTGTGAAAAAGGCCACCATTTTTGAACGGTAGCGAGGGTCCAACAAGGTGGACAGCCAAAAGTCATCCCTCTGTCTGATGGTTATTATTCGGCTGTCGCTACGCAAGCAACCGAGCATGCTATGGGCCATTTGTGCCAAGGAATGCGAGGGACTCCCTGCCTCCATCTCCACAGCATACTGCCACGGTGCGTCTAGGTCCTCTGTCTCCTCTTCCTCCTCCTCTACCAGATGCTCCTGCTCCTCCACTCCTGTCCGCTGAGTGGAAAAACCACCCATTTCACTCAATAATTCCTGAGCACCAATGTCCTCCTCTACCTCCTCCTCTTCTTCCAGTCCTGCCCCCACAGGGGCCATGTGGCGTTGAGATCTGTGCGCCACGTCTACCGCACCCTGACCAGCCATTGTTAACAGCATTTGTTCCAGGACGTGCAACAGAGGAATGACGTCGTTCATCCCATAGTCCTGCCGACTCACGAATAGCGTGGCCTCCTCAAAGGGCCTGAGCAAGCGCAGGTGTCACGCATGAGCTGCCAATGGCTGACATCTAAGTTACACAGGGAGTACCTTTATCTGCTTTTAACATCAGGAAATCTGTGATGGCCTTTTGCTGTTCGTAAAGGCGGTCTAACATATGTAGGGTTGAATTCCACGTTGTTGCAACGTCACAGCATGAGGAGTCGGTATAGGGGCCCATGGCAGATTAGGGGCCTGGCAGCAGTTATGGGAGGCCCATAATCTGCCAGCACCCTATGACAAAAAATGGAACACACCAGCAGTGTGAGGAGACCTGAAAGTGGCACATGGCAGAGTGTGGCGATGGAGACAGCAGCAATGGGAGGCCGTACAGGGACCCATGAGAGACTCTGGACCTGGCAGCAGCATGAGGAGGCGGTATATAGGGGCCTACGGCAGATTAGGGGCCTGGCAGCAGCTATAGAAGGCCCGTAATCTGCCAGCACCCTATGTCAAAAAATTCAACACACCAGCAGTGTGTGAGGAGACCTGAAAGTGGCACATGGCAGAGTGTGGCGATGGAGACAGCAGCAATGGGAGGCCGTACAGGGACCCATGACAGACTCTGGACTTGGCAGCAGCATGAGGAGGCGGTATATAGGGGCTTATGGCAGATTAGGGGCCTGGCAGCAGCTATAGGAGGCCCGTAATCTGCCAGCACCCTATGTCAAAAAATTCAACACACCAGCAGTGTGAGGAGACCTGAAAGTGGCACATGGCAGCAGAGTGTGGCGATGGAGACAGCAGCAATGGGAGGCCGTACAGGGACCCATGACAGACTCTGAACTTGGCAGCAGCATGAGGAGGCGGTATATAGGGGCCCATGGCAGATTAGGGGCCTGGCAGCAGCTATAGGAGGCCCGTAATCTGCCAGCACCCTATGTCAAAAAATTCAACACACCAGCAGTGTGTGAGGAGAAATGAAAGTGGCACATGGCAGCAGAGTGTGGCGATGGAGACAGCAGCAATGGGAGGCCGTACAGGGACCCATGACAGACTCTGAACTTGGCAGCAGCATGAGGAGGCGGTATATAGGGGCCCATGGCAGATTAGGGGCCTGGCAGCAGCGATAGGAGGCCCGTAATCTGCCAGCACCCTATGTCAAAAAATTTAACACACCAGCAGTGTGAAGAGACCTGAAAGTGGCACATGGCAGCAGAGTGTGGCGATGGAGACAGCAGCAATGGGAGGCCGTACAGGGACCATGACAGACTCTGGACTTGGCAGCAGCATGAGGAGGCGGTATATAGGGGCCCATGGCAGATTAGGGGCCTGGCAGCAGCTATGTGAGGCCCGTAATCTGCCTGCACCCTATGTCAAAAAATTTAACACACCAGCAGTGTGAAGAGACCTGAAAGTGGCACATGGCAGCAGACTGTGGCGATGGAGACAGCAGCAATGGGAGGCCGTACAGGGACCATGACAGACTCTGGACTTGGCAGCAGCATGAGGAGGCGGTATATAGGGGCCCATGGCAGATTAGGGGCCTGCCAGCAGCTATGTGAGGCCCGTAATCTGCCTGCACCCTATGTCAAAAAATTTAACACACCAGCAGTGTGAAGAGACCTGAAAGTGGCACATGGCAGCAGACTGTGGCGATGGAGACAGCAGCAATGGGAGGCCGTACAGGGACCATGACAGACTCTGGACTTGGCAGCAGCATGAGGAGGCGGTATATAGGGGCCCATGGCAGATTAGGGGCCTGGCAGCAGCTATGTGAGGCCCGTAATCTGCCTGCACCCTATGTCAAAAAATTTAACACACCAGCAGTGTGAAGAGACCTGAAAGTGGCACATGGCAGCAGAGTGTGGCGATGGAGACAGCAGCAATGGGAGGCCGTACAGGGACCATGACAGACTCTGGACTTGGCAGCAGCATGAGGAGGCGGTATATAGGGGCCCATGGCAGATTAGGGGCCTGGCAGCAGCTATGTGAGGCCCGTAATCTGCCTGCACCCTATGTCAAAAAATTTAACACACCAGCAGTGTGAAGAGACCTGAAAGTGGCACATGGCAGCAGACTGTGGCGATGGAGACAGCAGCAATGGGAGGCCGTACAGGGACCATGACAGACTCTGGACTTGGCAGCAGCATGAGGAGGCGGTATATAGGGGCCCATGGCAGATTAGGGGCCTGCCAGCAGCTATGTGAGGCCCGTAATCTGCCTGCACCCTATGTCAAAAAATTTAACACACCAGCAGTGTGAAGAGACCTGAAAGTGGCACATGGCAGCAGAGTGTGGCGATGGAGACAGCAGCAATGGGAGGCCGTACAGGGACCCATGACAGACTCTGGACTTGGCAGCAGCATGAGGAGGCGGTATATAGGGGCCCATGGCAGATTAGGGGCCTGGCAGCAGCTATAGGAGGCCCGTAATCTGCCAGCACCCTATGTCAAAAAATTCAACACACCAGCAGTGTGTGAGGAGAAATGAAAGTGGCACATGGCAGAGTGTGGCGATGGAGACAGCAGCAATGGGAGGCCGTACAGGGACCCATGACAGACTCTGGACTTGGCAGCAGCATGAGGAGGCGGTATATAGGGGCCCATGGCAGATTAGGGGCCTGGCAGCAGCTATAGGAGGCCCGTAATCTGCCAGCACCCTATGTCAAAAAATTCAACACACCAGCAGTGTGAGGAGACCTGAAAGTGGCACATGGCAGAGTGTGGCGATGGAGACAGCAGCAATGGGAGGCCGTACAGGGACCATGACAGACTCTGGACTTGGCAGCAGCATGAGGAGGCGGTATATAGGGGCCCATGGCAGATTAGGGGCCTGGCAGCAGCTATGTGAGGCCCGTAATCTGCCTGCACCCTATGTCAAAAAATTTAACACACCAGCAGTGTGAAGAGACCTGAAAGTGGCACATGGCAGCAGAGTGTGGCGATGGAGACAGCAGCAATGGGAGGCCGTACAGGGACCCATGAGAGACTCTGGACTTGGCAGCAGCATGAGGAGGCGGTATATAGGGGCCCATGGCAGATTAGGGGCCTGGCAGCAGCTATGTGAGGCCCGTAATCTGCCTGCACCCTATGTCAAAAAATTTAACACACCAGCAGTGTGAAGAGACCTGAAAGTGGCACATGGCAGCAGACTGTGGCGATGGAGACAGCAGCAATGGGAGGCCGTACAGGGACCATGACAGACTCTGGACTTGGCAGCAGCATGAGGAGGCGGTATATAGGGGCCCATGGCAGATTAGGGGCCTGGCAGCAGCTATGTGAGGCCCGTAATCTGCCTGCACCCTATGTCAAAAAATTTAACACACCAGCAGTGTGAAGAGACCTGAAAGTGGCACATGGCAGCAGAGTGTGGCGATGGAGACAGCAGCAATGGGAGGCCGTACAGGGACCATGACAGACTCTGGACTTGGCAGCAGCATGAGGAGGCGGTATATAGGGGCCCATGGCAGATTAGGGGCCTGGCAGCAGCTATGTGAGGCCCGTAATCTGCCTGCACCCTATGTCAAAAAATTTAACACACCAGCAGTGTGAAGAGACCTGAAAGTGGCACATGGCAGCAGACTGTGGCGATGGAGACAGCAGCAATGGGAGGCCGTACAGGGACCATGACAGACTCTGGACTTGGCAGCAGCATGAGGAGGCGGTATATAGGGGCCCATGGCAGATTAGGGGCCTGCCAGCAGCTATGTGAGGCCCGTAATCTGCCTGCACCCTATGTCAAAAAATGTAACACACCAGCAGTGTGAAGAGACCTGAAAGTGGCACATGGCAGCAGAGTGTGGCGATGGAGACAGCAGCAATGGGAGGCCGTACAGGGACCCATGACAGACTCTGGACTTGGCAGCAGCATGAGGAGGCGGTATATAGGGGCCCATGGCAGATTAGGGGCCTGGCAGCAGCTATAGGAGGCCCGTAATCTGCCAGCACCCTATGTCAAAAAATTCAACACACCAGCAGTGTGAGGAGACCTGAAAGTGGCACATGGCAGAGTGTGGCGATGGAGACAGCAGCAATGGGAGGCCGTACAGGGACCCATGACAGACTCTGAACTTGGCAGCAGCATGAGGAGGCGGTATATAGGGGCCCATGGCAGATTAGGGGCCTGGCAGCAGCTATGTGAGGCCCGTAATCTGCCTGCACCCTATGTCAAAAAATTTAACACACCAGCAGTGTGAAGAGACCTGAAAGTGGCACATGGCAGCAGACTGTGGCGATGGAGGCAGCAGCAATGGGAGGCCGTACAGGGACCATGACAGACTCTGGACTTGGCAGCAGCATGAGGAGGCGGTATATAGGGGCCCATGGCAGATTAGGGGCCTGGCAGCAGCTATGTGAGGCCCGTAATCTGCCTGCACCCTATGTCAAAAAATTTAACACACCAGCAGTGTGAAGAGACCTGAAAGTGGCACATGGCAGCAGAGTGTGGCGATGGAGACAGCAGCAATGGGAGGCCGTACAGGGACCCATGAGAGACTCTAGACTTGGCAGCAGCATGAGGAGGCGGTATATAGGGGCCCATGGCAGATTAGGGGCCTGGCAGCAGCTATGTGAGGCCCGTAATCTGCCTGCACCCTATGTCAAAAAATTAAACACACCAGCAGTGTGAAGAGACCTGAAAGTGGCACATGGCAGCAGAGTGTGGCGATGGAGACAGCAGCAATGGGAGGCCGTACAGGGACCCATGAGAGACTCTAGACTTGGCAGCAGCATGAGGAGGCGGTATATAGGGGCCCATGGCAGATTAGGGGCCTGGCAGCAGCTATGTGAGGCCCGTAATCTGCCTGCACCCTATGTCAAAAAATTAAACACACCAGCAGTGTGAAGAGACCTGAAAGTGGCACATGGCAGCAGAGTGTGGCGATGGAGACAGCAGCAATGGGAGGCCGTACAGGGACCATGACAGACTCTGGACTTGGCAGCAGCATGAGGAGGCGGTATATAGGGGCCCATGGCAGATTAGGGGCCTGGCAGCAGCTATGTGAGGCCCGTAATCTGCCTGCACCCTATGTCAAAAAATTTAACACACCAGCAGTGTGAAGAGACCTGAAAGTGGCACATGGCAGCAGAGTGTGGCGATGGAGACAGCAGCAATGGGAGGCCGTACAGGGACCATGACAGACTCTGGACTTGGCAGCAGCATGAGGAGGCGGTATATAGGGGCCCATGGCAGATTAGGGGCCTGGCAGCAGCTATGTGAGGCCCGTAATCTGCCTGCACCCTATGTCAAAAAATTAAACACACCAGCAGTGTGAAGAGACCTGAAAGTGGCACATGGCAGCAGAGTGTGGCGATGGAGACAGCAGCAATGGGAGGCCGTACAGGGACCATGACAGACTCTGGACTTGGCAGCAGCATGAGGAGGCGGTATATAGGGGCCCATGGCAGATTAGGGGCCTGGCAGCAGCTATGTGAGGCCCGTAATCTGCCTGCACCCTATGTCAAAAAATTTAACACACCAGCAGTGTGAAGAGACCTGAAAGTGGCACATGGCAGCAGAGTGTGGCGATGGAGACAGCAGCAATGGGAGGCCGTACAGGGACCCATGAGAGACTCTAGACTTGGCAGCAGCATGAGGAGGCGGTATATAGGGGCCCATGGCAGATTAGGGGCCTGGCAGCAGCTATGTGAGGCCCGTAATCTGCCTGCACCCTATGTCAAAAAATTAAACACACCAGCAGTGTGAAGAGACCTGAAAGTGGCACATGGCAGCAGAGTGTGGCGATGGAGACAGCAGCAATGGGAGGCCGTACAGGGACCATGACAGACTCTGGACTTGGCAGCAGCATGAGGAGGCGGTATATAGGGGCCCATGGCAGATTAGGGGCCTGGCAGCAGCTATGTGAGGCCCGTAATCTGCCTGCACCCTATGTCAAAAAATTTAACACACCAGCAGTGTGAAGAGACCTGAAAGTGGCACATGGCAGCAGAGTGTGGCGATGGAGACAGCAGCAATGGGAGGCCGTACAGGGACCATGACAGACTCTGGACTTGGCAGCAGCATGAGGAGGCGGTATATAGGGGCCCATGGCAGATTAGGGGCCTGGCAGCAGCTATGTGAGGCCCGTAATCTGCCTGCACCCTATGTCAAAAAATTAAACACACCAGCAGTGTGAAGAGACCTGAAAGTGGCACATGGCAGCAGAGTGTGGCGATGGAGACAGCAGCAATGGGAGGCCGTACAGGGACCATGACAGACTCTGGACTTGGCAGCAGCATGAGGAGGCGGTATATAGGGGCCCATGGCAGATTAGGGGCCTGGCAGCAGCTATGTGAGGCCCGTAATCTGCCTGCACCCTATGTCAAAAAATTTAACACACCAGCAGTGTGAAGAGACCTGAAAGTGGCACATGGCAGCAGAGTGTGGCGATGGAGACAGCAGCAATGGGAGGCCGTACAGGGACCCATGAGAGACTCTAGACTTGGCAGCAGCATGAGGAGGCGGTATATAGGGGCCCATGGCAGATTAGGGGCCTGGCAGCAGCTATGTGAGGCCCGTAATCTGCCTGCACCCTATGTCAAAAAATTTAACACACCAGCAGTGTGAAGAGACCTGAAAGTGGCACATGGCAGCAGAGTGTGGCGATGGAGACAGCAGCAATGGGAGGCCTTACAGGGACCCATGAGAGACTCTAGACTTGGCAGCAGCATGAGGAGGCGGTATATAGGGGCCCATGGCAGATTAGGGGCCTGGCAGCAGCTATGTGAGGCCCGTAATCTGCCTGCACCCTATGTCAAAAAATTTAACACACCAGCAGTGTGTGAGGAGACCTGAAAGTGGCACATGGCAGAGTGTGGCGATGGAGACAGCAGCAATGGGAGGCCGTACAGGGACCCATGAGAGACTCTGGCACTGGCAGCAGCATGAGGAGGCGGTATATAGGGGCCTATGGCAGATTAGGGGCCTGGCAGCAGCTATGGGAGGCCCGTAATCTGCCAGCACCCTATGTCAAAAAACTGAACACACCAGCAGTGTGAGGAGACCTGAAAGTGGCACATGGCAGAGTGTGGCGATGGAGACAGCAGCAATGGGAGGCCGTACAGGGACCCATGACAGACTCTGGACCTGGCAGCAGCATGAGGAGGCGGTATATAGGGGCCTATGGCAGATTAGGGGCCCGTAATCTGCCAGCACCCTATGTCAAAAAACTGAACACACCAGTAGTGTGTGAGGAGACCTGAAAGTGGCACATGGCAGAGTGTGGCGATGGAGACAGCAGCAATGGGAGGCCGTACAGGGACCCATGAGAGACTCTGGACCTGGCAGCAGCATGAGGAGGCGGTATATAGGGGCCTATGGCAGATTAGGGGCCTGGCAGCAGCTATGGGAGGCCCGTAATCTGCCAGCACCCTATGTCAAAAAACTGAACACACCAGCAGTGTGTGAGGAGACCTGAAAGTGGCACATGGCAGAGTGTGGCGATGGAGACAGCAGCAATGGGAGGCCGTACAGGGACCCATGAGAGACTCTGGCACTGGCAGCAGCATGAGGAGGCGGTATATAGGGGCCTATGGCAGATTAGGGGCCTGGCAGCAGCTATGGGAGGCCCGTAATCTGCCAGCACCCTATGTCAAAAAATTCAACACACCAGCAGTGTGAGGAGACCTGAAAGTGGCACATGGCAGAGTGTGGCGATGGAGACAGCAGCAATGGGAGGCCGTACAGGGACCCATGACAGACTCTGGACCTGGCAGCAGCATGAGGAGGCGGTATATAGGGGCCTATGGCAGATTAGGGGCCCGTAATCTGCCAGCACCCTATGTCAAAAAACTGAACACACCAGTAGTGTGTGAGGAGACCTGAAAGTGGCACATGGCAGAGTGTGGCGATGGAGACAGCAGCAATGGGAGGCCGTACAGGGACCCATGAGAGACTCTGGACCTGGCAGCAGCATGAGGAGGCGGTATATAGGGGCCTATGGCAGATTAGGGGCCTGGCAGCAGCTATGGGAGGCCCGTAATCTGCCAGCACCCTATGTCAAAAAACTGAACACACCAGCAGTGTGTGAGGAGACCTGAAAGTGGCACATGGCAGAGTGTGGCGATGGAGACAGCAGCAATGGGAGGCCGTACAGGGACCCATGAGAGACTCTGGACCTGGCAGCAGCATGAGGAGGCGGTATATAGGGGCCTATGGCAGATTAGGGGCCTGGCAGCAGCTATAGGAGGCCCATAATCTGCCAGCACCCTATGTCAAAAAATTCAACACACCAGCAGTGTGAGGAGACCTGAAAGTGGCACATGGCATGAGACACTGTGGACCTGGCAGCAGCATGAGGAGGCGGTATATAGGGGCCCATGGCAGATTAGGGGCCTGGCAGCAGCTATGGGAGGCCCGTAATCTGCCAGCACCCTATGTCAAAAAACTGAACACACCAGCAGTGTGTGAGGAGACCTGAAAGTGGCACATGGCAGAGTGTGGCGATGGAGACAGCAGCAATGGGAGGTCTCCCATTGTCCCAACATGGCCCAAATAGTCCCAACATGGGCCCCCTGGCCACGCTTGACTTTCTGGCCACATAGTCGACATACGGCTACGTTTACTTCCTCGGGCGGCTTGACGAAATATTGCCACACCGCCGAGTAGGAAACTTTGCCCCCGATACTCCTCACTGGCTGACTGCTGCTTCCTCCGTGCACACCGGCACCACTACTGGCCGTGGTGGTAGGCTGCAGTGGAGCTGGTGCTCTACTCCGTGGCCGTTTGGCTCCACTGACACTGCTTCCACTGACACTGCTGCGACCCTGCTGCTGTCTCCTGGGCAACCCACCGACTGTTTCGCTCACTGCCAAGCTGCCACCCTCTTCTCCTGATGATGCGGAAGAAATTGCCTGATGACGACGAGGCTGCCAAGTGCGATCAACCTCCTCATCATCAAGTAGGGTCTCCGCCTCACTACTAGCCCCCTCGGCTGCGTCTGGGTCAGGAGACAGACCTGTCTCCAGACCGGCTACCGGGCCACTCTCCTCGCCACTACTTCTTCGCCTAGCTGCTGAAAAGGCGGATGTCTCCCCCCGTTCCTGACCGCCCTCTGTTAGCTCTTCCTCACTGTACAGTGGGGCTGAGCCCACAGCATGCGATACTTCGCTTGGTGAGGGAACACCAAAGGACAGGGGCAGGTAGAGGACACGTGATTTCAGTGGGCTAGGTCCCGGGCCATGCCAACTAACGTTTGTGTCTGACGTACCCACCGACCGTTGGCTGTAGGTGTCAGAGGTGACCTGGAAAGAGGAAGACGACCGAGCCAACCAATCGATAACGGCAGGGTTGTCGGTGGAGACACGACCGCTGGATGACACCGGGAGCACTGGCCTCTGGCTGCGAATAGTGCTGCCTCGACCCCTTCCTCTGCTGCCACGTCTGCTCGCTCCTAAAACATTGCCTCCTCTGCCACTCCTCTGCATGTTGTCTGACATACTATTTAATTCAACGATTATGTGTCCCTGAGTAACAATTCTGTGTCCCTGAGTAACAATTCTGTGTCTGTGCGAGTAACAATTCTGTGGCCCTAAGTAACAGTTCTGTGGCCCTCAGTAACAATTCTGTGTCTGTCCCTGAGTAACAATTCTGTGGCCCTAACTAAAGTTTCTGTGGCCCTAAGTAACAATTCTCTGGCACTCAGTAACAATTCTGTCTGTCCCTGAGTAACAATTCTGTGGCCCTAATAACGTTTCTGTGGCCCTAAGTAACAATTATCTGGCACTCAGTAACAATTCTGTCTGTCCCTGAGTAACAATTCTCTGGCACTCAGTAACAATTCTGTCTGTCCCTGAGTAACAATTCTCTGGCACTCAGTAACAATTCTGTCTGTCCCTGAGTATGAATTCTGTGGCCCTGAGTAACAATTCTGTGTCTGCGCGAGTAACAATTCTGTGTCTGTGCAAGTAACAATTTTGTGTCTGTGCGAGTAACAATTCTCTGGCACTCAGTAACAATTCTGTCTGTCCCTGAGTAACAATTCTCTGGCACTCAGTAACAATTCTGTCTGTCCCTGAGTAACAATTCTCTGGCACTCAGTAACAATTCTGTCTGTCCCTGAGTAACAATTCTCTGGCGCTCAGTAACAATTCTGTCTGTCCCTGAGTATGAATTCTGTGGCCCTGAGTAACAATTCTGTGTCTGTGCGAGTAACAATTCTGTGTCTGTGCAAGTAACAATTTTGTGTCTGTGCGAGTAACAATTCTCTGGCACTCAGTAACAATTCTGTCTGTCCCTGAGTAACAATTCTCTGGCACTCAGTAACAATTCTGTCTGTCCCTGAGTAACAATTCTCTGGCACTCAGTAACAATTCTGTCTGTCCCTGAGTAACAATTCTCTGGCACTCAGTAACAATTCTGTCTGTCCCTGAGTATGAATTCTGTGGCCCTGAGTAACAAATCTGTGTCTGCGCGAGTAACAATTCTGTGTCTGTGCAAGTAACAATTTTGTGTCTGTGCGAGTAACAATTCTCTGGCACTCAGTAACAATTCTGTCTGTCCCTGAGTAACAATTCTCTGGCACTCAGTAACAATTCTGTCTGTCCCTGAGTAACAATTCTCTGGCACTCAGTAACAATTCTGTCTGTCCCTGAGTAACAATTCTCTGGCACTCAGTAACAATTCTGTCTGTCCCTGAGTAACAATTCTCTGGCGCTCAGTAACAATTCTGTCTGTCCCTGAGTATGAATTCTGTGGCCCTGAGTAACAATTCTGTGTCTGTGCGAGTAACAATTCTGTGTCTGTGCAAGTAACAATTTTGTGTCTGTGCGAGTAACAATTCTCTGGCACTCAGTAACAATTCTGTCTGTCCCTGAGTAACAATTCTCTGGCACTCAGTAACAATTCTGTCTGTCCCTGAGTAACAATTCTCTGGCACTCAGTAACAATTCTGTCTGTCCCTGAGTAACAATTCTCTGGCACTCAGTAACAATTCTGTCTGTCCCTGAGTATGAATTCTGTGGCCCTGAGTAACAATTCTGTGTCTGCGCGAGTAACAATTCTGTGTCTGTGCAAGTAACAATTTTGTGTCTGTGCGAGTAACAATTCTCTGGCACTCAGTAACAATTCTGTCTGTCCCTGAGTAACAATTCTCTGGCACTCAGTAACAATTCTGTCTGTCCCTGAGTAACAATTCTCTGGCACTCAGTAACAATTCTGTCTGTCCCTGAGTATGAATTCTGTGGCCCTGAGTAACAATTCTGTGTCTGCGCGAGTAACAATTCTGTGTCTGTGCAAGTAACAATTTTGTGTCTGTGCGAGTAACAATTCTCTGGCACTCAGTAACAATTCTGTCTGTCCCTGAGTAACAATTCTCTGGCACTCAGTAACAATTCTGTCTGTCCCTGAGTAACAATTCTCTGGCACTCAGTAACAATTCTGTCTGTCCCTGAGTAACAATTCTCTGGCACTCAGTAACAATTCTGTCTGTCCCTGAGTAACAATTCTCTGGCACTCAGTAACAATTCTGTCTGTCCCTGAGTAACAATTCTCTGGCACTCAGTAACAATTCTGTCTATCCCTGAGTATGAATTCTGTGGCCCTGAGTAACAATTCTGTGTCTGTGCGAGTAACAATTCTGTGTCTGTGCAAGTAACAATTTTGTGTCTGTGCGAGTAACAATTCTCTGGCACTCAGTAACAATTCTGTCTGTCCCTGAGTAACAATTCTCTGGCACTCAGTAACAATTCTGTCTGTCCCTGAGTAACAATTCTCTGGCACTCAGTAACAATTCTGTCTGTCCCTGAGTATGAATTCTGTGGCCCTGAGTAACAATTCTGTGTCTGTGCGAGTAACAATTCTGTGTCTGTGCAAGTAACAATTTTGTGTCTGTGCGAGTAACAATTCTCTGGCACTCAGTAACAATTCTGTCTGTCCCTGAGTAACAATTCTCTGGCACTCAGTAACAATTCTGTCTGTCCCTGAGTAACAATTCTCTGGCACTCAGTAACAATTCTGTCTGTCCCTGAGTATGAATTCTGTGGCCCTGAGTAACAATTCTGTGTCTGTGCGAGTAACAATTCTGTGTCTGTGCAAGTAACAATTTTGTGTCTGTGCGAGTAACAATTCTCTGGCACTCAGTAACAATTCTGTCTGTCCCTGAGTAACAATTCTCTGGCACTCAGTAACAATTCTGTCTGTCCCTGAGTAACAATTCTCTGGCACTCAGTAACAATTCTGTCTGTCCCTGAGTATGAATTCTGTGGCCCTGAGTAACAATTCTGTGTCTGTGCGAGTAACAATTCTGTGTCTGTGCAAGTAACAATTTTGTGTCTGTGCGAGTAACAATTCTCTGGCACTCAGTAACAATTCTGTCTGTCCCTGAGTAACAATTCTCTGGCACTCAGTAACAATTCTGTCTGTCCCTGAGTAACAATTCTCTGGCACTCAGTAACAATTCTGTCTGTCCCTGAGTAACAATTCTCTGGCACTCAGTAACAATTCTGTCTGTCCCTGAGTAACAATTCTCTGGCGCTCAGTAACAATTCTGTCTGTCCCTGAGTATGAATTCTGTGGCCCTGAGTAACAATTCTGTGTCTGTGCGAGTAACAATTCTGTGTCTGTGCAAGTAACAATTTTGTGTCTGTGCGAGTAACAATTCTCTGGCACTCAGTAACAATTCTGTCTGTCCCTGAGTAACAATTCTCTGGCACTCAGTAACAATTCTGTCTGTCCCTGAGTAACAATTCTCTGGCACTCAGTAACAATTCTGTCTGTCCCTGAGTATGAATTCTGTGGCCCTGAGTAACAATTCTGTGTCTGCGCGAGTAACAATTCTGTGTCTGTGCAAGTAACAATTTTGTGTCTGTGCGAGTAACAATTCTCTGGCACTCAGTAACAATTCTGTCTGTCCCTGAGTAACAATTCTCTGGCACTCAGTAACAATTCTGTCTGTCCCTGAGTAACAATTCTCTGGCACTCAGTAACAATTCTGTCTGTCCCTGAGTAACAATTCTCTGGCACTCAGTAACAATTCTGTCTGTCCCTGAGTAACAATTCTCTGGCACTCAGTAACAATTCTGTCTGTCCCTGAGTAACAATTCTCTGGCACTCAGTAACAATTCTGTCTGTCCCTGAGTAACAATTCTCTGGCACTCAGTAACAATTCTGTCTGTCCCTGAGTAACAATTCTCTGGCACTCAGTAACAATTCTGTCTGTCCCTGAGTAACAATTCTGTCTGTCCCTGAGAATGAATTCTGTGGCCCTGAGTAAGAATTCTCTGGCACTCAGTAACAATTCTGTCTGTCCCTGAGTAACAATTCTCTGGCACTCAGTAACAATTCTGTCTGTCCCTGAGTAAAAATTCTGTGGCCCTAATAACGTTTCTGTGGCCCTAAGTAACAATTCTCTGGCACTGAGTAACAATTCTGTCTGTCCCTGAGTATGAATTCTGTGGCCCTAACTAGCGTTTCTTTGTCCCTAAATAACGATTCTGTGGCCCTCATTAACAAGTCTGTGTCCCTGAGTAATGGTTCTCTGTCCCTAAGTAACTTCTCTCTGTCCCCAATTCTCGTTTCTGTGGCCCTAACTCTGTCCCTGTCCCTAGTACAGAGCGGTCTGCCTCTGTTCAATGACTGCAGGCAAATGAAGATTTCCAAAATGGCCGCTATATATACCTCGACCATTACACAGTGCTGGCTGGCTGGCTGCTGATTGGCTGATGCGATCACATGTCGTTGAGGAATGCATTATGGGGCAGCGCGCCTTGTCTGCGCGCCTTCCCCGACATCCCCGCTCCGTCGCCGCACATGTCAGCCGCCATTTTCGGAAAAATTTCGATTCGCGCGTCCGAATTAGGCTGTTTTTCGGATTCGGCACGAATCGAAATTTTTCCGATATTCGACTCGAATTCCACTTCGGATACTTCGATTCGCTCATCTCTAATGTCAACTAATTTATAAAACGTTTGATTTAATTTCTCCACTACAGAAGTAGGTATGGACTGATACCATTCTTTGTTCTTAAGAATATTATGATACATAGTTTTGTATTGGGAATTGTCCATAATCACCATGTTCCCTCGTTTGTTAGATGGTTTTATTGTGATAGTGTCAGGGAATGGGAAGATCGCCTCAGCAATTGAATCTGCACATGCGTAGAATCCTGACAAGACATACAGGCAGGCAGGCACTAGGACCCAGGCGCGCCTGTCACCAATGACGGCGCCGGGCAGGCACTAGGACCCAGGAGCGCCTGTCAGGAGTTGGGCGGCCTATTTAAACCCAGCTCTTGCAATGCTCAAGTGCCGTATGGTCTTACCTGTTTGCTGAAGTTCCTCTTTAGTAGATTGTCTTGTTGCCGACCCTGCCTGACCCTGATTTGCTGTCTGTCTCCTGTTCTGATCCCTGGCTTGTCTGACCATTCTCCTGCTTAACCCCATACATTCTGATCTCCTGTTAACGAACCCGGCTTGTGACCTGTTTATTCCTCTGCCTGCTGATTTTGTACCACGCTGCCACCACTGTTACCGACCCGGCCTGCCTGACGCTGCTCTTGTGACCTCCTCACATCAGACTCTCACCTGCTATACACCTCCAACGGTGCTTCTACCACAGCTGGGTGAACTCAGGGGCCGCGACCTGGTCTCGGCCTGCTCCAAGTCCATCCCCACCATCAGGGGCCCTGGTGAACAAGCAGGTAGGGACTTAGATTCCGCTCCTTGGGGGAATCCGGTCTGTGGAGTGCTAGAGGCTACCGCTATGGGATCTCTGACAGATAGATTTGTTGTTTTGGAGAGAAGATAGTGCTTGTTTTTCACTGTTGGACAAGTTGGTGTGTAAAGGAGTTATTATAGGTAGTTTTTCAATGTCCTGAGTTAAATATTTAAAAAAGAGAGAGACATTAGGGTTGGTGCTTAATGGAGGAAAATTACAAGAAGGTTTTTTGAATTTAAGAGGGACCTTGGTGTTTGTATTTTCAATATCTTTAAGAATTCATTCTAAATCAATTTGATCTATAAGGTCAACTGAGTCATTCTCTTGTAAAAGAGAGAGTAGTTCTTCAACTGTCATTGACCTTGAGATCTGTGTGTTCACTGGATACTACATTTGTTATGGAATTAGTGTAAAGGCATTGGAGTAATATTTTTCTAGTAAACAATTGAATGTCTTTGAACAATTCAAACTTATTTGTGTTTTGTTGTAGACAGAAACTGAGTCCAAGAGAGAAAACACATTCCCCTGCCTAAGGTTTAGAGTGAGAAGATTTATTTCTAGAGATTACTATATTGAATTTGTTCTCTCTGGGGGTATTCTCTCCATGTAGAGTTCTATCCCTCATCCTAACCTTTGTGGCAGAGGAGTCTCTACATGAGTGGGAGCTAAAAAACCAGGAGGTCGGAAAGTATCCTGTGTATACTGGAAAGTATACTGGATGTGTCAGAGGTCACCCGTCACCTCACCTTGTGCATGACCATTTGGATGGGAAGAGCGAGGAAAGTGAGGATCACCATGTGCGGTATGCGTAATTTGTACTTGCGTTTGCTGTATTTATTTAGAGGTTTTCCTTGTGAATTAGGCCACCTATAGTCTCTTCCTTCATCAAACACCAATTTGGCCCAACACATTTTTTTTCTTTCTTTTGTAAGATATCGATGTTAAACTGAGCCAAACTGTCTTTTAGCTTAATTTCACATTCCTTTAGAAGGGATGTGTTTTAAACGGGGTTAGTTGAGTTTCTATTGTTGTGAGGTCCATATCTAACTTACTTATTTGTCTATTATATTCCTTACTTAAAATAGACATCATTTGATTTGAACAGGTATGTAGATTATCCTCCCATTCCTTTTTGCAGTCATTGCTAATGTTTTCAATATTGGGAAAGATTTGAATATGTAAACCTATACAGTTAATGTTGTTCTTCATATATTTTTCAAACGTTTTGATATGCCACAACAATGATGACTTTTTTTCAAGTATTTCCTCCATTTTAGAGGGAGAAAATTTGTTTCTACCTCCTCTTTTTCACCAAACCCTGTTTCACACGTGGTTATGAGGTTAACCCAATCTTGTCCCTGAAAAAACAAAATTAAACAAAAAATTAACAAAACAAAAGTAAACAAAAATTATATTACACAATGATCCTTATTGTTGTATTCACAACAATCACCAAAAAAGAAAGGGAGTATAGGTGTTTAACCACCCTATACAAATCATTTAAAGAAAAAAGGGTGCTGTAATTGTGAATATATGCAAAACATAAAAAACAAAGAGGGCACAAATGGCTAATGCATTACCCTTGACACTTTACTGTAAACTATAAACATAAAATTTACTCACAAACATAGTGAGCTAAAGACATATAGATGCATAAAGCACACAATGAAGAGTCTGCTCTCCACCTCCCCCTGGAGACAGGGTGACAAAAGGCATCTGGCGTGTTTCCGGGACCAGGTCCCCTTCCTGAAATGCATCAGCTACTTTTAGTCATCCTGTGTCCAGGCGGAGGTGGAGAGCAGACTCTTCATTGTATCTATTTGCCTATAGCTCACTATGTTTGGGAGTAAATTTTAAGTTTATATTTTACAATAAAGTCTCAGGAGTAATGTGTTAGGTGTTTGCACCCTCTTTGTATTTTATGTTTGCATACTGTTGGATTCCCTTGATCTGAGGAGGGCCGCACCACCATCCCTTTTCCAGTCCTGGTTGTCTAAAAACAAGCCACACATGGTTTTGTAATGGATGCCTCTAGCTACTTCTGAGCGCTAAAATGTCAAGTCTGAACTTTTTCTTTTAATTGTGACTATATAGCTGCTTCATCCCTGAAAAAGTACTAGAAAAATAATTGTGTAATTAACAGAGGTAATGTGCCCTTATGGATGTTAATACACCCAATCCTATATCTTTTCAAAACTTTACAAACATCATAAATACAAATTTATTTTTGTTATCTTTTCTTTTAATGATACAGATTGAGCTGTGGATCTAGGTTGCTGGTTGGGCGCATGCTCCATCTTGGTTCCCTGTGGGTTTTGGCCACCCACTTGGGGGTATGGTTCCCCCAAAGCAGACTTCATTCCACAGTATTGAATTCTTTTTATCATGGTTATAAATGTAAGTTGATTTTGACATTTTTTTCACTCCGATTGTTGAGCTTACTTATATATCATTTTTTGCTTTATGTTTGTATACTCTTTTGCTCATTTATGTAGGCACTCCTCCAGCCTCCCTTGATGAAGACTTGCCCATAGTCAAACATGTTGGGAAAGTTATACTGGGGAAAGCTATGTTACATTGTAATCATTTATGATGTTTTCTCAAATGCACATATATTGTGGAATTTTTGTACTGCAAGTGTATATGATGCATAATAATGATTTGGTGTACGTTCTGTATACGATGTCCTAAAGTCTCATACACAAAGACTAGAGTTTCTTATTTTTAACCAAAAAATAAATTTTATATCAAACAATAAAACTTGTTTTTTCACTGGTATTCTTTATAGCCATTCTTTTTTGTTGCTGCGCTACGGTCCCAGGGGAGATTTTCTGTCTTTTTCCAAAATATTGGCACCCCTGCATTTCTGTCAAATAATGCACCCCTTCGCCAAGAAAATTGTTGCAATTACAAATGTTTCAGCACTTTCATGTTTATTTCTTTTGTTTGTATTTGTATGACATGAAAAAGTGAGGATACAAAAAGCCAAATCTGACACATTCCACACAAAACCACCAAAATAGACTAGGCAAAATTATTGGCACCCTCATCCACCATTTGAACAATCCTTTGTTGTAATCTTTCATCAAGTTTTTCTCTTTCGTCCATGTCCAGAGCAGGGACGGACTGACAACTCATGGGGCCCCTGGGCAATAGGGGATCATGGGGCCCCCTACTGACCCCGGGCCCTCGAGCAGTGCCCCATTTTCCAAATGGTCAGTCCGCCCCTGGTCCAAAGAGATTAGTTACAGTGCCATGGGCTGTAAACTTCTTGACAATGTTGCACACAGTGGACACAGGAAAATTAAGATCTGTTAATTGATACAGGTGAGTTTAATTAGAAATTACAGGAGCATCACAAACTTGGAATGCAATTGTTTCTTACAATTTTGAGAAGGTGCCAATCATTTTTTTCAGTCCATTTTTGGGGTTTTGTGTGGAATGTGTCAGATTCGGCTTTTGTCATACCAAAACAAACAAAATAAATAAACACAAAAATGCTGAAACATTTATAATTGCAACAGTTTTCTTGGTAAAGTTGTGCATTTTCTGACAGAAATGCAGGGGTGCCAATATTTTTGGCCATGACTGTATATAAAGCTTGACATGTTTCGTGTTGTTAATCCACTTCTTCAGGGGAAGAAGATTCACAGATTGTATTGCTACAAATAATATCAGCAGAAGAGATTATGCCACTGGTAATACTTCACAGAGCCTGACCCAGACACCACACCAGATCCCACATCACCAGGGGCGGACTGACCATTTGGAAATTCGGGCACTGCCTGAGGGCCCGGGGTCAGTAGGGGGCCCCATGAGATGCCCCTGGTACCTTTTTCATAGGCTTTTTGAGTTTGGGCAAGGACACAGGGGCCCCATGATCCCCTATTGCCCGGGGGCCCCATGAGTTGTCAGTCCGCCCCTGCACATCACATTAGGATTGTAAAAAAGAGAAGAGAGGAAAAATAATCCAGTCTGTTCTAATAAATAAAGATGCCACTTGACAAAGCTGTCACACATCTGTTCACAGCCAAAAATGTCCCCAGGCCTCCAAAGGTATGTAGCAATGGTACAATCAACATTTATTAGTAGTCATCCGTGATAGTATGGGGATTCACCACTATAAGTAACTATAAGCACTTATATATAGGGACAGAGCTTAAGAATCCACAATAATCTCCAATGATCCCCAAGCTAAGTACGGTTATTTTTCTTGAACTTACAGCCTTTTAAAGCAGAGCAATGACCTCTGATTTAAAAATACTGTAGGTGCTGCAATTAAAAGTATATTTGCATTTACAGTTTTCTGTTAGCCTCCCAGAAAAGTCTTATGAATACCTATTGATTTTTACAGTAAGGTTCACCTAATGCAGCTTAAAGTGGTTGCAAAGGCTCAAGGTGTTTTGCCTTCATGCATTCCATGCATGCAGGTAAAACCTTCTGTGTGCAACAGCCCCCTCTAATACTTACCTGAGCCCCATCACGATCCAGTGATGTGCACAAGAGCCTCGGCTCTCTGGGGACTTTTCTTTCTCATTGGCTGAGACAGCATCAAGAGCCATTGGTTTCAGCTGCTGTCAATCACAGCCAGTGAGGCAATTAGGAGAGAGAGGGGGCGGGGTGAAGCCATGGCTCTGTATGTGGATGGACACACAGAGCAGTGGCTCAGGAGCTAGCCTGCTTGGGTGCCCCCACAGCAAACTGCTTGCTCTGGGGCACTCAGCAGGAGTTAGGAGCCAGGAGCACCACCAGGGGACCCGATAAGAGAAGAATCTGTGTGTTTTTTTTTTTTTTTTATTCTTATTGCCTTTAATAACACTTTAAGGTGAAGGTATGACAATAATGCTGTACTGCTCTTTAGTTTAGAGCTGAGTTACCACTTTGACTGTGGGCTGTTCCTGCTTGCACTATAATGGGATCGAAAAATTGTACAGGGGATGTGGCTGTCAGCATTTTCACTGCTGATTCACAAGCCTGTGGCCCAGTGCTTTCTGAGTGGACCGCACTGCTTCTGCTGCTAAAACCCTCTCACTGTGAGCTGCAGTATCTGGCTTTTTAGACCCAAATAAATGACAATTTAGCTCAGTCAGGAAAAGTAAAAAAAAATGTTTAAATATAAGGTTTGTGCATCCCATGGTAGCTGGATTTGGTATATGTTTAGAATGTTATACAGGAGTCCTTAATTGTACATTACGAAATAAGTTGTTACACAATATTAGCCGAAGAGAGCAGCAGCAAAGTAAGCCAAGCATATTAAGTGAGCACTTTTCTGCTCTTGAGATGAGATATTTCTTCTGTTTTCAAGCTCATAGATTTTATCTAGAAAACCGCACGCAGAAGGCTAGTGCATTATACTATTTTATTTTATATGTAGTCCTGGCAGAAGAGGACTTGGACTATGAACTTGGGTTGTGGACTTGGCTGACAGTGTTATTGTTTCTGTTGCTGTCCCTGCTAATGCTTACAGAGGGACCTAATTGACAATTATTTCTTAGAGAGGATTCTGATCAAGCAGCAGAAACTATTCACAGCTGCGAGGATCATGCCAGAGCTAATAGTTACTGTGTGGAGTGTACAAAACAACTTGGTGAGACTTGTGTAAAGGAATGTCCAAGGAACACAGAGGAAGAGAAGTCAACTGTTTGGACTGCTGTGAATGCTGGGAAGAACTGAGGATTGTGGGGAATGTGGTTCCTTTACAGACTAAGCTTGCTTTGTAGACTGATTGAGGGAATTACAGATCCTAGAGGCACTGGAGCTCTGGAGGAAAGGGAAGGAGAACTGTTTCCGGGCAGAGAGCAGGATGTGAGGAGGATATTCTGAGAGGCAGACAGTGCATGTGGTTACTCACAGCCTGTTTACCAGCACATCTTGGATGGAGAGAGGCACAGCAGCAGACATTCTCCAGTACCAGAGAATGCCACTGACACTGACTGAGCCTACTATCTGAATGTCAGGGAGAACACTGTGGATGCTGGTTTTATTAAGCCACTGATGGGAAATGGAACACAGGTAAAGGCACCTACAATACGACACATGTGGTGAGAGGCCAATGACCACCCCCCCAAACACACGCACACACACTACATCTCGTTAAAGAGGAACCATGTTGTGACATTGGGTCACAATGCAGGCACCTTTATCTGAGTTCAGAGGAACTTTATCCTGAGTGCTCCCACGCCAAATTTGGGCCCTAATGTTCTGGCCAGAAGGGAGAGAGGGTCTATTGTAGACTTTCAGACTGTTACTGTGGCATAGCTCTCTTTAGGTATAGCTCTCTAGGGGTACTGATTTCTCCTAGTATAGGGTTTAGGGCTTGCTCTTTGTTCTATTTGTTTGTTATCAACAATATATTATCTGTTTCTTCCTTATTTGTTATGCAATTATTGCAGTTTCTATTCCTTTTCTATTGGGTACTGCGTACATACTGTATATTTGCAATAAAGATCCTTTCAATCTTCAGCCCGGGTTTGCCAGACTGCATAGTGCTACTTGCAGAGTCCTGGGCACAGGAAATATGGGAAATCAGGAAACAGCAGCTCCTTCAGGGGTAAAAGGTACATGTAACATGCAGCATATTTAAATGACAGTTGGAACAGGAAATCCTTTTCCAGGTTTCCTCTAACCACTTGTCTACCAGCACCATTTATGAACACAGGGTGATGGCCTGTTGTTTAATTCAGAAAGAGCTATTAATACAGGGTGGGGAACAACTCTCATCAGGGCTGGAGCAAAGTGTCAGCACACACATGCATATATCATTATTAAAGGGAAAAACTTCCCTGGCTATGTATTTAAAATGATTGCCACTACAGAGGTCCTTCACTTTTAGCAAACAGTAAAGGGTTCAGAGGTTATTAGAGCTAAGGTGCTTACCCATACCAACCAAATATATATAAATGTGTAATACAAGATATTTATATTCAAAATAAGCATCATGTGTGTTTAAAACATATTTTATGTGTGTTTAAAACATATTTTATATATGTTTGGAAAGAGTAGAGAACAATCCCATTTCCATAGGTGCCATTAAATGTAGGCAATTAACTTTATTAAAAATGTCAGGCAGGCCTAAAGTGTGAGGCAGAAGTTGTAGGGGGCAAGCACATTCTGCAGGACAAAGTGGTGCTTGGGCTTCTCTAGAGGGAGGGCACATTTGCCTTTTCTATCTCCAAGTGGCTCTGATATAGCACATGCAGAAAGTAGTTGAGTGGCTGACAAAGTCTTCCTTTTCTTTCTCCTTCCAGGTGCAGAGCAGCCCTTTGTCTGCCACTGCTGCTAATGTACCCTCTCCTTCCTCTACTGATCCAGCCATTACCCTGCAAAAATACAAAAAGGAACAACTGAATTATTATATCACACAATTCTTATTTCAGATATTCAAGATGAGGATGACAGTGCTATGGCTATCAGGGACCAACAGGCAGGAAGCGGCAACTGGCAGCAATGTTCCAGCAGCTGGATCTCCATTGATGAGGAGGGGGTGGGTGATGAGGTGGCAGACCAATCATGGGTGGCACTAATTTGTTATGACATAAGTCCAGAGGGAGAGGCAGAACAGCAGCTAGGGAGGATTGTGTACAGAGGCAGGGGCAGCTTGCAGAGGATTGGAAAGAACAGCTGTCCTAATCCATCACAAGCCACTGCTATGCCCAGGGCCAGTCCACAAAAAAGCATGGGTCTTTTTTAATGTACAGTCACGTGAAAAAGTAAGTGCACCCCAGGAAAAGTGTTGACTTGTTCAACATATATAATAAGTAAACATTCAATCTTCATTCAGGTGATGTTTAAAGATTGAATTGATGTACTTGGACAAATGAGACATGATGATCATGACATGATGTTTTCAGTCCTTTTGAATTAACAAATATGCAATTTTCACACAAGTGCACCAGTACATTTAGTCTACCTTCAAAACCATGAAATTAGAATCAGGTATTTCAAGATAAAGGGCCAGTCATTTGAACCTTCTTAGGGGATATGCAAGTGGGTTTGTTTTACTGAATCCTCATATGTGTAGGGTCTGGTGTTCTGTTTGCTATTGATGTTTGTGGTGTCATCATGTCATGAACAAATAAGTTCTCTAAGACCCTTTACATATGAATTCATATGGGATTTAAAATTATCTATACATTATTTTAAATATGTAAGAAAAATAATCCAAAAGTGGTCTTGATTTCAAATGACTGCTAATTTGTTGAGGGGTGGCCAACCCAAAAAACTCTAGCAGATTCATTCATCCCTACATGGGACTCACATAAAAACCTGACATGGATTTTAACATTTTTAAACTCTATCCAAAATAAGAAAAAAATCAGCTTTAGATAAACTTCAAGATATTTGGTCTTCAAGGTATTTTTATGAAATTTTCAAGCAGTCTTTAAATTATTATTATTATTATTACTATTATTGTACAGGATTTATATAGCGCCAACAGTTTGCTCAGCGCTTTACAATATAACTGGAGACAATACAGCAAGAATACAGTTCAATACAAGAGGGATCGGAGGGCCCTGCTCCTTGGAGCTTACAATCTAGGAGGGAGGGGCTAGTGGTACAAAAGGTAGTAACTGTGGGGGATGGACTGGTTGGAAGAGTAGAGGATTCCATTATTAGCTGAGAGCAGGATAGGCTTCCCTGAAGAGATCACCTAAAAGTGAGCAGAATAGGCGATAGTCTGATAAATTGGAGTAGAGAGTTCCAGAGGATGAATGAAGCTCTGGAGAAGTCCTGGAGACGAGCATGGGAGGAGGAGACAAGGGAGCTAGAGAGCAGGAGGTCGTGAGAGGAGTGGAGAGTACGGTTTGGGTGGTATTTGGAGACAAGATCGGTGATGTAATTTGGGGTAGAGTTATAAATGGCTTTATATGTTATTGTTAATGTTTTGAATTGTATCCGTTGGGAAATGGGAAGCCAGTGGAGGGATTGGCAGAGAGGGGTGGCTGATACAGAACGGTTAGTAAGATGCAGGAGTCTGGCAGCAGCACTCATGATAGACTGAAGAGGGAATAGCCTGCAATTAGGTAGGCCAATGAGGAGGGAGTTACAATAGTCAAGGTGAGATATAACAAGGGAGTGAATAAGTTGCTTAGTGGTTTCCGAGGTTAAGAACGGCTGTATCTTGGAGATGTTGCGGAGGTGAAGTCTACAAGATTTGGACAGTGATTGGATTTGGGACTGAAAGGACAGAGGGGAGTCCAGAATTACACCTAGTACCCTGACATGAGGGGAGGGACTGATGATTGTGTTATTGATCTTGATGGAGAAGTCAGGAGTGGGGCACAGGCTGAAGGGAATAGTATGAGCTCAGTTATGGAAAGAATGAGTTTGAGAAAGTGGAGTGACATCCATGCCGATATGTCACTTAGTAGGTTAGTAATGCAAGAGGAGACTGAAGGGGTGAGGTGAGGGGTAGAAAGATAGATTTGTGTGTCATCAGCATAGAGATGGTACCTAAAGCCATGGGAGTTTATCAAGTGACCAAGGGAGGAGGTGTAGATGGAGAAGAGTAGGGGTCCAAGTATAGGTAGGAGGAGAACCAGGAGAAAGCAGTGTCAGAGGCCAAGAGAGTGGAGTTTTTTGAGGAGGAGGGATGGTCAACCGTATCAAAAGCTGCAGAGAGGTCAAGTAGTAAGAGTATAGAGTAGCGGCCATTGGTTTTAGCAGTTAGTAGATCATTAGTGAGTTTTAGTAGGGCAGTTTCAGTGGAGTGTAGTGAGTGAAAGCCGGACTGTAAAGGGTCAAGAAGGTTGTTGTCAGTGAGGTGGGAGCTCAGGCGATTGTAGACTAAGCGTTCTAGGAGTTTAGAGGTAAATGGCAGCAGGGAGATGGGTCTTAAGTTGTTCAGGTTGGTGGGGTCCAGTGAGGGCTTTTTAAGTATGGGAGTGATGTGTGCATGCTTTAGAGGAGTGGGGAAGGCACCATTAGAGAGGGAGAGATTGAAGTGAGGGAGCATAGGATGGAAGAAGAGGGTGACCGTAGTAGTAGTGAGGGGATAGGATCCAGGGGGCAGGTAGTCAGACGGGCTTCTGAGAAAACTTTAGTGACCTCTTCGGTAGTAGCAAGGTCAAAAGAGGAAAGTGTTGACTGACAAATCATGGGGCCCCCGGGCCATAGGGGATCATGGGGCCCCTGTGTCCTTACCCAAACTCAAAAAATCCTATAAAAAAGGTACCAGGGGCATCTCATGGGGCCCCCTACTGACCCCGGGTCCTCGGGCAGTGCCCGAGTTTCCAAATGGTCAGTCCACCCCTGGTGTTGAGGGAGGTTTAGTGTAAGGTATGCTAAGTGGGATGGATGTCTGTGCAGTGGCGATGCCACTACGAATTGCATCAATCTTGTTTTTGAAATGATTTGCAATCTCTTGAGCAGTGAGTGAGGTACTGGGTGGAGGTGGAGAAAATAGAGAGTTAAAAGTAGAGAAGAGACGACGAGGACTGGATGACAAGGTATTAATAAGAGTGACAAAGTACAGTTGTGACCAAAATTATTCAACCCCCAATGTTGTAAAGGGGTTTAGGGACTATAGTGTACATTTGGAATTGTATTCAGAATCAAATCCTACAAGGACGTTGTAACTACCCAAATGCAACTAAAATGACATCAATTGTTTATGTAATACAGTAGTAAATGGTTCTTATGTGGTTTCTTCATTGCCACAATTATTCAACCCCTTAAAGACTACCACTCTGAAGAACAGAGGTTCATACAGGTGCTTTCCATCAGGTATTGAAAACACCTGTGGATGTCACCGAGCAGCAATCAAGCATAATAAGCACCAATTAGGCAGCTTTAAAATGACTGTGATACTCAGCTCCTTCTAGACATTTACTGGTGTGGTTACAAACATGGTGAAGGCAAGAGAATGGTCCAGGAAGACAAGAGAAGAGGTGATTTCTCTTCACAGGAAGGGCAATGGCTATAAGAAGATTGCAAAGATGTTAAACATACCAAGAGACACCTTAGGAAGCATCATTCGCAAATTCAAGGCAAAGGGCACTGTTGAAACGCTACCTGGTCGTGGCAGAAAGAAGATGCTGACTTCGACTGCTGTGCGCTACCTGAAGCGTAGAGTGGAGAGAAGTCCCCGTGTGACTGCTGAGGAACTGAGAAAAGATTTGTCAGATGTGGGTACAGAAGTTTCAGCCCAGACAATAAGACGCACACTGCGTAATGAAGGCCTCCGTGCCAGAACTCCCAGGCGTACCCCCTTGCTGTCTCCAAAGAATAAGAAGAGTCGACTGCAGTATGCCAAAAGCCATGTGGACAAACCACAAAAGTTGTGGGATAGTGTTCTGTGGACTGATGAAACAAAATTAGAACTGTTTGGGCCCATGGATCAACGCTATGTTTGGAGGAGGAAGAACAAGGCCTATGATGAAAAGAACACCTTGCCTACTGTGAAGCATGGTGGAGGGTCAATCATGCTTTGGGGCTGTTTTGCTTCTGCAGGTACAGGGAAGCTTCAGCGTGTGCAAGGTACCATGAATTCTCTTCAGTACCAGGAGATATTGGATGGAAACGTGATGCAGTCCGTCACACACCTGAGGCTTGGGAGACGTTGGACCTTTCAACAGGACAATGATCCCAAGCATACCTCCAAGTCCACTAGAGCATGGTTGCAGAGGAAAGGCTGGAACATTTTGGAGTGGCCATCGCAGTCACCAGACTTAAATCCGATTGAGAACCTCTGGTGGGACTTAAAGAAAGCAGTTGCAGTGCGCAAGCCTAAGAATGTGACTGAACTGGAGGCCTTTGCCCATGAAGAATGGGCGAAGATACCCGTAGATCGCTGCAAGACACTTGTGTCAAGCTATGCTTCACGTTTAAAAGCTGTTATAACTGTAAAAGGATGCTGTACTAAGTACTAAGATTGAATGTCACTTGGGGGTTGAATAAAACTGATAATGCTGTGAGCACAGAAAAGACATTTGTGGTTATTTCATTATAACTGTTATGTTATATTTGTCTGACCTACAAGTGCCTCTTTAATGTAAATGTAAGCAAGATGACTGAATGATCAAAAGCAATGTCAAACTGGCCAAAACACTCAATTTCAGTGGGGGTTGAATAATTTTGGTCACAACTGTAGGCTTGTTTGGCAGCATGGAGGGAGGAATTGTATGCTAACAATGCAGATTTATATAAGGTGAATGCTTGTTGAGATTTGGTTTTATGTCACAATCGCTCCAGCGCACGACTATGTCGTTTACGATTTCTGGTGTCGTCAGTCTGTCACGGTTGTAAGGGTCGGGGCCTAATGCTTTGTGTTGTTAGAGGAGCAAGTGAGTTTAATGTGGATGAAAGCGAACTGTTTTAGACAGTAGTGGCCAGGTGAGGGCAGGACAGGGGAGAGATTCTGCCGTAGAGTTGGTCAGTTGCAGAGTGGAAAGGAGCAGGGTTCAAGTTGTGAAGGTTTCTGCGGGTAATTGTTTGCTGCTTGGAGGGATAGGTGTTTGAAGACAAGGACACTGTGAAGGTGATGAGATTGTGATCAGAGAGAGGAAAGGGGGTGTTTGTGAGGTTGTAGGGAGTGCAAAAGATGGGAGAAAACAAGGTCTAATGTATTCCCATCAGAGTGAGTGGAGGACTGTATACATTGTGCTAATGCAAAAGATGAGGTTATGTTGAAGAGTTGGGATGTTGCCGGGTTGTTGACATTAATAGGGATGTTAAAATCTCTGAGAATGATAGTGGGTATTTCAGAGGAGAGAAAGTAGTGTAGGCAGGCGGAGAAATCATCAAGAAAGCGGGACAGCGGTCCAGGAGGCTGATAGATCACTGCAATCCTCAGAGAAATGGGAAAAAACAGCCGAATGCAGTGAGTCTTGAAAGAAGAGAAGCATAGAGAGGGAGGGTTAGGGAGGACTTGAAAGGTGCTGAGTGGGGATAGAAGTAAACCAACCCCACCTTCTTTCCGACCACTGGGTCTGAGTGAGTGAGTCCAGTGGAGGCCTCCATAGGAAAGTGCTGCGGGAGAAGAAAAATCTGCTGCTTGAAGCCAGGTTTTTGTAATTGCTAAAACGTTAATGGAGCTGGAGACAAAAAGGCCATGGACAGAGGTGAGCTTATTACATACAGAGTGGGCATTCCATAGCGCACATGAAAAAGGGAGGGTGGTTTTTTGGAGCATGGGGACTGATATTAAATTGAGGGGATTGCGGCTATTCCCGGAAGAAAGAGGATGCCTTGTGTAGGAGTGAGATGCTGGAGGACCAGGGTTTGGGGAGATATCCCCAGGGATTAGGAGAAGAAGGAGGGTGAGGAAAGTAACATGGGAGCGGGATGTACACGAGTGCACATGCCTTCCAGGCCTGGTTTTTGGGTCAGCAGGAGAGTAGAGTATCAGCAGGAGGTGATGAGAGCAGTAATAGGGAGATGGTAGCAGTGAGGGTGAGATGTATAAGTTTTGGGGTGGAGCACAGGGGTAAAGAAATGAGATTTTGGGAACGCAGGATAGTAAAATGAAAAGGAGGAGTAGAGGTGGCATATTAAAAGGTAGGTGGAGTGGGACTCAGAGATGTTTCCCAGGGTGTTTGCTTGCAGTTTATCCAACATGCAGTAGAGCTTCTTCTTGTTGTACCTTCCTGCTGCTTGGGTTATCCTGCTTAAGTTAAACTGCTTTGTTCAACTGCTGCTTTGCACTCCATCAAAAACAGTACTCATGCAGAAAACTGCACTCCATCTGTGACTATGTGACTATTAAATCTTTAAATGCATTAAGGCTTATTTATTAACATTAAAGTGGTTATAAAGGCTATTTTTTTTGTTTAATTAAAATAAAAAAGAGGTTATATTTACATGCTCAGCGCAGCCCCATACCTTCTCTTTTTGAGTCCCCCAGTGGCACTGGCTACTCCTCCTTCCCTGAGGGTGCCCCCTCAGCAAGCTGTGTGCTGAGGGGCCCCGCTAGGGCACGCTCCCAATCCAAGCTGTGTGCGTCCATAAACACACACAGTGCAGCTCAGCCACACCTCCGATCTCTCCCCACAGGATTTGACTGACAACAGCAGGAGCCAATGCTCTTAGAGTTTCCTGTGAGACCAGGAAGAGAGACCTGCAGATGGGGACAGTGCTGGATCAACTCAGGTAAGTGTTGAAGGAGGAGGGTGGTGGTAGCAGGGTTTGGTTGTTTTTTTTGCATTAATGCAAAGAATTTATTAAAGTAAAAAAACTTTGAGTTTATAGGGACAGAGGCCATAGTAATATTTTTGTTTGTTACCATAAAAGTGAAAATGAACATACATATTAAACAATAAGAAGTGAAGGACTAAGTGCAACCACAGCAACCATTCAAAATCACTGAATGTTTTGCTCTTCAATTTGTTAATTGATTAAGCGACTATTAGTAATAAATGTGATGATACTTTTCTTATGCCCTTCACAACTTATATAATTGCTGTTAGCTTGGAAAGCAAAAGCAGAGCTCCACTTTGTATTGCAAAAACAAGGATTTTGTCAGAAATAATACTTCAAGATGTTGTTTCAGAAGTACATTAAAGTAGTAAACAGGTATGCCAACACTTCTCCCCAAGAGTAATAGCATATACCACTCTATAACAGAGATCTATTCAGGCTCAGAGCTATTCTTGTACACATAAATGATGGTCTGTAAAAGCTATCTTATTCTTATGCAGGTTCTTAACAGAAAATGACAGCAGAAATGTTTGTTTCACTCTAATGTCTGAAGAGGTTCTTGTGTATAAACGCTGTAACCAACTAGAACAAAATTTTCTAAGATGCTTTATTTGTTGACAAAATTTGATAAAGGTGGTAGTTAAAATGCGCTTTTATGGAAAAAAATACTATATCAGAGTCAAGTGACAGCAGGTGACACATAGCTCAAAAGCCAAGCTCAATGTGTTACGTTTGTGCTGTTTGGGTAGGAAAATCTCAAAGGTTTATAAAGTCATAAAAAATCTGATATGACTCTAGTTTCACAGGCCTGATCAGCACTATGTACAGGTGAAACTCAAAAAATTAGAATATCGTGCAGTAACGCAACTTAGAAGGTGAAACTAATATATGAGATAGACTCATTACATGCAAAGCAAGATAGTTCAAGCCGTGATTTATCATAATTGTGATGATTATGGCTTACAGCTCATGAAAACCCCAAATCCACAATCTCAGAAAATTAGAATATTGTGAAAAGGTGCAATATCCTAGGCTCAAAGTGTCCCACTCTTATCAGCTAATTAAGGCATAACACCTGCAAAGGGTTCCTGCGCCTTTAAATGGTCTCTCAGTCTGGTTCAGTAGGAATCACAATCATGGGAAAGACTGCTGACCTGACAGTTGTGCAGAAAACCATCATTGACACCCTCCATAAAGAGGGAAAGCCTCAAAAGGCAATTGCAAAAGAAGTTGGATGTTCCCAAAGTGCTGTATCAAAGCACATTAATAAAATGTTATGTGGAAGGGAAAAGTGTGGAAGAAAAAGGTGCACAAGCAGCAGGGATGACCGCAGCCTGGAGAGGATTGTCAGGAAAAGGCCATTCAAAAATGTTGGGGACTTTCACAAAGAGTGGACTGAGGCTGGAGTCAGTGCATCAAGAGCCACCACACACAGACGGATCTTGTCAAGCCGCTTCTGAACAACAAACAACGTCAGAAGCGTCTTACCTGGGCTAAAGAAAAACAGACCTGGTCTGTTGCTCAGTGGTCCAAAGTCCTCTTTTCTGATGAGAGCAACTTTTGCATCTCATTTGGAAACCAAGGACCCAGAGTATGGAGAAAGAATGGAGAGGCACACACTGCAAGATGCTTGAAGTCCAGTGTGAAGTTTCCACAGTCTGTGTTGATTTGGGGAGCCATATCATCTGCTGGTGTTGGTCCACTGTGCTTCATTAAGTCCAGGGTCAGCGCAGCCGTCTACCAGGAGATTTTGGAGCACTTCATGCTTACTTCTGCAGATGAGCTTTATGGGGATGCTGACTTCATTTTCCAGTAGGATTTGGCACCTGCCCACACTGCCAAAAGCACCTGGTTCAATGACCATGGGATTACTGTGCTTGACTGGCCAGCAAACTCACCTGACCTGAAGCTCACAGAGAATCTATGGGGCATTGCCAAGAGAAAGATGAGAGACATGAGACCAAACAGTGCAGAAGAGCTGAAGGCCACTATTGAAGCATCCTGGTCTTCCATAATACCTCAGCAGTGCCACAGGCTGATAGCTTCCATGCCACGCCGCATTGAGGCAGTAATTGCTGCAAAAGGGGCCCAAACCAAGTACTAAGTACATATGCATGCTTATACTTTTTAGAGGTCCGATATTATTCTATGTACAACCCTTGTTTTATTGATTGCATGTAATATTCTAATTTTCTGAGATTGTGGATTTGGGGTTTTCATGAGCTGTAAGCCATAATCATCACAATTGTGGCAAATCACAGATTGAACTATCTTGCTTTGCATGTATTGAGTCTATCTCATATATTAGTTTCACCTTTTAAGTTTCATTACTGAAATAAATGAACTTTTGCACCTGTATATATTAAGCCTAATAGGCAAGCTTTCATCACAAAAGTCATGGTCAAGCTTGGCACTGCCATGGAGGACATGTACCTGTGCAAAAACACTTTTTAAAACATACCGTACAATGATTAGAGGGTCTTTCATGCAGCTTCGAGGTCAACATTGAAAATATACTAATCCTTTAAGCAACTTGCTTGGGGGATGCCTTATAATTACATGTAGTGTTACAGAACAGTACGATTTTCAAAGTCTAAACAACAGTGTACACTGGCAGCGCATTATTGGAGGTAGTATTGATTTTTTTTACAATTAACTTGTCTTACATTTAGCAGAAGCATGATAATATGAATAATTTCAGTTTTATTCAATTAAATAAAATTAAAACAAAATGTAGGGAAACAGAGTAGGGTCCCAAACAGACTCTCAGGCCCCTTTCACACGTGTAGACCATGTCTGTTTTTTATCCATCCGTTGACGGATAAAAAAGCGGACATCAATGCATCTTTATGGAAAAATGGATGGAAGCAAATGATCATCAGTTTACATTCGTACAGTTGTGACCAAAATTATTCAACCCCCACTGAAATTGAGTGTTTTGGCCAGTTTGACATTGCTTTTGATCATTCAGTCATCTTGCTTACATTTACATTAAAGAGGCACTTGTAGGTCAGACAATTATAACATAACAGTTATAATGAAATAACCACAAATGTCTTTTCTGTGCTCACAGCATTATCAGTTTTATTCAACCCCCAAGTGACATTCAATCTTAGTACTTAGTACAGCATCCTTTTACAGTTATAACAGCTTTTAAACGTGAAGCATAGCTTGACACAAGTGTCTTGCAGCGATCTACGGGTATCTTCGCCCATTCTTCATGGGCAAAGGCCTCCAGTTCAGTCACATTCTTAGGCTTGCGCACTGCAACTGCTTTCTTTAAGTCCCACCAGAGGTTCTCAATCGGATTTAAGTCTGGTGACTGCGATGGCCACTCCAAAATGTTCCAGCCTTTCCTCTGCAACCATGCTCTAGTGGACTTGGAGGTATGCTTGGGATCATTGTCCTGTTGAAAGGTCCAACGTCTCCCAAGCCTCAGGTGTGTGACGGACTGCATCACGTTTCCATCCAATATCTCCTGGTACTGAAGAGAATTCATGGTACCTTGCACACGCTGAAGCTTCCCTGTACCTGCAGAAGCAAAACAGCCCCAAAGCATGATTGACCCTCCACCATGCTTCACAGTAGGCAAGGTGTTCTTTTCATCATAGGCCTTGTTCTTCCTCCTCCAAACATAGCGTTGATCCATGGGCCCAAACAGTTCTAATTTTGTTTCATCAGTCCACAGAACACTATCCCACAACTTTTGTGGTTTGTCCACATGGCTTTTGGCATACTGCAGTCGACTCTTCTTATTCTTTGGAGACAGCAAGGGGGTACGCCTGGGAGTTCTGGCACGGAGGCCTTCATTACGCAGTGTGCGTCTTATTGTCTGGGCTGAAACTTCTGTACCCACATCTGACAAATCTTTTCTCAGTTCCTCAGCAGTCACACGGGGACTTCTCTCCACTCTACGCTTCAGGTAGCGCACAGCAGTCGAAGTCAGCATCTTCTTTCTGCCACGACCAGGTAGCGTTTCAACAGTGCCCTTTGCCTTGAATTTGCGAATGATGCTTCCTAAGGTGTCTCTTGGTATGTTTAACATCTTTGCAATCTTCTTATAGCCATTGCCCTTCCTGTGAAGAGAAATCACCTCTTCTCTTGTCTTCCTGGACCATTCTCTTGCCTTCACCATGTTTGTAACCACACCAGTAAATGTCTAGAAGGAGCTGAGTATCACAGTCATTTTAAAGCTGCCTAATTGGTGCTTATTATGCTTGATTGCTGCTCGGTGACATCCACAGGTGTTTTCAATACCTGATGGAAAGCACCTGTATGAACCTCTGTTCTTCAGAGTGGTAGTCTTTAAGGGGTTGAATAATTGTGGCAATGAAGAAACCACATAAGAACCATTTACTACTGTATTACATAAACAATTGATGTCATTTTAGTTGCATTTGGGTAGTTACAACGTCCTTGTAGGATTTGATTCTGAATACAATTCCAAATGTACACTATAGTCCCTAAACCCCTTTACAGCATTGGGGGTTGAATAATTTTGGTCACAACTGTATGTTTTGAAATGGATCAAAGCCCTATTTTTATTCTGTTTAAAAATGGAACAGATGAAAAATGGATGTAAACAGACATGTGTTTTTGCATCTGTTTTTGCATGGGTAGTGGATGTAAAAAATGTATGTAAAAACTGATGATAAACTTTAAAAAAAAACTGATGTAAACTGATGAAAAATTCATGTAAACGTCATCCATTTTTTCTTTGGAAAAAACATGACACATGTGAAAGGGGCCTTACCCAAGCATGCAGCCTAGACATCCATTAAATAGAGAGCAGCAAGCATTCTCTCCTCCAATTTAGCATGGGGGGGTACCTTGCTAGAGAGTTCAGCAAAGCCCCCATTCTTACAAGTACCCCTGTCCCAATGTTGAGGGAAAAGTGTTGTTTCCTCACTTCTGGTGCCCCAAAAAGGAGGTGGGGTAATATTGGGTGGACTATGTTGAAATGTGAAAGTCCCCTTTATAATAAGACGGTAACGAGATATCTGTAATCTAGTGAATGAGAACAAGAGTCAATGACATCACCTGGGATTTCCAGATGTCAGTTTACATTATTGTGGGTGAAGGGTCATCATGATTGACATTGGATTGATTATATCACTGGACAATGTGATTGACGTGAAATTTCTTTTAGGGATTAATATTAACTTTTATTTTAAAGTCAGGTAAGTATATGGTTGTTTTTTGTGGTATTTATAGGACTTTTTCACACTGTTTCACACTGTGTTTTCACTTTTAACTCTTTGTGGGAATCAGATAGGGTGCTAATGTACCCCCATAGTCATTCTCTGGGAGGTGGTGGATATCTGGTCTTATTGTAAAGGGAACTTCCAGATCCCACCATAAGCCCTTCCATATTACTCCAGCCTCCTTCTAGAGGCACCAGAAGTGAGGAAGAGACCCTTGTTCCTAAACAATTGGACAAAGGTACTTTGCCACTCCCCATGCAAGGTATCTCCCCCCATGTTGTAAGGCCTGTAGCCTGGTCTGGTAGCTGAATGGGTCAGCATGCTCACTGCCCTTGCTTTCCTGGCTATCCAGGCTGCATGCCTCAATATGGGTCTGATTGAAATATTAACAGAAACCTCAGATTGTTTTTACCCAATTGTTTTTATTTATTTATTTTAAATGCATTGGTTATTTTACTTATACATATTTTCTGATTCTATGGTTAAACTTTAAATATTTTATTACATTAATATTACATATTACTAGAGCAGTCCATGGACCCCTAAGTGATGTATAATGTAATTGCTATAGGACTGCTGTGATCAGTTTGTTTGAGCAACACTATAAAGAATTTTTTTTTAAATTTCAAAACATTTTTTTTCTTTTTGGCAATGGTCCCGCAAGTTATATCCTTTCAGCTGTAGTCTACCCTAATATACAATAATACATCTCAGCCTGAGTCTTTGTACTGACAGGGATCGCAATGATGTAATTCATGATATCACTATACTTCCAATGTAAGCACTATGAGGAACCATGGAGCATTGGCCAAAATGTACTAGAGACAAAGGGCACAGGCAGGTGTTCACTACAAAAATTAATAGAACTAGATGACACAACAGTGTACATTTAGCCAGCAGTGGACATTTTTAATAAGGGCAATTTACCTGAAATGTCCTAGATACAAAGAGTACAGACAAGTGTTTTACTGCAAGATTTAAGATAGTGTATATGATACAACAATGTAAAATTGGCCAGCAGCAGGACATTTTTAATGAGGGAGAATTGGCCAAAGTGTACTAGAGACAAATAGTACAGGCAGGAATTAAAGACCACAGATGACTCAGCAGTGTAAAGCAGGCCAGCACAAGAAGAATTTTAATGAGTAAGACTAGGCTCCAAATTTTCCAGACACAAAGGGGGAAATAAATCAAAACTGGAGCAGACAAAATCTGGAGCAGCCATAAATCATATTCTACCTTTAGCTTGTTCAGTTTGAAGCTTTGAAATTGAAAGATAGAAGCTGATTGGTGCCATTCATAGCTGCTCCAGATTCTGGTTACTCCAATTTTGCTAAATCACCCCCAAAGAGCACAAGTAGGGGTTTTACAACACAAATTAGAGTAATATAATAACGTACTGTAAAAGTAGCCAGTAGCAGCACAGTTTTAATCATGGATAATAAGTTGAACCAGTGTATGTCTAACTTTTATTTTTACTATCAAAATTTTGGGGTGAGATCATTTTGCTTTAGGTTTTGTCTTTGTCTTCCTTTCAAAAGATGCAAAAGTGTGGTGCAAAAAAAAAGGAGGCTGCCAGAACAGATTGGCAACATAAATGATGCTGCACTTTGAGATTCCCAAACTAAAAAAAAAGACCAATCAACAAAAAATAAATATCAGGAAATCTCTAAAATACCACCCCTGATGCAAGTACTGATTTCGGGGAAGGGAAACCTTGCAGTGTGAAAATGGCTGGATCAACATAAGGCAAAAAATAATATATCCTAAAACTAACTGAAAAACTGAGCTGCACCTCTTAGAAACGTTTTTTAAGGTAAGTACAGCATGGAAAGACATTACTTAAGACAATTAAGCACAAAATAATATGAAAAAAAATCAAAAACATTGTTCCAGCTTGCTGCAAGTCCATCCCCAGCATCCGGGCCTTGATGAAGAAATAGGCTGGGGCTTAGACTTCCCACCCTGTGGAACCCCGAGTTGGTGATCTACAAGAGCTCTCTATCAGAAACCTGACATTCATTTAGAAAACTATTCTTTAGTTCTAATTTCTAGCTCCCTGCAAAGCAAAGAGACAAAAAATGTCATATCCCTTAGTAAAACAGCACACACAGTTAACCCACACAGTGCTCTAGATGTTAACCCCTTCCTGCCCAGTGTCATTAGTATAGTGCATGTTATTAGCACTAACCACTGTATTAGTGTCACTGGTAATGTCAGTGTCAGTTACAACCATTGGTCCTTCCCCTCATGCCAGGGTGCTAGGTGTAATCCTAGACTCTGACCTCTCCTTTGGGCCCCACATCCACTCACTGGCTAAATCCTGCCGCCTCCACCTCCGGAATATTTCCAAAATCCGACCCTTCCTGACCAATGACACCACAAAACAACTTATCCACGCCTTGGTTATATCCCGCCTCGATTACTGCAACTCCCTCCTCACTGGTCTACTGTTAAACAGGCTATCCCCCCTTCAGTCTATTATGAATGCTGCTGCTAGACTCATACACCTTACCAACCGATCAGCGTCTGCTGCCCTTCTCTGCCAATCCGTTCACTGGCTTCCAATAACCCAACGTATAAAATTCAAAATACTAACCACAGCTTACAAAGCCATCCACAACACTGCCCCTAGCTACATCACCGACCTCATCCACAGATATCGGCCAAGTAACCCACTCTGCTCCTCCCATGATATCTTCCTCTCTAGCTCCCTCATCACCTCCTCCCACGCTCGCCTCCAGGACTTCTCCAGAGCCTCTCCCATCCTCTGGAACTCCCTACCACAGCATGTCCGGTCAGCCCCCACCCTGTCTGCCTTTAGGTGATCTTTGAAAACGCACTTCTTCAGGGAAGCTTAACCCACCTCCACCTAAGAACTGTACTCGAATCACGTCCACTAGATCATCCCCCGCAGCTATCACCTTTTGTATCACCTCCCCCTTCCTTTAGATTGTAAGCTCCACAAGCAGGGCCCTCACATTCCTTCTGTACTGAAATGTATTGTAATTTTTCTGTCTCTCTTATATTGTAAAGTGCTGCGCAAACTGTTGGCGCTATATAAATCCTGTATAATAATAATAAATTAGCCATTGTCATAATAAACACAGACAACCCAAAAGATGGGTACAGTCGTTACTGTTGGCTACACATTTTCTCTGGGCTGGGATACCACAAAAGCAAAACTAAGTTCAGAGTGTAATCAAACAAGAATGTTTGCTACGCTACAGTCTAGCGAAACGCGTTGATGTCACACGCAATGTCAACTGACGCAGTCTCTCAATATGGAAACCCAGAGCTGATGGTGTCCAAAAGAGCCAGTGAAGAGTAAGGGGAGACATGCAATATGTACCATGGCTAAGGGAGCAGCAGCCATCTCTAAATATATATATCCGTTTGACATAGGACAAGTTGTGAACGTTGGGAGCAAAGCGAACAGCTACAAGATGCGGTAAAGTATTAGCCGCCTTCACTGTGAAGCAGTGCAGACCTATATGGACACTGGGCAACCCAAGCACTCCTCATACAAAAGGGTCAGTTCGGGCTAGTAGGAATATGGAGCAAAGGTCCCATCATATTATCCATAATTTGGTCTTATACGGTTTCTGCTGACTTTGCTCTATACATATCTCTTATCTGTGCTATTTACAGTTGATTTTACAGCTCTTGGAGATGCTGCTCAACACTCAAGCCCACTATCGCATAGGATCTTCATAGTGTCCCCTCTTCCAAAATCTCACAAAAGGATCTCCTATGTGGGAAAAAGTATCAGTCCACATGGGATCTAATTACTGAATGGATGAACTTGTAAATAAGGACAGATACACCGACTCACACAGGGCCCTGCTACATAGACTGAGCATGCTCTATGAGCTTTGTTAAGTATTATATACTTATATACTTGATGCCTTATACCACTATTCAGTTCATAGGGTTTCTAAGACCCACACATGGGAAAATGTATATATGAGATCCTAATCAATATGCAGTGTATTCTGCGATACAGATCCCATGTGTTATTCTATATGCATCCGGACATTTATTTTATGTTTGTCTTGTCCTTTTTGTCTATTCATGTTTAATCATTGCTGTATTTATGGTGGCAGTTGCGTGGAATCCATGTTGGTGGTTATTTTAATCAATATTTAATAATTAAACATTCTTGTTTGACTACACTCTGAACTTAGTTTTGCTTTTGTGGCATTCCAGCCCAAAGAAAATTTGTCACCAATAGTAACCACTATACCCATCTTTTGGGTTGTTTGTGTTTGTTGGAGTATTTTTTGGTTACAGTGACAATGCTTAACTCAAGCGATGTGTGCTGGTATACTAATTTATTATTTATCAACCTCAAATGTTATTTTGAGTGAGCCAGTGTCATAATGCCTGCTGTACTATCACAGCCTCATTATAAGCCCCTGATCGCTGCCATTACTAGTATAAAAAAAGATTTTAGTATATACTGTATACAGTCATTTGTAGATGCTATAACTTGGACACAAGCCAATTCATACACACTTATTGGGATTTTTTTTACCAAGGATATGTAGCAGAATATATTTTGGTCTAAATTTATGAAGAAATAGTATTTTTTTAATATTTTTTATTGCATATGTTTTATTGCAAAAAGTAAAAAATATTGATTTTTTCTAAAAATTGTTGGTCTTTTTACATTTATAGAGCAAAAAATGAAAAAAAAAACCAATGGTAATCAAATACCCCCAAAAGAAAGCTACATTTGTGTGAAACAAATGATATAAATTTAATTTGTGTAGTGTTGCATGACTGCGCAATTGTCAGTTAAAGAAGCGCAGTACCGTATAGCAAAATATGACTTGGTCATGAAGGGGGGTAAATCTTTCGGAGATTCACAAAATTAATAATAGTAAATAGGGAGATCCTGTTTTCACTTTAAATACTGAAATATCTTTGAGGGAAGTTAGGAAAAGACATTATTCCATTTTTAGCACATGATTGATTTGAGGTGAACACAACTTCATCTTATTTATTCAACTCAATAAACATTCAGTTTGCTAAGTGAACATTCTCTGTTCCAACAAAGACTATGAGGACATATATTGAACTGTTTAACACATCTGCTTGCTGAGTTATAAAATGACCTTCTAATAAATGAACAAAATCACCTATGCATGGTACATTATATTTATAAATCGGACTCAAATGATGATGTCTTTATTATATTGTTTTTAAGAGTTTGGTTATTCTATTTGTTTAAGAATCCTCAATCATAAGCACTGCTGAGCGAATACTCACAACTTGGATAAACTGATTGGTAATTCAGTGGCTGTTCTATAATGGAAATAAGGATAAATAAAAATTAATCTAGACCTTAGGCAGATGTTAAGTGAAAGCAGCAGATAAAATGTTGGTTGAATTACAGTAGTACAGTTCTAGGAATGTGAACTTGTTCTGGAATTTGTAAAGGATTTAGTCAATGTGATTATGTGTCTGACTGCTGTAATGACTGACATTCCAGACTTGCATCTTCCCATGTTGTGAATGTATGTTTCTGGCCACCCAGCTTAATACAGAGTAGCAAAGCTCTTAAAAGCTTAAGTCAACTAAATATATAACTAAATTTAAATGCTGTAATTATGATAATATTTTTGTAAAAAGTGTCAGATATTTTTTGTTATGTAGTTGCATATTAAAAATTTATAGCATATCTCTTAGATTGTAAGCTCCAAGTAGCAGGGCCCTCTTAACCCTCTAGTATTGAACTGTATTGTTGCTGTATTGTCTCACTTTATATTGTAAAGAGCTGAGCAAACTGTTGGCGCTATATAAATCCTGTATAATAATAATGTTTGCAATCAAATTATTGGTAATGATTAAGAGCATATTAATCTTTTAGCCATTAAAAGCCATTTGTCACTAACTGGATATCATTATGCATCCTTCTATGAAATGTTGAAGACTTACATAATGTAGATAAACATCACTGATTTACTTGAGTTTGGCAGCATCAATTTAAAGGTGATGCATGGTGCAGCACAGTAGCTACGTGGCTAGAACTTCACCTAGCTGCACAGGGGCCGTTGGTTCAAATCACAACTGTGGCACTACCTGCCTGGAGTTTGCATATTCTCCCTGTGACTGTGTGGGTTTCCTCTGGCTTCTCTGGTTTCCTCCCACACTCCAAAGACATGCTGGTAGGTTAATTGGCTGCTGTATAAATTAGCCCAAGTATATATATATATACATATATATATATATATATATATATATATATATATATATATATATACCAGTTAGGTATCTTAGATTATATTCTCCTTGAACACTGGGGCAGATATGAAAAATCTTACATATATTCTTCAGATTTTTTTTAACATATAAAAAAGTCATTTTAACATATATTTTTACATATATTTGTAAATGCATTCCAAAAATGTAGATTTGTATTTTTAAAGACATACAGTATATTTGAAATGTATTTTTAAAAATATTTTTCATATATTTTGTAAAATAAAAAACGTATTTCAACATGCAGTACATATACTGTATATATATATTGAAATATATTTTGAAATATATGGAATATGGCCAAAATTGTAGCAGTTCAAATATATGTCAATATATTTGGGAAGAATATTTTTAAAATACATTTCAAATATATTTTTCTTCCATATGGGTTGGTCTGATTCTGCAACTGTCCCTTGCCAATGCTAAGCCCCAGAGCTGACCACTGATTGCTGAGGTCTCAGGAGTAGAGAGCAGTGACTGCCTTTCACTGCTCACTGCTCTACCCCTCCAACACTCACTGGAGCACCTGGCTGGAGTGGAAGCAGCTGACTTTGGCTCTCAGCTGCATGTTGAATGTCGGAGGCAGCTGGGTGGATCCTAACAATATGGTCAAGATCCTTCCAGAGCCTGGAGCTGCTCTTGGATGTTGTCTGATTCTGGGTCACAACTGAGCAAAAAGTAAGGGCACTCCTGTAACCCACTAGGTCACAGGAGGTATATCTAAAATATATTTGGCCATACTACTCATTTAAGTGGTAAAACTGATTTGTGCATTAATTTTGAACACATCTCCAGCCAAAGAGCTTTGCTTCATTATTTGTAAAAATAGAGAAAGGTTAGAGCCTCTGTTAGGTTTTAATTGTTTTTTTTAAAACAAACAGAGTAATGCTTTCCTCATTTCCTATGTGGACACCAAGAAATCAAGGAATTGCATAAAATCTCTCGATTGGATGGTGCAAAAAAAAGAAAAAGTGAAATCGGGAAGGGTGAAGAAGTTTGTCAGGGTTTTTGTGCACTGTGTGCCGCTTCTTTTTCTATATGGTCACCACAACAGGAAATGAAGAGAAATCTCCACAAGAGGGACATCATCAGCAATGAAAACATAGGTTTTAGCCCTTCTCCACCCTAACCACAGATTTGGGCTTTATTCTATAACACTGAGATTTCCTCAGACAGACAGGAAGACATTAAATTGAGTAATATAAATTAAACCTTTTGTTAACAAAGTACCAACAAGTTAGTGTTTAGAAATTTCCTTAAGTAAGGCATTTTCTCGGTGTGGATAAAGTGACAGATGTTCTCAAACATTTTACAGTAAATACACAATTGCTTAAAAAAAATGAGGACTCTTTCCAAGGACTAGCTGTGCTTGGCATGCAGAATGTATAGCTGCAGCTGCCTAGTTCATACTGAGAATCTTACTAACTCTCTAGCTGACAGCTGCCTCCTATTCCCCGCCCTTGGAGTAACAGATGCCTACTCTCTTTCATGTAACAATTTCACTACATGTTGTATTTGTCGGAGCGCGATAAATGTGACATTGCTCAGATTTCTTCAGCCTTCCTCCACTCTTTTAACTGCTCTACATCCGGATAAACTAGAATTCTCATAAAACAGAGCCATTTAAACCATGACACTACTCAAAACAGCAGTCGATCCATATTTTAAAGTATATTATATAAAAGAAATCTTATTGGTATGCTGTGGTAAGGGCTCAGAATGAAAGGTAATACAATACTAGTGTTAAATTAATAATTGTTGCATATTTACAGTTAAATAGCTATACTGATATATTGAATTAGTATAGTATTGTCGGAGACCGTCGCGCCGCTGGGCTCGGCGCAGGCGCAGTACACCTCCCTGTACGCGAGCGCCGGGACTTGGCCGACCGCGGCAATCAGGTTCGCGCATGCGCAGTAGTGACCGCGGACGCGCGCCTGGCACCAATGACAGCGCAGGGCGGGATATTTAAACGGCCCTGAACTGTCATTCAGTGCCTTTTGGTCTTTTGTATCCTGTGAACCTGTGAACCTGTCTGAAGTAAGTTGCTGACCCGGATTGTGCCCTGACCTTGCTGTTTTCTCCTGTTTTGACCCTTGCTTGCCTGACCTCTCTCCTGAATGCCCCCTATTGGATCTGACCTGCTGTTGCTGACCTGGCGTGTGACCCGACTATTCTCTGCCCGCTGCTCTGTACCGCACCGTCCCCATAGTTACCGACCCGGCTTGTATGACCCTGCTCCTGCTCAGCCATCCATCCATCCATCCGTCCCTCTCTACGGGGTCTCCAGACCTCCTCATACCTGGCTCTCTCCCGTGGGAGCCCCTGGCGAATACCGCTACCACTGACGGGTGTCCTCAGTAGTCACGACCTGGTCCTGGGGTACTCCAAGTCCATCCCCACCATCAGGGGCCCTGGTGAACAAGTACCCTGGGGCTTAGACTCCGTGCGCTGGGAACATCCGATCAGTGGAGTGCTAGTGGTACCGCCGGGCGGTCCCTTACAAGTATATTCTTCTGGAAACATACTATGGGTTGTATTATAAAGCAGAAGGGGAAAAAGCTTGTAAGCAGGTTTCTGCTTTGGGGTTACTGTTCTACCTCATCTTTGTTCAGTGTCAGTGCTGAGATTCTGTACTAAATGTATAATGTGAGTTACTGAAGCTGTCCTTGGATCAGGTAGGGGTATTGTGTTGCCACCTCTCAGGTGTTCATAGCACTGCCTCTAGTGCCTGGCTAAAAATACAAGGGAGGCAACCCATTTGGGGGTTCCGTGCATGGGAGTTGCAAGAGGACAAGTATTGGTTAATTGTGGACATATTTAGTTCTTTATGAGCTCTTAGCTAATGGATGTGTATCCTCAGGGGTAAAAGTAGGTTCCATCAAATCACATAATAGAAAAAGTGCCCTCTTCTTTACGATAGACCCTCACGAGAGATTTGCATTTTGCATGGGAGTTGCAAGAGGACAAATATTGGTTAATTGTGGACATATTTAGTTCTTTATGAGCTCTTAGCAAATGGGTGTGTATCCTCAGGGGTAAAAGTAGGTTCCATCAAATCACATAATACAAAAAGTGCCCTCTTCTTTACAATAAACCCTCACCAGAGATTTGCATTTTGCACATGACATACCTAAGTCAAGGTTTCTGGTTTTGCCCCACCAGGAACAGCTGATAAGCTGATTAAGGCAATAGAACTGAAGGACTGGATTCGCAGATAAGGCATTATTCGTGACCCAGCATAGGTCCTGGCAGGAGGCAATTAGGAGGTCAAGTCAAGTAACAGACTGAGGACTAAAGCAGGAGGCAGATATGCATGCAATGGAAAATGAAGAATCAAAGCAGTGATTAGGATTTGTAGAACAAGACATTGTGGCACTATTGCTCAGTTGATGGTGTGGGTAAATCCCAAGAACACTTTTTTGTGGAAAACAAAATCACCATAAAATCTGAATATATGGTACAAGGACTGGGGACTGGTAGTTAGTGGGAATTGGCCATTCCTTACATGTTAGCATGCAAGAGGCCAATCAAAGCAAATGTGATGTCTTCCAATTGAACACCAATAGGTTCTGTGCCTTCTTTAAGCCTGTTCTGTAATACATTTTACTTCCTAATACATGGAAATTGTACTTAGCAGTTAAAGATATTGTCATTGGAAGATGAAACCAGCCACAAACAGGGAGACAGAAGAAAAAGCATAAAATGTTCAGAAGCAAAGCTATGTTGATAGTATAAGTTAGGCAAGGAAATTAAGTAGTCATGGTATAGCATTAAGATTCAGTATTAAGCATTTCTGTGTTATTTTGCAGCAGAAAGACATCAGAGAAGGGGAGTTTATTAAACAAACAGATTATTGCAGTGCCTTCCAATTACCAAAAAGTAATAATATATACACATTGCAAAGAAATCTTGTGCACAGCAGTGAGTATTAAAAGTCCCATATACTGTATCTAGATGTAACTTTAATCTTTCAATATTTTATCTTTATACAACATAAAACAGTGTTCCTTCACCAGAACCCAAGTTGTGCTCTCACCTGGAGCTTTTTGATCTCACATTATACAATGTTTTGGTCACACCACATTTGTGTTCTCTAAATGAGACAAAATAAGATGCAGGTTCCCCTGTCAGCACTTCTTCCCTTTATTTAGCCTCTGCCCTATTGAACCTTCAATCATGTAACCATGGCATAAAATTAGTATCCATGAATGTAAAATATAATCAGTTGTATCTTATATTGAATTCTATTTACAAATTTGAATGGTCTAAAGACTATATTAAGGTTAAAATTTATTAGATCATAGTTTATGGCAATTCATTGCTGTGTATGTTTAAGAATTCTGTACCTAACTACAGAGTTGTTTGCAAAAGGCTTAAGAACCAATTGATTCACATTATGGAAGTGCTGTCTACTGGTTATAAAAATCATTCCCTGCTCTAGTAAGTACCAATCAATGCCATGGCCATGTTGTTCCAGATCATCTCTTATTTGTTATCATTGGGTGGACAGTGGAGTGGATGAAGATTTAGATGCTCTAATTATTTCCCAGGACCTATTGGAAAGCACTGTAAACCCATGATATCCTCTCACAATGAAAGCAGGTGTTTCCACTTGTTGGCAGAAACTGTCATAGTAATTAAAATCTGTATCTACCTGTATATGGTATGTAAAAATCCTAAAATTAAAAAAGTAAGATATTGTTATCAGCATGTATTGTGTAGTCAAAGTTTGAAAACTTTTTCCTGTATTTGGTCAAACGCATAAGAATATTCCCATGGCCAAACCTGTTACGAATCTAGAAATGTCATACTAAACATATTATGAAAAAATCAGAGGGAGGATCCACAGTGCGCATCAGGGGATTTAGGCCTCCAAGATTCCCAAATGTGTCAAATGTTGAAGACTTTATCATCTGAATACAGCGGAGATCAGACTTGCTACCCACCACAGCCTGTACCTGTGGTTTCAATGATCATTTTTATATTCAGTTTTGCTTTATAAGTAAGGCAACCTCTACATATGCATTTTTATTATATGTGCACATTGGATTGTTCAGTTTTGTGATGGGTTTATACAATATTACAGTAGTACTAACTGTGTGGAAATATTAAATTAAAGTAAAACTAAAAGGATCTGGACCTCTGGGAGGTCTTGCCATAATGTGTATGTAAGCACAGCCTACTTTGCACATTATGGCACACTTACCTCCTATTTTGCCTTTCTCCAGCAATGACATATCCAGAATTGTTGCCAGTACAAATCCATGCTGCACTAATTCCTTTGTAAATGCGTAGTGAAAAAGGTCCAAGAGCCTATTGCCCTTTTGTCCAACATTGTCACCATCTCTGCCACCACACCTTATAGATCCTCTGATACTCCTCTTTGGCCATTGGATGGACACTCAGAAGATACATTGTCCATAGCACTTGGCTTTATTCTCACCATCTTAGCCAATATACAGTATACGCATGTGTGAGATTTTGCATGTCTCTTCTGCCATAAAACCTTTTAACTCCTTGGAATTTTTTGTACTGGAACTTTACCTAAATTAAAGGGGAATAAAGAGAAAGAACCCCCCAAAAACGGGGACTTTTGAGGCCCAGCATCTATATAAAATCACTATTTATTTCATATCAAAATCCAACAAATGTAATACTTACATTAATATCCAAAATATTTAAAAAGGAGGATGTTATGCTGCAAGATGAAAATATAAATAGATGCAAACGTGGGTCCACCATTAAAGTGCTTTCTGTACTGCCAACCTATTTTGAAGAGATAACATTTCCATCTGAAATTTCTGAATACTAGCTACCATTAAGAAGTAAAATTTATTTTTAAATATTCAGCCTCTTAATGCTTTTAACATCTCTCTTCAGATAATAGGTGGCAGTTTTAGAACCTAGAAAACCTTTTGTCGTATTTTGGATAATTGTTTGGTCAATAAAACTTGTATATCATACACAGTTATACTGGTGTATTTGAAATATATATATATATATATATATATATATATATATATATCTGAAGCACGGCTGATGTGGCATCATCCCCTTGGTGCCTAGTGGGTCTGGTTTCCTGAATTTTCCTCCCCTGCCCATGGTGAGTTTGTGATATGTAATTTTATGATGTTTTACAAAGATGTAGAATAATAAGTGATGATTATGTGTTTTTGTTTCGATTAGTAGTTAACAAAATATATATGGTGATGGCTCCTGAAGAAGTGGATCAAGTCCATGAAATGCATTGAGCGTAATAAGATGGATCACCTGTGTAGCAATACATTTTTCTATGATGCTGTAACCTTATAATCTTTATATGATACAGTATTTTGGATGTCAATATGAGTATTACTTATGTTGGATTTTGATATTAAATAAATTGGGATTTTATATAGATGCTGTGCCTCAAAAGTCCCCATTTGTAGGAGGTTCTCCCTCTTTATTTCCCTTTCTTTAGGTTTATGAGTACAAGTAATTAGGGATGTGGAATTATCATATTTTAGCAATATAAAAGTGCTGGAACTTTAGTTCTGCTTTAAGAGATGATAGTCTATTATCATTTCCATGTTTTCTATTTGTGTATTTTGTTACATTGCACTGTTATGCACTGCACATTTTTAAACAGCTTTATGTTACTTTGTGCCTGAATGAGGTTTCTTTTTAAGGAAAAAAAAGCACTATTTTTATTTTGGAAAAAGAAAGAATCTGGCAACTGTTGATTAATGGTAAATAGGAAAACAGGGTTTACCAATCAGAAGTATCAACAAAAAAAGTGTAGGTAAAGGTTAAATCAATAAATCAGGTTATATGTTTTTTTCCTTTGTAGGTTAATGATTTTTATTCGTATAACAGATGTGTTGTTTGCTATGAATAACCAGGTTTATAGACTAGGTTTTCATTTGCTTCTGTTTATATTAATCAGCCCATCAAACTGTGGCTGTCTCTTGAAACCTTCCAAACAAGTCTGTTCATTAATTTACAAAGGCTTGTGGGTTTTTATTTTACTGTGCACTGCTCAGTTTTCAGAAATCCAGTATCAAAGCTTTGCTCAGATGATCTCCCAACTCTCCTATTTAGCTAGAGGCTTGGAGCCTCAACGAGTGGAGCTGGAGATTCTCAAGATTCCCACGACATAGCAACCATGCTTTAGTGAGTTTCTACAGCTTGTTATGAGGCATGCCACTCATGGTTAGAAGAGCTATATTTTCATTTAGTCTGAATGCTTGGCACACTCAGACCGTAAACATAAGCCTAGGTACAAATGAAAGGGATTATTGGTTTGAGCACACTGTGATGAAAGTGATTAATAATTAATTTTACTAACATCTTTCTCAGAAAAAATGTCTACAGACAAACATGACCCTTGCCTATCTGTCCAAAATGGCTTTTTGGAAATCTTTCTACATAGGCATTGGTTTATATGTACAGTGTTTTACCCATATCACAGTAAATGACTTATGTCATCATTTACATTTTTCTACTTCCTTCTTTCTGTAGTTATTTATTTATTTAAAATATTAGTGACTAGCAAGAGCAGTGTTATGATTTGAAGGACAGGTCTCTATGTCCTTCTTATGAAGCTGACCCTAAACATAGGCAAATACCCATTCTTACTGTGACAACACTGATAGTATAAGTACTGTTTGACTGTCACATGAGTCAAAACCCCATCTACTGTATGTATGAGCAATAACAGGAAAGAGGGTTTATTTGCACAAGTGCAATATTAACAGAATTCTAAGAACCAACTCCTTCTCTGTAACCTTTGAGAAGAAGCCACCAGAACATTTTGGACCTAGTGATTACAAACTAAAAATGGCAACAGGCAGAAAAAAAAGATATTTGACTGACCTGTACAATCCTTTTCTTGGAGTACAGTACAGAACACTGGCATAGTCGCAGATGACTGGGTCATACACAGCTACCTTCAGGTTTTGACCTGTAAGGAACTCCATATAGCCCTTACCACTCCCAGAAACTCTCATATTATAGCAATCAGTAAGAGGAACTGTACTCCAAGAAAAAGATTTTAAAAGTCAAAAATCCTATTTTCTTTCTCATATAGTAAACAACATGGACAGTGTCATAGATGACTGGAACAGCCAAAAGTAATAAAAAGTTAGGGGTGGGCAACAAAAGAAAAAACAAGACCATGAAACAAAAGGTCAAGGAATCTATCTCAGTGGGGTAAGTAGGACCTTTTGACCAGAGCCAGCATTAGCACAGGCCTTAACAGTCACCTAAGTTTGCAAAAGTGTGAACAGAGGACCAAGTTGAAGTATAGCAATTTTATGAAACAGATGTCTGATGCTGAAAGGCCCAAGAGGCACTCATGGAGCTGGTGGAGAGTGCCTTCACAGGCAAGGGTGGAATTCCATTCCTCAGTGAAAAGTCTTGAAAACTGACTTTCCTAATTCACAAGTTGAATTGAATGATAAGCAGGAAACCCAATGCAAGAGCCCTCAGAAGAATATGAGACAATCCAAGGAAGCTATAGGCAAGAAGTATACTTTCACAGCACAAACCATGTCATAACAGTGGAGGTAAAACTGCTCAGGATGTTTTGGAGCAGGACAAAAATTATGGATAAACAATTTCCTGGTTTAGATTGGAAAAAGCAGTCACCTGAGAAATAATTAGGTCTGAGTTCTCGAAACAATATTATCCTTGAGCAACTTTAGGAAGGGTTCCTTGCATAATGAATACTAGCTCCAATACCCACCTAGTAGAGTTAAGGAATGAGAGGTCAGTGGTCGCTGAAAACGATAGCCAAGACTGAGATATGCCACTTGAGGGTTCTTGAGGCCAAGACTAGATGAAGACAAAATTTGTCCCACAGAATTCTATCTACGATGGAAGTTCACACCAAGAAAAGAAAGCTGACCAGGTGCCAAGAAGTTGACTTCCTAGCATAAGAAAACATAGGAATTACCAAATCTGATGAGCCCATGCCCCTCAGGACCTGATCTTCAACAGCCAAGCCATCAAGGGCAACAACCAAGAAGCAGCATGGAGGACCAGAACTTGGGACAGAAGACCTGGGCAGTTTGGAAGTGGCCATGGAGTGCTTATAAGGGGTTTGTGTATGTCCAACTACCACACACTTCTTGCTCTTTTGTGAAGTACTAGTGTCACCAGAATTCCCTTTACTGGAGAAAAATGCATAAATTAGGGAGAGCTGATCCCACAGAGTCCCCATAGTATCCACGATGAAGGCTTGAGGATCCTTAGAGTTGGCAACAAAAGTGTCTTCTTTATTTTAGAACCTTGACTTGTAGGTCCACTTCTGGCATCCCCTCCCTCACAACAGAAGTCCTAAAACACTTATTTTTTTACATCAGGAAACATGTTTATTGAAACAAATGCAGAGCATACAATTCCAGAGCAATCAAAGCATTAAATAAGTCAAAGAATACATAAGTTAAATAAGTCAAAGAATACATAAGCGCGTCCCACAACAAAAAGCATAACATTCCATGCCAAACAGCACCCAAAACACTTCTGAGTGAAAAAGGGCAGCTTCCTTGGATCTAGTTGTTGAGTCCATCTGTTAACATTCCACTCCAGGAATGTATAAGAAAGTCAGTGCCAGAAAACCTTCAGGTACCTCACTAATAGTTGATGTGAGCCTTGATCTGGCAATGTCTGACTGAACTCTCACTGGAACCCCCTAACTCCAAAAGTCCAATGCTGAGAGGTCAGGTGTATGGCCATGGGTTCCAGAATGTTAATGGAAATATTGGATTCCTTCACTGATCAGTTTCCTTGGACTGTCAGTATCTTGAAGATTCCTCTGGCTGGCATCCATTGAGGGTATTTTCTAGACTGTCAAAAAAAATTATTGTCCTGATTCCAACGGTAGGCTGAAAATCCATTACATCAGATATAGTCTGGCTCCGGATGATGAATGCATAGAGCAATCCAGAGACTGAATCTGCTTGTCCTACTCAGCCCAAATGCTTAGTTTCAGTGGCCTAGAGAATATCCCAGCATGATGCACAGACTTGAAAGATCAACATCAGCATCCTCAAGCAAGAGCAAACTTAGAAATGCCTTAAAGAGTCCACACTAGAAAGTGTAGGGATAGAATCTGTTCTGGAGGAAGAAAGACCAGAACTTGGTCCATGTCCAGGACCAACCTAGGTAATCTAGACAGTGAGTCAGATCCAATACAGACTTCTGAAAGTTCAGGATCCACTCAAAGCCCTCAGTGTCTACATTATCATTTGAATGTTGGCAACAAGTGCCTGGATCGAGAGGTCTTATAATAGTGAATCATTCAGACAGCCCATAATATGAACATCCTGAAAGTGAAGAAAAGCTAGAACAGCAGCTGGTACTTTAGTAAAGAGCCATTCGGCCTCAGGCAGGACAAATGTCAGAGCTATAAGCTGTAATATATAAAAAGTGCTGGTGTGGAGGAAAGTTGGGGATGTGTTAATTGGCATCCTAGATGTCCACAGAAGCGAGAAGATCCCCTTCTTGAAGGGAAACAAAATGTAACCTGGCCAAATACATGTGGAACTTCTGGACTAAGTCACCATAGGCTACAGTATAAAAGTGAGATCTTCACCAATAAAGGACACTCACAGACCCCATGCTGAGCATATGAGGTTAACAGACACCTGTAGTCACGTTACCATAGGCCAGCTGGTGTAAAAAGCATACAGGAGTATACCAGTACAGCAGTAAATGTGGGGTCTAGCACTAGAAAATGAACAGGGCTTTCAGGAGACAGTGTACCTCACCTTCATGCAAACTAAGAATAATACATCTAGGATCTGCCTTAAGCGGTGCATAAAACCCCAAAGGGGTACTCATGACAGTCACATCGAGTGGCAGAAGAGAACTGGTCATCATGGTTTGCACTTGTGGCCACTTGGACCCTGTAGTATCCAAAAAATTCTGTGCTGCAGCAAAGCAGGAGGGAGAAAAGCAGTCCATTTAGAAAACTGAAAACATGCCCCAGTCAGTGCTACTGCCTGTGGCTGCAACATATGTTTAAAGTGTTTCAACCCACTCTTCAGTATATTCCAGGGGCTTAGAGCACAGAAAACTGGGACCAAGGGGGGGCTGGAAGCCCAAAATAACAGCAGAGTAGACTTTGTCTAGCAGAAGGATTTTAGGGGCAAACCCCATTTTGGCTTCTTATTTAAATTGGGAATATGTGCTGAGAAGAAGCTCCAAATGCAGGGTCCGGTACTATAGGTGCATTACAGGCTGTCCCCCTCATCTCAGTGGCATACCTAGAGTATTGATGAGTAAGATGTGCCATTAGTCTAGGGTGCTGGTGCACAGCTGGTACTACAAAAAAAACACCCAGGAAACTTCTATAATAAATCAGAATTCTCAAGGAGACTGTCCAGGGGAGAAAGACATCCATCGCCTAAGGATACCAGGAAAAAATTGAGGATTGCTTGGAGTGGGAGGGGTTATTTGGGGTTTCTTACAGCTCTGATTTGGCAGTTTCAAATCACTAGAAAGTAGCTTCATATAACCAGTGATGTATTTTGTTTTTGTGCTGCCCTAGGCAAGACTAAAATCGGGCATCCCCCATCTAAATGTGTCCAACCCATTCCTGTTTAAGATCCACCTCTTCATATGTAAACTCCACCCCTTCCTTTTTAGACTTCACCTCTTCCTATTAAACTCCACCTCTGCACATTAAAAGTGGACAACGAGTGTATATACAGTATTTTGTTGGGACACTGACAACGAGGGGGCACTATTCCTCTCACACTAACAACAACGATGAGGCTCTATTCCTCCCACTGACAACAATGATGGGACATTATTCCTCCCACACTGACAACAACGATGAGGCACTATTCCTCCCACTTACAACAATGATGGGGCACTATTCCTCCCACTGACAACAATGATGGGACACTATTCCTCCCACTGACACCAATGATGGGGCACTTTTCCTTCCACTGACAACAATGATGGGGCACTTTTCCTCCCACACTGACAACAATGATGAGGCACTATTCCTCCCACTGACACCAATGATGGGACACGATTCCTCCCACTGACACCAATGAAAGGGCACTATTCCTCCCACTGACACCAACGATGGGTTACTATTCCTCCCACTGACACCAATGATGGGGCACTATTCCTCCCACTGACACCAACGATGGGGCACTATTCCTCCCACACTGACACCAAAGATGGGGCACTATTCCTCCCACTGACACCAATGATGGGGCGCAATTTCCCCCACTGACACCAATGATGGGGCACTATTCCTCCCACACTGACACAAATGATGTGGTACTATTCCTCCCACACTGACAACAATGATGAGGCAATATTCCTCCCACACTGACACCAATGATGGGGCACTATTCCTCCCACACCGACACCAATGATGGGGTACTATTCCTCCCACACTGACAACAATGATGGGGCAATATTCCTCCCACACTGACACCAATGATGGGGTACTATTCCTCCCACACTGACACCAATGATGGGGTACTATTCCTCCCACACTGACAACAATGATGGGGCACTATTTCAATCCTCCCAGCTCCAGCAGAGATGAAGTTTGTGAGTAGCACACACTTTTCACTGTCCACAAATGCATGACTGAGCATGAGCTATATTTGGAGTGAGTGGCCACCAATGTAAATGGGCATCTGTCTGCAGTGACCATACCACCAACATACAATAAGGCCATGTTTACATTGACGACCCCTCCTCCAGGCCGGGCTCCCTCTCCCATCCACAGCCAGCATGCCTTGCGCAGCACCCTCTGCTCTACTCTTCCTGGATCCTGGCAGCTTGGCACAGACACTCACTGATCAGCAGTCTTTCTTGTCTGGCCACTCTCCTCCTCTCCACCAGCTCTTGCCGCTCCCTCACAGTACATCAATCACCTGTCTCCTTCGTGCTGCCGCATGGCTCCTCCTCTCTGCCTGTGTGTTTGCGCTGGCCCACAGATCTGGCAGCCAATCACCGGCCAGGAGGTGGAGCTTGCAGGGGAGGGTCAGGCTGCCATCGACAGCTCAATGATCCCAGGGGTGTGGCCTGATAAGAGAGGGGTGGGGTTGGCATTTAACTGAGCTGGACTGGGCTAAGCTGGCAAGCAAATCAGATGGAAGACCCAGGAGATGGAAAATTCTAGCATATATTGCGGCATCTGCTGGTGATCCACCCAGGCATGAGAGTAGGACACCAGACACCCTCTCTACCCCTCCTCCAGCAGCATCTCACCTTTGTGGATCAGATCAATTTGGGAACACATGTAATCCTACATAACGGCTCCTGCCTAAGTGGCACTTCTGCGGGAAGGGGGCGCCCCCCCCTCCCTGAAAAGTGCCGCCCTAGGCAAAGGCCTTGTTTGCCTCCTGGCAAATACGCCCCTGCATATAACCCACTCATCTTTTACTATGCCTATCTACTGTATTGTATTAGAAAGGAACAACATATGTATATTTTCATTTGTATTTAAAGATCAACTCTAGGCTCCAGGCTCCTCCCATTCAGGCCTAGCTGTGTGTGTTTTATGCAATTTTTACATTTTTCAGATATTGTAAGACAATCAATATCCTCACCCTCTCCATTTTGTCTCTCAGCAGTCAGTGGTCCTCAGTGGAGCAGGAAGTAGTGCTAATGTGATATTCATTCATACACTGTATAAGCTGTAATATATTACATAATATATATCATATCTATGTTAGATATTTAATATATAATATTACAGTCCTTAGATGTTGTAGCTGCATTAGTTCCCTTTTTCAGGCTTTTATTTATGTTTTTATTATTTTCACGCAGTGATCTGGCTGGTAACCCATTTTCTTTCTTGGGGTGGCTATACTCACTCCTCCACTCACTCCTCTACTGTAAAGGAACAGTAAAGCCACTCTTTGACAGCAGCATTTTTAACCCATGCAAAGGGTAGTGTTAGACATATTTTACATAAATGACTAACACATTAAAACCTAATTCCAGCAAACACATTTTTACAGTTACACAGTGTATACAGTTACAGAAACAATTTTTCCTTTTGGGATAAAAGTTTTACATACGTAAGTGAATAAAAGCTGATCATTGAAAGCATCTGTGTCAGTGGTAAATGGTTTGTCTCAACTCTCTAATGGCCACTTTTGCTGGACAGCCAGGTCTCTTAAGGGTAGTTGAAAAACAACAGACTTACTGGCAAGATTACCACGTGAAAATGAAGGGAAAAAAGCCTAAATAAAGAAGAAAGAAATCTAAGGACTGTAAGATGCTATTTATTAAAATTTTGCTTTTGTATTTAGATGCTCTTTAAACTTCCTCTAAAGTTCAAAACCCTTTCACCCCAGCTGTGTCTGCTTCTGTAAATATCGTTAATGTGTATTTTTATTGTATCTCTTATCAGCAGATCAAATATTACAAATGTTGCAAAAAAAACTACAGCACCCTCCCTAGACCTCCGTTCATATATAATGTTTTGCATTTTTGTTAATTTTGTTTCATTCATTCATTTTTGATTAACAGCTGTATTTTACAAAGTATGAGTTACAAGTTAAAGTAGAAGGATTGCAAAGCCTGCCTTAACAACAAAACTATATTTATTATAGTAAGGGTGGCCAACAAAACCATCAGGGTTGATTTTTTTTGTGTAGAGAATGTTCACTTGACCTAGGAAATAAAGGAAACTACTGTATGTTTACATTTATGTTTCTGGAAAGTGGTAAAAAAAGATAGTTTTGGATAGCTGATCAAACCTTTATTTACTTTATTCAATGACCTAAGCGAACATTTTCCACCCATTGCTTCTTAGTAAATCATTGATTTGTAATTTATGTTTACTTGTAATTTATATATTTTTTATCATTAATTTAGCAGCCAGCAAGGACAATGATGCAGACAAGATGCAAAATATCTGATTGCATGTACTTTTTTTGTCAAAATCTTTCAGCGTTTTTGTTATTTATGTATTGACATTGTACACTTATGTCATTTGTATATGAGCAACTTGCCACAGATGTTTTGTTTTGACCAAAGGTGTGGCTGGAATTCCAAGCATGAAAATCCTGTGTTTTCCTTTGTCTTGCATGGCATATGTGTGTGGCCATGGGTTATTTAGAGGCATTCAGCATTTTTACAAACACCATCAGGCGGTGAACACATGGTTCAATAAACATGTCCTACATTTCGAGGACTATACTTATTTGGCTACAATCCTGCTTCATCTAAATATGTTTATGTTACTACCAACAATGTCACCAAAACACTGAAAAGTAAATCTTACATCTAAAGAAAAAGATTAGGGAACATCTAAACCCAATAGCATAAAATATAGTTGCAGCTTACTAGTCCTTAGATGTGGTGACTGTTTGGGTTTCTTCCAACAAGTACAGAAAATATCTGTTGATTTTGCTGAAAATGTATTCATCCTGTGTTTTAAATTAAAATCGTAAACAATATCTTATTTCCAAGTTTTCTTCTGCAAACTACAAATTCATCCTCTCTCCCATGTAATAAAGATGAAGCAAGGAAATGTTTATAGTTCAAATGAAACAAAACAGCCCAATGTCACCACTAATGTCTCTTTCCAGTATGTGAGTAAGCAATGCTGAACTAGAACAAGTGTGATATTCACAGATTTACAAAGAGGGATATTTTTTGTTTTTTTAAATCTAGCATGAAGTCAGAAAAGCTCAAAAAAGCAAACCCCATTGAAGCCATTGTGGGTGAATCTTTATAATCCATTCTGGCAATTTTGACACTGCCACAGGTGAAATGTAACAATCCAAAAAATACAGCCTCAGCCGGCCAATTTTACACTTGGTGAAGGTTCTGCTTCTTCTATTTACATACAGGTTTAGGGTAATATCCTCTTTGGGGTGGGCCATTTCACATAACCGCCCCCCCCCCCCCACCAAGAGGGCTACACAGTTTTTTCTCTGATCCTACTTCTTTAGCCAACCCAACTACAAATTATTATTATTATTATACAGTATTTATATAGCGCCAAAAAGGTTTGCTCAGCGCTGTACATTATAGTGGGGGACAGAACATGAGACAATACAGCAACAAACAATACACGAGGGGTTCAAGGGCCCTGCTCTTTCGAGCTTACAATCTAGGAGATGCTACCATCAGCTATTCACTCAGACAGGCCTAGTGGATGCTTGAAGGGAACTTCCTAAAAGATTGCACATACTGATCACCCCACACAACTTCTATACATGCATTGATCACATTTCTATTTAGCGCATTTCTTCCCTGTTGTTTCCTCCTACAATGATCTAAACCGTCCTTCTGCACCATGAACCTGAAGTTTTGGATAAGCTTTGGATGGTTATGACTATATTGCCAGATGCAGCAAATCCCATTTGAAAATTGCTGCATGAGAATCCATAGAAAATCTGGACCATGCAGCTAAATGCTCACCTAATATAATAGCCCAAGTAAACTCAGACCACATTGCTGTTGGTACATGACCTCCAACCACATTGCTAAATTCATCCCTGGTGCCCTTCTGCCTGCTATTGAGGCTGTAGAGAATGTGATACCATAATATATATATATATGGAGGTGCCATTTACCACAAATTGCCTACAGCAGAAGACTCTGAGTAATATGTGTAACTGAGGACAATGGTGTTCTCAATGATTCCACCCCACCCACATACAGCTCACTTGGTGTGGATGGAGTGAAACATCCCCCTGGAAACCTGCCCCATATCCTTCTCCTTGCTACCAGCACCCTAACCCTCTTCTTCCTCATATTCCTCCTTTGCCTCCTACTGCCTCTGCCTCACAGGGATGGAAGCAGTAGGCAAAGGATTCTGCTGGCCCTGAGACAGCAGCAAGTTCCTATCTTCCTCCTGCTGCTGTGATTCCAGTGCCTTATCTATGACACTATGCAGTGCGTGTTCCAGGAGGAACACAAAAGGAATCATGTCACTAATCTTCACCTCATCATGGCTCACCATTCTGGTCACCTCATCAAAGGATGCCAAGATGCTGTACACATCCAGAATGCTGAGCCACTGACATCTCACTGCTGCTAGTGCAACCTCTGCCAACAACAGTGTCCCTGACCATTGCCACACCAGTCACAGTGTCACCAGATTAGTGCAGTCAGTAAGAGTGTTCTGCATCTTCACCACACCAGACCATTGCAGACAGAAATGCTCCTGATAAATGCCACATGAGTCCTAGTATCACCAGACCAGCCAGTAAGCCAGTAACAGTGTTTCTTACCACCGCACCAGTTCCAGTGTCACCAGTCCAGTCTGGGCCAACAATTGTGTTTCTGATTGCCACCACACCAGCAGCCAGCAACAGTGTTCCTGATTGCTGTCACACCAGTGACAGTGACCCAAGCTAGTGAAGCCAGTAACAGTGTTCCTGATCGTCACCACACCAGTCCCAGGATCGCCACAGCAATGCACCCTGCAACGGTGATCCTGATCACTGCCACACCGGTCACAGTGTGACCAGACCGGTGTAAGCCAACAACAGTGTTCCTTATCTCCACCGCACCAGCGCCAGTGTCACTACAGCCAGAGCAGCCAGCCACAGTGTCCCTGATCACTGCCACACAAGTCCTAGTATCACCAGACCAGTGTAACCTAGCATCAGTGTTCCTTATTACCACCACACCAGTCCTAGTGTTGCCAGACCAATGTACGTCAGCAGCAATGTTCCTGATTGCTAACCACACCAATCCCATTGTCACCAGACCAGTGTAAGCCATCAACATTATGACTGATCACCGCCATACTATTGATAGTGTTGCCAGACCAGTGTAGTCATCAACAGTGTTCCTGGTCCCACTGATCCAGTCTCAGTGTGACCGATTTATGCCCCTTCCTGACCAGACCATTTTTGCAATATGGTACAGTTACTTTAACTGACAATTGCATGGTCACAACGCTGTTCATAAATTGAATTTATGTTCTTTTTTTCACCCACAAATAGAGCTGTCTTTCGGTGCTATTTGATCACCTCTGTGTTTTCTATTTTTTGCGCTATAAATAAAAAAAGACCGACCATTCTGAAAAAAAAAACAATATTTGGGACCTTTGCTATAAAATATATCCAGTAAAAGAAATTTAACCACTTTCCTACTGGGCACTTTTACCCCCCTTCGTGCACAGGCCAATTTGTAATTGTTGTAATTGTAACTGTTGTAATTTGACAATTGAGCGGTCATGGAACACTGTACCGATTTGACATTTTTGTAATATTTTTTACACAAATAGAGCTTTCTTTTGGTGGTATTTAATTGCCACTGGGTGTTTTATTTTTTGCACTATAAACAAAACAATAGCCAAGAATTTGAAAAAAAAAGTTTTTCTTTTGTCCTATTAAAAAATTTTGCAAACAGGTAATTTTTCTCCTTTAATGATGTGAGTTGATTCGGGTGCACTGATAGTCAGCACTGATGGACACTGATAGGCAGAAATGATGGGCACTGATGAGGTGGCACAGATAGGCAGCACTGATGGGCACTGATAGGCTGCACTGATGAGGTGGCACTGATGAGGCAGCACTGGTGGGCATTCATGAGGAGGCACTGATGCTGCTGCACTGATATGCAGAAATGATGGTCACTGATAGGCAGTACTGATGGGCACTGACAGGCAGCACTGATGGGCACCGATAGGCAGCACTGATAGGCGACACTGCTTGGTGGTACTGATGGGGGGGCACTAATAGGTGGCACTTCTGGGCACTGATGGGTGGCACTTCTGGGCACTGGTAGGAGGTACTGCTGAACAGAGGTGGGTGGCACTGCTGGGCACTAGTGGGTGGCACTGGTGGGCATCACTGCAGAGCACTGATCATCAGGGCGCTGATCATCAGTGCCCTGATGATCAGTGCTGATCTGCTCTGTGACAGCTACCGGTTATCGGCAGTACTTTCCTCACACAGTGACAGCATGAGAAAAGTGCTGCCTATAATCGGCAACTGTATTTACTCCGTGGTCTACTTGACAACTGTGCTGTAGCCATCTTTTGGCAATAGCACAGTTAGCAAGTGGTTAAAGAATTAAATTTCTGCACAACTTTAGGCCAAAATGTATTCTGCTACATGTCTTTGCTAAAAAGAAATCCCAATACATGTAAATTAATTGGTTTATGTGAAATTTATAGCATCCACAAATGGTGGTTTATATACAGGGATTTTTATTTTTTATACTAGTAATGGCGGTGATCAGCGACTTATAGTGGGACTGTGGGACTGCGGCTTGCATTCTGACACTGGGTGGAAACTGACTAACTGCCACTGACATCCCAATGACACTAATACAGTGATCAGTGCTAATATAAAGCACTGACACTTTACTAATGACCCTGGGCAGGAAGTGGTTAACATCTGGGGAGTTCAAAGGGTTAACTGTGTGCTGTGCTGTTTTACATTATGTGCTGTGTTGTGTTTTACTATGGAGACATGCTGCTTTGTATTTCTCTGATGTGCAGAGAAATACAAAGCAGCATGTCCTTGCTGGCAGGCGAAAGACCTGTGCTGTTTACACACAGGTCTCTCCCCGACAATCGCCGGGTATTACTGGAGAATCTCCGGCAGGGACCCAGTGATTGATATCGACAATGGCGGCACGGGTAGGTCAGCGTGCCCATGTACCCCTACTAGGAAATGCAAATCACATATATGTATATATGTGATTTTTCACAGCCCTGTTGCAGTAGTTCTATTATAGGGCACCGGGAAAGCAGTTAATTTATGAAGAGAGGTTATTTATTTGCAAATTTTTATAACAGAAACTAAGTGAACCAGTTTTTTCAACATTTTCCTATAGTAAAAAAAAAACACCAAAACCACTAAAAGAAAGCACTATCTGTCATCTCAAAAAATTATAGAAAATTAATTTGAGTACAGTTTTGCATGACCAATTAGTTGTTGGTTTAAGTATCACAGTGATGAAAACTGAAAAATGGCTTGAGCAGGAAGGTGTTCTTAACATGCCGGTCTTTTACACTTTTCACTTCTGTTGAGAAAAAAAACAGTCCTCTTTGGGTAAATGCACATTGGGGAAAATGTAACAAACTTTATAACAGATTGCTACCTGTTTCTGCTCTAAAGAAATACTGTAGCTGTTTCACCATGCCCATGGGTCTGTGCTGTTTCTGTGCGTTTTCACATGCATTTTTATGCTGTATGATTCCAGTTCAATCTTGAATGGGCTGAAATCACATTGCACCACACCAAAAGTAGTGCATGCACTTCTGAAAATGCACTGTGACCACGCTGCATTTCACGTATCATTAACTTTGCAATGTATCAATCTAAAGCATTTATCCACAATCATGAACATATGATGCGATTTATTACATGAATCTAGGACACAATTTCATTTTTTTAACTTAAATTGCATTCATCTTTTTTCCTCAGCATTTAAAAAAAAAGTAAAAAAAAATTATCTAGAGAATTTTGTTTTGATTTTTATATAATTACCAGTAATTTGTTACACCCTAAAAAATCTAGGTAATTATATTATTTTCATTGGAGTGAATCAGAAAAAGAACCTTTTTCATAAAGATGCAGTTTAACTTTTCACTTTTTTTTTTTTACATTTCACCACTTTTTGTATTTTGATACTGTAACTTTTCGTGTTATACTTTTATTTTGCAGCAAAATAAGGAAAAGTGCACTGGAACAAAAACAATTGTTTTACCCTGTTTAGATCCCTTGAAAAAAATATGCATATAAGTATAGGTTACATTTTAATTTATATATTTGGTTTTTTTTGGGGTGGGGGATCTCAAAGGGGAAGATTCTGTACATTTCAGGTGCATCAATTTGTAATCAATATGGCATGTATAAAAACTAAAGATAAGAAGTTTGATGTTGCAGACCACAATCCAGCAAAATCATGTGTTTGTAATATCTTTTTATAATGGCCAAATTATATTTGAAGTATTGCTGGTGATGGGTGGAATCCTTTTAAAGGTCTATGAGGTTTTGGAGACTTCTTTAGTAGCATATTTTTATGGTTTAAGCAAGAAGGGATGATGATTTTAATGGCTATTTTGCTTACACGTTTTGTTTACCTTGTATTGAAGTTGCTTATGTGCCTGAGCTCCAAGATAAGTAAAGCTATAGAACCTGCTAAAAAGAAGCCCATCTTGCTGATGAGACGTTCCCCCATGTCAGTGATGTAACTAGAACCTTCAGAGCTCTGGTGCAAGAAACCATGAAGGGCCCCCCTGACCCCCAGCCCTTCCCTCTGAGCCCTTTGACAGAACGCCAGGGCCTGGTCACAAATGTGAACTTTGGGACCCTGGTAGTTCCACCACTGGTGTCAATCATTTTTTATTTTTGTTATTATTTTTTTAACATTTTAAAAAAATTTCCAATATTATTTTTTTAAATGATTTTTTACAATTTTTTTAGGAGCACCTTTGGAGGGCTTTGATTAAATATCAGGGGTCTAAACAGACCGCTAATGTTCCACTTTTGGGACAGACAAAATGAGATTGATGACACAGCCTCAGCTGCACAGAATAAATGGACAGGAATTGCTCTGTACAGAGCTTTCTGTCCATTCATAAACTGAAGCATAGTAAACACAGTTAGCGATCACTGACTCTCCATTCAGAAAAGGAAAGGGCTGATAAATGACATATTTACCTCCTGCAGCCCCCGAATGTCTGTGGTAGGGAGAGGAGCAGAAGCAGGCATTCAGCGGCTGCAGGAGGAACATGGAGAGATTGATTCCTCTACATGCAGTCCCCTCGCTGCTCCTCCTATCCAAGAATACACGAGGGCTGCAGGGGCTGGGTCACAATTGCAACCCCTGCGACCCATGTAGACATGTCCCTGTCCCCTGTAGGCATGTCCCTGTCTCATGTAATAAGGGCTGTTGAAGACTTTCATAAAAAGCTTTAAAGGAATTGAGTGCCTGCTTTGAGAAACAGGAAGTTCCCAGGTCATTGGTGGGCCTGATCAGTGGTCTGCTTTCTGGAAGTACCTTGAAAAACTGATTTATTGATAGTTGCCCAGGACTGGACAAAAGGGGAGAATTATATTAAATATTTTATAATATGAGTTAGATAATGAAGAAGTTGAAAAAAATCTGAAAAAAACAAGATGATCAGATTCAGAAAATTGAAGCTTAAGGATATCAATCTAGATGGCAAAAAAGGTATTAATAAACAGATTGAAAGAAAAAAAATGAGTTTTAAAGTATGTTAGGAACAGAAATTTTAGACTTTACTAGATCTGCCTTCTAATGAGGCAAACACCATCGAGCATGTATGTGATTCTCCATCAGTGTACACAGTCTTTGGGCCTATTAAATCTGGTATACAAAAAATAACTTCAACGTTAACATAGTCAAATAAAAACACAAAATATAAAAGAATTATTATAAAAATATTTTAAAATATGATTTATATACTGAAGAAGCTAAAAAAATCTGAAATAACAAGATGATCAGATTCAGCAAATTCAAGCTTAAAGTATAACTAAAGTGAAAATTTTTTTTTAGTTTTGGATACAGTGGGGGGGGGGGGGGATTAGAGCCCTTCTCAGTTTTTATTGCTATCTTTGTCCCAGTTAAGGAAATTCAACCTCTCTATTTGTCCTGTTTACCATTATCATTGAAAGTGAAAGTAAAGAACATCCAAAATTTTAAGTTATTACCAGAAAAGTAATAGAGGGGAAGTCTTCCGATGGGGACACTAGTTTTGGTGGCCTGGGGGATCCCCAAGGAATCCTCTTAATTTGATGGGATTTCTTCTCATTTACTGTTTGGCTATGGAACAGGAAGTGAAGGGAAATCTCTGCAATGGGACACAGATGCTGAAAAAAATCTGACAGGGTTAGAACCCTTCTTTGCTCCATCCAAAATTAAAAAAAGTGTTGTCTATAGTTCTAAATTAATAAATTAATAAAATAATTCAGTGTTAAAGTATGCTGAGAACAGGAATGTATACCTTACTGAATCTACCTTCTAATGTTGACTGTCCCTCTTCCTTCCCTAAATCTTTCATATTGGTCTACATACCCACCCAAATTATATTTCAGTTTAATGCCCCTAATACAGTAATACAGATATAGACATATTAGAGCAAATGTTCGTAGATGTCAATCAAGGTACTGTTTAATTTAACTGCATAACTTATTATTGAGTAGAGCTTTTACTTCTGTCTACAGCATGGTTTACTACAGCCTGTTATCTTTTTAATAATACTCACACAAGATAACAAGGTGGAGAACCTTTAATTTAAGGCATTAAATAGCTGACATTAGTAGTATTTTTAAGAAACCTTAGGAAATATTGAAGGGTTAATTCAGGTCCAAGTCATCCATAGCTAATAAATATTTATCTGACATTGACAGAGCCATCATTGACTGTGTCCTTAAAGATATTGTAAGCGAAACATTAAAAAAAAAATAAGAACAAACATCTTTATACTTACCTGCTCTGTGCAATTCCAACTGTGCAACCTCCTCTTCTCAGATCCCCTTCCGGCACTCCTGGCTCCTCCTTTTCTGCTCCCGAACTCTGCTTCTGCATCCATTGACATAGACAGAGGGACTTGATCCTGCCCCCTCCCCTGTTCCCACATCACTGACTTTGATTGACAGCAACAGGAGCCAATGGCTCCCAGTGTCCCAGCAAAGCCAGTGAGACACAGAAGTGAGGGGAGAGAAGACCCGCAGACATGCACAGCATTGAATTGAATGAGGGCTCAGGTAAGTAAAAGGGAGGAAGGAGGGAGTGGAGCCAAAACCAATGCCTAAACATTTTTGCAAGGAATGCATGAAGGTAAAAAAATGTTTAGGCTTCAGAACCACTTTAATATTCCTCGTTACAAAATATGCTACTTTGAAGCATCGAGTCCATTAAATACAACAATATATTTCTTAAGCTCTGATAAAGGGGGATACTCTGGCCCACAAAATGCATTGTTGCTTTTTTTTCTTGCTGTTTTTGTCACAATCAGAGGATAATACCACCTGGGACTTTAAACTCAAGATCTAGTGGGACAGTGGAAACAATTAAACAGGTATACCCAGATCCTTGCAGATGTAGGAGCAGTGTGACCTCACGCTACGGTGGTGTGTCAAAATTGCAGGATCTAAGGAGCCACCCAGTCTTCACCAGAGCCACTGGAGGTGTAGAGATTGCACTGCATGGCAGCCCCCAGGTTGCAGCCCTCTAACACACCCGTGCAGGCACAGTGCAACCAAATTGTACGCTGGTAGGACACGGGGTACGCACAGGATACTGGGAACCAAGGTAACCTACTGCAGCAAGCTAGGATGGGACACCAGGGGAGAGGACACAGGGAACAAGCAGAAGAGTGAGAGATGCTGAGCAATGGTGCAGGGAGAGAGACTTAGCAAGCAGGAAAGGGATGCAGGGCAACAACAGGAAGCAATGCTGAGGACACACACAACAACAGGAACTGAAGAGCTACATGGACAGATACCAAAGGGAATATAACAGCACAGTCAGAGGAAAAACACTAAGAATGAAGACAGAATTGAACAACACACAGAATCTGGGAATACTCAAGCGGCAGCAAGCACCACAGGAACCAGAGGAGTCTGGCTTCCATGTGAAGACACATTGCTCGAACACTAACACACAGGTGAAAAGGCTAATACTTAGGTTCAGGGCGGATAGGCATGAACCTGAGGACTCAGACAGAAGGCAAAACCCAGCGCCAGATTGATGTGCTCAGAAGCATGACATTATCCCCCCTTTTTTACATGGCCTCACTGGGCGCTGGGGTCTGGATTTCAAGGGAAAGTGAAGGTGGAATCTTTGTACCAGGTGAGCAGCAGAGACATCAGAAGCAGGAACTCAGGATCTTTCCTCAGAGCCAAAACCCCCCCAATCAGTCAGGTACTGGAGTTTACAATGGGAGACTTTAGAATCCAAGATTTGATTGACTTCATATTCTTGAGAAGGATTGGTAGGAGGAGTTGCCAGCATTGAGGAATGAGAAAGCATATTCAAAACCAATGGCTTGGGTAGAGATGCATGAAAGAAATAGGAATCTTAAGATGAAAGGGTAAACAGAGTTAACAGCAAACCGGACTGATTCTAGCAGAGATGACATAAGGTCCCATATAACAAGTGGCAAACTTCATGGATGGAATTTTTAGACAGATATTCTTAGTAGCCAACCAAATCCTGTCCCAAGGCTGAAATAGATGGATGTTTTGATGTTGTTAATCAGCAAATCTTTTGTATCTCTCAGCTACCCACCAAATTGGGGTCTGGACTTGGGACCAAATCTGATTCATACTACTCTGTATAGCATCCAAGGCAGAGATCTCAGGAATACAGGGTATTGGCAGAGAAAGATGTAGCTGTTTTCTGAAAACTATGAAAAATGGAGATTTCTGGGTGCTGGAATTAAGATGATTATTCTGAGCGAATTCTGCCCAAGGCAGAAGGGCATCCCAATCATCCTGGTGAGCTGAGACAAAGGCCTAAAAGAACTGTTCCAAGGACTGGTTGGTTCTTTCAGACTGCCCATTGGACTGTGGATGGTAGGTCGAAGAAAATGGCAGTGATACTTCCAAGGAATTACAAGAGCCCTCCAGAATCTGGAAGCAAATTGAACCCCACAGTCAGAAACTATACGTAAAGGCATTCCATGGAGTCTAATAATCTCACAAATGAAGACCAATTCTGCTTCAGAAGGTAGTGAAGTTAGAGTGTGCCACAAAGTGTGTAAAAAGTGTGCCATTTTAGAAAACTGGTCTACCATAACCCACACTACAGTACGGTACAGAAAAAGGAAGGTCAATTATAAAATCCATAGCAATGTTGCACCACAGCTCCTCGGCATAGGCAATGGGAGAGGAGGTCCAGCTGAAGCTTGGTTAGGAGACTTGAAATGGGCACAGACCGGACAGGCTTTCACGAAGTCCTTGACATTCTTGCAGAGGTCCAGCCACCAGTAGAAACGAAAGAGGAATGTTAGGGTCCTGTGGATATCTAGATGGCCAGAGAGCTTGGAGTCATGAGCCCAGCATAACAGCTTCATCTTAGAATTTGCTGGTAGAAAAGTTTTCCACCATGGGATAAAGTCCTGAACCGAGATGAGAGCAAAACTCAGGTGGGAGGAATTTTAAACTCTGGTTCCCTGTAGGTCTTAGAATTCTTGGAGTCAAAGGAGTGTGATAGCACATCTACCCTGGAGTTGGCTTTCCCCAGTTTGAAGGTGATGACACAATCAAAACGTAAGAAGAACAGTGACCAGCAAGCCTGCTGGGGATTCAAGGGGCAGAATGAAGGTACTCCAAATTTTATGATCCGTGCATATAGTGATCCAATGAGGCAAACCCTCCAGAAGGTACCGCAATTCTTCCAGGGCTAATTTTACAGCATGAAGTTCATGATCTCCTATGGAGTAATATCTCTCTGCTGGGGAGAACTTCTTTGAGAAAAAGGCACACGGACGTTAAGCCCCACTAGGTGATTTGAAAAGAATGTTCCCAACTCATACAGAGGAGGCATCCACTTTGATGGAGAAGGGCTTGGTGACATCGGGCCGCATAAGAGCAGGGCCAGAGAGGAAATTCTCCTTTAACCTCCCTGGCGGTATTCCCGAGTGTAGCTCGGGGTAACATTTCACTACCAAAAGCGGTAACCCCGAGCTACACTCGGGAATACCATGCGGCGCTGCTCCGGCATGTGTTCTTCACTTACCTTACCCTGCGCTCCGACGATCTGTCCCCTGCAGCGTCCCCGGCCATCTCCTCCGGCCGATGCCGGCATCCGGCTTCTGTGTCCTGTCCCTGTGACGTCGGGACGTACGGGCGCCGCCGCCGCCGGCGGCGGGAAATTTAAAAATTTTAAAAAATGTCATTTTTTTTTTTTTCATTTTACACAGTAAAACATTGCTGTTTCAACCTATTTCACATACATATTGTCCCGAGTGCTTTGTCCTGCGCCCTGCCTGCATTTTGTCTGTTCTTTCTGCCTGGAAACTGAGAAATGTCCATGGCGTCCAAAAAGTGTCCCTTTAGGTCAAAAGCGGTTTAGATCAGCTAGAGAACAGCGATAGTAAATCAGAACCACTTACAGAATTGAGTGATAATGATTCGTGGGGGAAATTCGTCATCAGAAACTGAAAACGATTTTGCGACTGAGCTCAGCAATGTGCGAACTTGGCGCTCTATTTCACATTTCAGTGTTTTTGGTTTGATTATATTATTGAATTAAATTTTTTATTATTTTTATATTATTTTTATGATTATTTATTAAATTATAATTTATGATTTTGTGTTTCAAATTTTATCATACCCGGGATGTTTACTAGACTCTTGTTCGGACAGATTTCAGTGAGTTTTTCCTAAAAATTACAGCCTACAATAAAAAAAATACATATTTCCATGCAAAAAAATGGTACCGCTTTCAGCACCAAAAATCTGAAATAATCATACCGCCAGGGAGGTTAAGGCATGGAGGGCCTCAACTGCGTCAGGTGGCCAGTTCCTAAGATCAGCATCCTTCCGAATAAGGACTGTAATGGGTGCAACTGGAAGAGAATAGTTGCGAACAGGGGTGGACTGACAACTCCTGGGGTCCACGGGCAGTAAGGGATCATGGGGCCCCTGTGTCCTCGCCCACACTCAAACCACACCCAAAAAAGCCTATGAAAGGTACCAGGGGCATCTCATGGGGCCCCCTACTGACCCCGGGCCCTCAGGCAGTGCCCGAGGTTCCAAATGGTCAGTCCACTCCTGGTTGCAAATGAAATGCCAGTAGTAGTTTGTGAAGCCCAGAAAGCACTGGATAGCCTTCAGACCACCAGGCCTGGGCCAAATGGAGATAGAGGCAACCTTTTCAGGGTCCATGGAGAGACCATCTCTGGAGACAATGTAGCCCAGAAAAGGTACTTGAGATTGTTCAAAGAGGCATTTCTTTGCCTTAGCATAAAGCATCTTCTCACAAAGGCATTGGAAGACTGTACAGACATGAAGTCTGTGCATAGGGACATCAGGGGAAAAAATAAGAATGTCATCCAAATAGACTACTACACAGACATGGGCGAGGTCGTGGAAGATTTATTTATTTTTTCTCAGTGACATTTAGGGTTTGATTTACTAAAACTGGAGAGTGCAAAATCTGGTGCAGTTCTACATAGAAACCAATCAGCTTCCAGGTTTTACTGTCAAAGCTTAAGCTAAACAAACTGAAGTTAGAAGCCAATTGGCTACAATGACCTGCGGCACTAGATTTTGCACTATGCAGTTTTAGCAAATCAACCCCTTAACATCTACCCAGTTTGGAACAATCTGGAGCAAAGAAATACACAAAACAATAATTAAAAATAATACTGACTGTAAAAAAGTAACCTTATTTTATTTTTTATGGGACATCATATTCTGCTGAAAGTCATTGCTCTTCGTCATCCACTTCCAAGTGTAGCACAACCCTTGTGAGAGCCGTTGTGTTTATAGGTACCCCTACACTCTGCACAGCCAGGCAACATGCATTTTCCTCACTTGCATCCACAGTCAGTGAACAGTTCGTGAGTTTGTTTTTTATTATTTTATTAGGGAAAATTACTTGGATAGGGTAATAGGGATTATGGGATGCCGAATTTAACTGAATCAATGCATGGGGACAACTTCCTTTCTGTTTACAGAAACAGATCTTGGACTGTTCTTTTCCTGGAAAGCTGTCAGTCTTTGTGGATTAGTAGGAACAGCTCCTTACAGGCGAGGAACTCACAACCCTCTGAAATCAATTTAGCTTCTTGTAAACTACATGCAGAGATGTCTCCTCTCCCCTGTATAACCACTCCCAGCTCCACAGCCTGTAGACACTACCAACCCTCCTGGCTGTTCTGAGGATCTCCAAGGACAAGGATAAGGGATTAAGTACAGCTCTGTCCTTTGAAAGCTTGCTACATGTAACTGTCTCTCACCTTGTGAATTCCAGGGTGTGCTGATGTACTCCCTCTATCCTTCCCACTGCTCCCAGGCCTTGATCCTTTTCATGCTGTACTGCTGAATGGACCCTTCTGAGTCAATCTTGCCCAGCCTGGAGGCCAGCCCCCCTTAGACCTAGGGACCCCTCCCAGGCCACTGACAGTCTCCTCAGCACTTCATCTTTCACCCAACTCCCCAGCCAGCCTGACTGTCATATATTTATGGGCTGGTCCACCACTCTACCAGGGCCTCCAAACCTGGAATTGGTTAGACTCCCATAAACATGCAGATTAGGTCTTTACCTCTTCCACCATTGGCTTCTGGAAGCTTGCCTAATGCCTTTCACTTCATCTGGAACTTTTTTGTAGTGACATGGATGGAGTAAAACATGTTAGAGCTTGTGGCAGAGGTGGAATATATTAATAAATATACACAAGGTTTTTAATGGAGAGTGGCTTCCTTTCTTTTGTTTTTGGAACTTGACGTTATGAAGCAGCCAGTGACTACTGGAAGTTTGCTCCATTTGTAAAAGGAGTAAAGGTATTGAAAGCCTGCAATGGGACTAGATATTTTGCTATATGCAGCATCATTAGTCTTTGTATTTTTTTTATTGATGTAGCTCCCTCCTAGATAGGTGCTATGATTTTCTATAGTTAGGAAAGTATAGCTGTGTTTCTCTGCCTAACAGAGAGGCTGTTAGGTAAATTCAGTTTAGTATTCTGCTTATCAGAGTGCTGTAATTGATTAGTCAGGTCTGCTCATGATGTTCTTGTGCTGTTTGAGTTTGTCTTGAGCTCCACCTGCCTTCTGGAAGCTAGTAGAGTCTTCCAGAACATACACAGGAGCAGGGGCGGACTGACCATTCAATCACTCGGGCACTGCCCAAGGGCCCGGGGTCATTAGGGGGCCCCATGAAATGCCCCTGGTACCGTTTTTATAGGCTTTTTTGGGTGTGCTTTGAGTGTGGGCAAGGACACAGGGGCCCCATGATCCCCTATTGCTCGGGGGCCCTATGAGTTGTCAGTTTGCCCTTGCACAGGAGCTAGGTAAATGAACAACATGAATATGGAAAAAGCCATGGCCAATGATAGGGGATGGTGGCATCGTTGCATGCCTGGAGCGACATTTATATTCTGTGAGCACTGTGGATCTTTCCTGAAGAGGATTGCACCAAGCCAGACTGGAGACAGGCTTGCCTTGCCTAGCACCTGCTGCCATGCAACCTCAAGTGTGCAACATGAGTGCCTGAAGTTAGAGAAAGAGAGATCTTGGTTCTTCAGTACACTGACTGAGGGCAGCTGTCTACCAAAGATCTGTCTGGTATCGCTGTAGGGTGTTGCTTGAAAGATTGGAAGTAGGCTACTATTCTGTCCTTGGGCCATGTGAGTACAGACATTGAGAGATCTTGGGGACTCTGTGTGCTTTGCTACCCCTCTGGTGCTTTATAGTCAGCATGGGTCTGAGAAAAAAGGGAACACTGGCTAATGTTCCGAAGAACTTGTCCAACTATTGCTACTGCATAGGACTTTGTTCAGTTTTTGTTACTTTTGAACTGCCACAGTCTGCCATAACTGGCTTGTACCTGAGGAGCTCTGCTATTAATACTGCTAAAGGGACTTTGCTCACTCCTAAACTACTTGTTGCTGTTACCAAGGGAGAAGTCTTTTACCTTCTTCTGCAAGGACTTCACCTAAAGCTCAACCAGAGATCAATTAGATGTCCTCAGTTGTGAATAGTTCTAATTCTGGAGCATCCTACTAAATTCCCCATCCCTATCCCTAACAACATCCCCTAGACTGGTCATTGAAGACAAAGAGTGGAAGTGTGTGGGCACCTGGCTATGGAAAATACGTTGTGTCTGGCTGCAAAGCAAAGATAGGGGGAACCCGGACAAAAATACAAGCGGCTCCTATGGAGGGGGGGTAGCCCTACAATAAATATGCCATTAAAATTGCCTAATAATATAGTAACAATCGCAATGACTATATGCACAATGCACTGTATGATAGTGCCCAATATTATTTCAGTTTATTTTAGTCAGCAATGCAGCTTTTGTTATTGCAAATCTTTGAATTAACATTTATATACCAAAACAGTTTTACATTAACAAACTGAAGAAAAGAGACAGGTCAGAGGATTCATTGTTATTATTATTATTCAGGATTTATAAAGCCAACCGTTTGCGCAATACTTTACAAAATGAAGGCAGACATTACAGTTAGGCCTCATTTACACAGGATGCTAAAAAAAAACTCTCCTAAAAGCTGTCATCAGGCTGCAGCGTTTTTGCAGAAAAAATGCCTAATACTTGTAAAAGTATCTAATGCTTTTATAGGCGTTTCGGTACATTTAAAAGTGTCAAGCGCTTGGGCATGAATTAATTTTATTGGCCAGAATGATAATTTATTCTAGCCATTGAAATAAATAAATGCTAAATCACTAAACGCGACTAGAGTTTAGATGTGTTTAGGCACATTTAGCCTCGTCAAGCGTTTTTTTCTGCCAAAACGCTGCTGCTCCTGGACGCACTGGCCCTGGGTTTTTCTTCCTGCTGGTAAATGCTACTGCTACTAAAAGCTTCTAAAAGTGTATGTGTGCATTGACACATAGGATAACATAGAGGGCCGTTCAGAAGTAGTAAAAAAAGCCTGACACCCCTAAAAGTGGCTGCAAAAATGCCCTGTGTGCATGAGGCTTTACAATACCATTTGGTACAAGAGGAATCAGAGGGCCCTGCTCGTTAGAATTTCCAATCTACAAAAGGTCAAAGGCCTTGTATTGTCCACAATTGCAAAAATCTACAATAGGTTATAAATACAGTATATATTAATGTAGATGAGTAAGAGTTTCCAGTCAGTTAAAAATGTTTGGGGTATAACATCATGCTACCCTTTTTATATTGATGCAACAAGAGTATCAGTGACGGGATTCGGTTGCTATCCAAGTTTCCATATTCTGTCACTTAAGGTCACATGACATTTGGGGACTTTATACTTTGATTGCCTCATGCTGTTAGTCTATATTTCTCCTCTGGCTGTCCAAGGACACCTTAGACTACAGCCTTTACTATCCATTGTACATTTTGTAATGATTTTATCCTATTAGGATCATACTGTTTTAAGTCATCTAACTAATTATAACCTGGATCTGGCATTTGCTCATCTAAGTTACTTCTTCAAGACAAAAATAGGAGGCTTTGTGGCTGTCATGTGTTTGACAAGAAATAAGGCAGTGGGCCAAGACACATTTGAGACAGATGGAATTTCTTGCTCCTGTGAAAATACAGTGCTAATATCATCCTGCCCTCTCCCCTCTTTAGACACAAGTGGATCTCTAGTACAGTGAACTGTCACCCGAAACTAACAAGCAGGACGTGTTTCCTAGCAATCCAAGCTTCGGTCAAAAGTTCATGCCTTGGCAGCCCTATGCCAACTTGGACGGAGATTTGAGGAATGGGTAGAAAATATTTTAATGTAATTCACCTTGCTGTGGTATTTCATTGATAACCTTTAAAAATGCAGAGATTGTGGACTAAACATTCCTTCACACGCAAGACATATTGCTAAGAATAATGACACATTACAGGCATAGTGCTGCCTGACTACTGGGTATTATTCTAACAGCTCTATTCAAGAATGTAATATGTTTTAATACCAGAGGATTTGTGCTTTATTCACTGATCAACTTGCTTCAATAATGGTTGCTGGAGTTGAAGCTCACAAGTGTGCCTTGTTTATTCCCGTTGACCTCATTCATTCCTAATGTGACATGTGAACTGCAGTACAGTGTTGTCTTTAACACTGTAGTGTATACATTGTATTTTTGAAAATAGCCTATAAAATGCAACCCCCTGCATTATTGGTACATTTTTCCATTTGTTTATTAAAAGGCACCCTATAAGGTCACCATCCACAGCAACAAGAATGCGAATAAGCTTTTAGTTTCAGCCTGATAATAAATGAAGTAGAAGAAAAAAATGTTACAATTTGTTCTTTTATTACCCACTAACATATATACACACATGCTGCAATCAGCTTATTTAAACAGTTTAGCCAGCCTATCTACTTGCATAGCAGCCAGTTCTCAGGAGGGATGCTTGCTGCATCAAAGCTGTGAATTCAGCATCTAATAGGCTTCAGACACAATTACAAACATTAAGGTGTATTTCCAATTCTGCAGCCAATTGGTAACTCACCCACTTTATATTGGCTTGTTTACATGTTATTATTCACATAGCATCACTTAAATAAAAAAATTGAATTTGCTTTTTTTTTTTTTTCTGAAAACTCCAAAAACGTTTCTTATGTTATGCAGAGGGGGCTGGGTAGTAAAGGTTTATACTAATTAACCCTGTCTGTACTATGCTAGCAGATCCCTTTATCGGTTGTACACTAGATTTGAACACTGCTAAAAATGAGTTAGGCTGGCCATACAATAATAATTTTTTTTTTAATTCAATCAGTAGGTTGAATGAAAAAAAAATGTTCCAATTCCTCTTCTACACAGTTGAGGTGGATGAGGGGATCACTCACGCTGTTCTATTGTATTCTTATGGCAACCCATGCAGCCAGTGGTCTGGGGATTCGTAAGCCCATTTTTCTTCCCTTTCTTTTCTTTAGGGCTTCTGGAATGGATTAGACCAAATCCAAGTAGTCAAAGCAGTCACTTGCCAGCACAGGAACTAATCAGAATTGCTCTGATCTGTCCTGCAATCCATAAGAAAAGAAGTATAAGAAGAGCATGGGCAGTGACACCAGAATAACAAGGTTTGCTGAAGACTCTTCTTTGGAAAATATCATTGTGGTCACAGGTATATGTTAACATTGCCTCTCTAAAATACCCTAAAAACAATAGATATTCAAATAAAAGGGGAATGAGCCGCTTCCCTACCCACCATACCATTTTCTCCAGCAATACAGGTATTTTTGTTTATTTAGCTGCCAATTGCTAACACTGGGAGTAATTTATTAAAACTGAAGAGTGCAAAATATGATGCACAGCTGCATCAGATTCTGAGTGCTCCAGTTTTAGTAACTCTACCTCTCAGTTCTACATAGCTTTTATATATTTTGATATGTTACTTTCTTTGTTACATTCTAATCAATCAGAGCAGCACTAAGCAAAGCAACTTGCATAATACATTATGCACATTATATCTGCCAAACGGGTTTAGAGAGCATCATGTGCAGAAAACATTTACAAACACTATTAAAAACTATTAAAGGGAGAGCATAATTGTATTTTTTTCATTAAACCTTTTTGAATGTGTGAGAAATATGACTCTGCATACCATCTGTAAATTAAACTAAAGCTGCAAGCAGCAAAAGTGAAAAATCACTCAACATATGTGCATAGAAATATGCTGTGCTGATTCATATACCAAAAAAACAACAACAAAATCAAAATAATGCTACATATAAATATGTGTATATTTATGATTCAAAATGCCCCTTAAATAGTCCTTCATACAAATGTCGGTAAATAAGGTGAGAACAAATTCTGTGATAGCAGACATCTCCACAAATCCCCTTTTTGGATTGGTGGATTGTATTACAACCTTATTCACAGACATTTGTATGACTGTTATATGGTGATTTTGGATCATAATTATATGTTTACAACTACATAATAATACATTCTAAATACATATTTTACTAAATACACATGTTGATATGTAGCATTCTTCTGATTGGCTTATTGTTTTGGTATATGAATCAATGCAGCATATTTTTATACCTTCTATACCAGTTTAGGAACTGGTCTTTAACATAATTTTATTTTAAAAATAATACAGAGCAGTTTCATAACTGTTTTTTTCTTTAATTGTTGATTACTTCTTTCAGCTTAGTGTGTTTTCTGGGTTGAGCTGAATTCTAATCAAATAACACCAGGTAGGTCAGGATCTTTACAGAATTTCAGTAAAACACTTCAAAGAACTCCATCTGCTGGCTGTAAATTTTAATTTTATTTATATGTAATATTTCATAAATAAAAAGACATAAAATATGTATCACGATTCTGTGTTTTAGTCTTGAATATAAATAATGCATAAATAAAAAATATATAAAAGATACCCGTTAGGCGGCTTTCTTAACCACTTGCCCTCCGAAAGATTTACCCCCTTCATGACCAGGCCATTTTTTGCAATATGGCACTGTGTTACTTTAACTGACAATTGTACATTCATTCTGTATTCGGCTTCATGTCTTTGGTAAAAAAAAAAATCCCAGTAAGTGTATATTAATTGGTTTACGTGAAAGTTATAGCATCTAAAATGGCAGTATATATACTGGAATTTTTTATTTATTTATTTTTTATACTAGTAATGGCGTCAATCAGCGACTTATTGAGGGACTGCGAGACAGTGGCAAGCATTGTGACACTAACTGACACTGTGTGGGGACTGATTAAATGCCACTTACATCTCCAGTGACACTAATGACACTGGGCAGGAAGAAATTAACATCTGGGGTGATCAAAGGGATAATTGTTTACTGCTTTGTGATTACTGTGTAGTGTTTTACTAGGGGACATGCTGCTTTCTATCCCTTTGCTTTGCAGAAAGATAGAAAGCAGGACATCCCCGTTGACAGGAGAGAGATCTGTGTTGATTACACAAAGATATCTCCTCTGTCAGCTGATCCGCCAATCATTGAGTCTCTGGTCACAAATCGCTGGCATGATTGACATTTCCGGAAGCCAATGACAGTGCAGGTAGGGCAGTGCATGAGCTCCCTAGAGATGTAAAATCACATATATATATATATATATATATATATATATATATATATATATATACATGATTTTGCACAGCGTGGCTGTCATGTAGCAGTGCATCTGCTATGGGGTGGTCAGTAAGTGGTTAAAGTTATTTGGCACAGGAAGTTGCCATTTGCAAGTGAACTTTCCCCAGAGCTCAGTGGCTTAGTGATTGTGGTGAAGTTCTGCTGACTTCCATCATCAAATCATGTGCAATCAAAAATTTTGTTTATTTGTTTTGTCTTTACACGTTTTTGGGTTTTCTTTGCATAGTGAAATTGTATCACAATAACTAAACTCTGGGGAAACTTCCCTTGCAAAGTAAACAGCTTATTTGACTTTAGCGAATCAACCTTAAATGCTAAGACTAAAAATTGTTAACAATTAGAGAAACAAGTTAAAAAAAAATTGAAATTAGATGCACCTGTCAAACAGGTCCAGAAAAATTGGACCTTGGCAGTTGGTGGTGCTCTAAACCAAAAACATTGTTGGAAGCTAGCATAATCAGGATTCAGGAATAGGATAGGCAGCATAAGCAGTTTTCAAAGGATCCCAGACCCCTAACAAATGTAATCAGTTGCATCAGCATCAGGGGTTTGATAGCTGCTGTTGATCCAGGACTGATTCATTTTGATAAATGTCAGCCGATCAACGGAGTCTGTGGACAGATGCACTCTTTTTTCCATCACAAAACTTCCAGCAGCACTGAATGGCTGTTCGGAAAGTATGCTGGATGCAGGACAGGTGAGTAGCTCGATGGCATATTGAGCAAGTTCTGGCCAGTGATCCATCCTCAAGATCCAGTAACCAAGTGGATCCTCAGTTGGAAAGCTCTTCAAGTCTTGTCTTGCCCTAGAAAATCCTGCACCATATGATGCAGATGCTTCCTATCGGTGCATAAACCTAACAGTCCTGGGAGCCGAGGACTAAAGAATTATTTAAAGGTATCAGTCAGCCAGCCGCCTTTTCCACCACTCTGCCTCAGAAACACATTGTCTAGGTAACCTCCCAGTGTCTGTAAAGGTGTTACACAAATTTTTCTTCAAGGCATCCTCAAGGTGCTGAGCTCTGCAACTTTACCCTTGTAACATGGATCAAGAAGGGTTGCCAACCAGTAATGATCCCTCTTCTTCATACCACAAATCCACCAGATGGAAAGGCAACAGTTGTAATGCTAGTAAAGATGGTCAAGCTAGCATTTATAAGCTGAGCATGTGGATGGGTGGGACATTAATTTTTTTTATGGTTCAGCAACTGGGGTAGCAAAATTTGCCTAGTGAAATCAACAAGTGGTGTACTGCTAGCAGATTGGGTGCAGGGACCTACAGCACCCATTTCTATACCATCATCCCTCTCAGTGGACGCTGTTGAAAAGACTTGAGGCATTATAGTAGGGGTAAAGATCCCAGATGAGGAGCAAGGAGAAGTCTGCACTTTTTTAGGATGTGGGTCTTTCAGCTGCTGTTGATAACAGGTTGCACGTCGGGTTGTAATATGTCTTGTCAAGCATGTGTTGCCCAAGTGGCTGGTGTTTTGGCCACGCTTGATTCGCTTCAGACACATACTGCAAACAGCAACACTGCAGTCTGCTGCACATGTGTTGAAAAAAACCCACATCAGTGAACTTTTGGAAGTCAGCGGGGAGCCAGCAGTGCCCTGCACCTGTGTAGTTCTGTTGTGTGATGCAATAGGGTGGCTGGTCTTATGCCTGCCCCTGGAGGACATCCTGCCTCATTGAAGTTGTGCCTCCTCCTTACTTTCCTTACTTTCCTCCTCTGTTCTCTCAGGCACCCAAGTACAGTCAGTATCCTTATCAGCCCTTACCTCCTCGTTACTGGAGCCAACTGGGCAGTATGCTGTGGCCGGGGGAACATGACTGCCAATTTCTTGTCTGTTATTGGTACCCCCTCTCTCTACGCTCACTCCCTTCCTCAACCTGGGAATCAATATCAGAGCATTCAAATTGCTGCGCATCCTCCAGCAGACTGACTGACACTATGATCGAATAATTTAGGTGAATTCTCCATGCATGATGGTGGGGCTACAGAAGGAGCAGCTGTGGTGGACAAGAAACCTGTAGAATAGGATGCTTTGGCAGCTGCAGTGGAAGGTGAACAAGTATGAGCCTGGGTGACAGAGGGCGAGGAGGATGAGGATGGCTTAGTTATCCACTCCACCACCTCTTCTGCATGTTGTGGCTCAATAACACAGCCAGCACCAGAAAAAAAGGTCAAGCTTGCCCTGCCTGCAGAGGGTACACCGTACTCACGACCACCGCTTTTCACTGTAGACACAGAGGCTGCTTTCCCTCTTTTAGCTGCCTGTGAGTGCCTGCCTCTCAGCTTGTTGGTCTTTTGGAAACGATGAGGATTTTTTTAGGGGATTTTATAACTTTTTATTTTTGAGTGTGGGATGGGAATTTGGTGCTTGGGTGTATAAAACATTTTTATTTATTTATAATTTTTTTTTTACTGAAATTAGGGGGTACAGCAATTATGGAGATTTTTTTTACTGCTGTTGTGGTAAAAAATTTAAATTAAAATAAATGTAAAAAAATTAAGAAAGCCAAAAATACCATGGTGACGCAGAAGGAAGAACAGCAATTATGCCCTCAATATTTTTGCTGCTGCTGCTGCAGCAATGAAAAAAAAAAAAGAAAAATTCAGAAAGCCAAAAAGAAAAAGGAAGAATACATGCGACGCAGAAGGGGGAACAGCAATTATGCCTCAAATATTTTTTACTGCTGCTGCAGCAAACCAAAAAAACAATTAAATTAAATTAAAAAATTAAAATTAAAAAAGGAAACCACTGCTGACGCAGAAGGAGGAACACCTGTGACACAGAAAGGGGAACACTGAAGATGCAGCAACAGAACCTGATGCTGCAAAAATAAAGCAATAAACAAAACAAACAAAAAAAATGGGAATAGTGGCAACACAGAAGAACTGTAAAAACACACTGACACTTCACTGACACCACTGCACTGCTCCACAACACCACATTATACTGACTACACTGTCTCCTAACACCAGTAATTAGCCTCACCTAACTAACTCCACCAACACACTACACAAGGTTGTTGTGTAAGCAGCCTTATATAGTGTGGGGCATGGACTTAGCTCATGAGCCGTGATTGGCCAAAGTCACACAGACACAGTGAATCCAGCTGTGATTGGCCAAAGCATTGCACCTGACCTGCGGTCAGGTGCGTTCAGGGGCGGACTGACAACTCATGGGGCCCCTGGGCAATAGGGGATCATGGGGCCCCTGTGTCCTTCCCCAAACTCAAAAAAGCCTATGAAAAAGATACCAGGGGCATCTCATGGGGCCCCCTACTGACCCCGGGCCCTCGGGCAGTGCCAGAGTTTCCAAATGGTCAGTCCGCCCCTGAGTGCGTTGCTTTGGCAAATCACAATGCACTGTGAGAGCACAGTGCATTGTGGGGCATGGGGGGAGACCAGCCCACCAAACGCCCGTACTGTTCGTGTGTTCACCGAGCACACAAACACATGATATTCAAGTCGAACTCATCTTCGACTCAAACATAAAGCCCATTACTACGGTAGTCCTTGAACTGCAATTGTTAGAACTGTGGCTGTCATACACAGAAGCAGTACTTTACTTTATTAGTGAATCATTTTGCTTATTCAGTGAACTACTCGCACAATACAAGGCTTTCTGTGAATAGACAAGGGGAGAGGAGAAAAGGGGAAAGCTGCAGCTCTCATAGTAGCAGCACCAAAATTATATTGAAAGTTATGCTATCTGGCATGGATGGCATTCTAATTAGTAAACAAAGGTCAGTGATTGGCCACAGTTCTGCTTTAACCACTTCATTTCTGACATCTGTACACCCACTGTGGACCAGAGCAATTTTTACATTTGTGCTACGGACCTGTTTGGTCATTACTTGTCATTACTTAAGATAACAACATAAAGGGTCTTCAAAAGGTTTTCGCACGTTTTTAACTGTATTTATTAAAAATTTCAAAAACAACCTGACAACTCTTATACTAAACTGCAAGGTCAGCCAGCTTCGTACACACACTAGTCACATGACACTCTCAGACACAACCAATTACTCTCCTCCTGCCCTCACCGTTTCCAATGAAAATATAATAGTGTAGAAACTCCATGGCCACAGATGTATAAAATCAAGCACCTAGGCATGCAGTCTACTTCTACAAACATTTGTGAAAGAGTGGGTCGCTCTCAGGAGCTCAGTGAATCCAAGCATGGTACAGTGATAGGTTGCCACCTGTGCAATTTACTTGCTACTAAATATTCCAATCCACAGTCAACTGTTAGAGGTATTATAATAAAGTGCATATAATATTATTAAATAGGTAGGAGCTGTGCACAAATTTCAAATAAAGGAACGTAGAGTACCACCATATAAACCATATATAATGTGCTGATAATTTCTCATCAGTAAATGAACAGCTTTTGTTCAATTAGTTCTTATGTATGCATGCTAATAGCTATCCAAATGATTTTTATATACATCAACATATAGGTCCTTGTGCTTTCACCACGTGCCACAAATACATATACATAGTGATAAAAAACAAATATTGTGATAGTCCTCTTAAGGGCACAATGTTGATGACCAAAGTTCATAAATCCACACCTCAGTGAAGAAAACAAGTGAATGGCTCACACACCGGACCTATATGACCCCATTCAGGTGGTCACATATCGCATTATGGTAATGTAAGCCAGAGGCGTCTCCAGGGTAGGTGTCACCCAGCACGGTAACATTTGGTGACACCCCCTCCAATGATCCCCGCAGAATGGATTGGATCTGCAGATTAAGCATAATGGATCGGACTCCGATCTATTATGCTCAATACGCAGATCCGATGCATCCTGCGGGGATCGTCGGCTTTCTTTACAACTTATCTTTTTGTGGAGCGGGTCCAGTGTCACCCCGTGCGGTCGATGTCACCCGATGCGAACCGCACCCCCCGCACCTGCCTCGGGAGGCCATCGATGTAAGCCAAGACCTCCACTTTAAGCTCTTCCCAAGATGGTCTCAATCATCAACACTTCACAGATTAGGAACAGGAAAGTTGATAAGAGATTGCCAATATATTCTCCAAAGATGTAAAAGAGGGGTTCAGAGCAGATACTCCTTTTTGGATGTTGTCATGCCACTCAAAGAAACCAAGAGAAGCTATGGTGTTCTAAATGCAGTATTTATTGTAAGAATGACATAAGTAAACAAATCGCTGCACACTCACATGTAAAGGTGCCTATGGAGCTGGCACTAGCATGCCCCTCTTTTTTAGCCTTTGGGGCTGATTTGCTAAAACTGGAGAGTGCTAAATCTGGGGCAGCTCTGCAGCTTCCAGGTTCTTTTTTTTTTTTTCAGAGCTTAATTGAACAAGCTGAAGTTAGAAGCCGATTGGTTACCATGCACAGCTGTACCAGATGTTGCACTCTCCAGTTTTAATAAATCAACTCCTATGGGACACACTATAGGTGTTTTCAATAGTTTAGAGGCAAAAAAAAAAAACCTCTCAAACTGCAGATGAATTAAAAAGTAGATACAAAAGTAGAAATGTTACTTTATATCTCTATTTCTAAACACTGAGACAGACTTTTTATTTGTTTGTTTATTTTCTTTTATTGACTTCAGTGGCTGCTAGAACTGCTGTTTTCACAAAGCAACACAGCTTTTATTTTAATATTTTTGAAGCCAAGATTTTCTGGCAAGTGATAAGAGGGGGGAGGGGGGCAGCAAGGCAGAAGGACTGTTTGGTATACTTTAATAACCTTTTGTGGGGGGCATGTGCAGCATGCCCAGTGTTCTCAACTAGTTAACAGTACAATGCTTCCTGTTCTCTCTTCCTTGTCATCAGACCTACATGATGCTTCTGGACGATCACATGTTCACCTATTCATTTTAATGGGCTGCCCTGACATTCGCCAAATGTGTCAGTGTAGCTCAAGTAGCTCTTTGTGCTTTGAGCTTTACGTGTTTTTTAAAAGAGTAATTTGACTCACTTGTCATGCATTTTTCCATGCAGAAAACCATGTGTCTGCTTGCTATGTTTGGGGTGCCATTAGCAATGAATGTCACTGCAAGCACAACATGCAATTTTGCTCGCATTTAGGGAACGATCAGGTGTGAATGCAGGTTTGCCATGGATCATATAGGGGAAGTGCAACACAAAAAAGAAAGAAAAAGTGTCTTCCCCCAAAATCTAAACTACATCCTTATCCAAGCATGCAGCCTGAACCATGCCAGGCTACACACCCTCAACTTGGGGGGTGCCTTGTCAAATGGGACCCCCTGGAAAAGCACATTGTCCCAATGTTGGTGAGGACAAGGCCTCTTCCCCACAACCATCGCTTGGTTGTTTTAGGGTTCTTCAGGTAGGGGATTTTCAAAATATGGAAGCCACAATAACTGGTCCCCAGATACTGCTGTCCGCTATGTAAATGAATAAGGGATAAATAGTACCCCTACCTAGTCATAAACAAGTAAACAGCAAACAAGCACAGTGACACTTTGGACAAGTCCTTTAATGAAAAAAAAATCTCATCATAATGTAAATTCATCATCAATCATGTGGTCCAGTGATTTACATCCACATCAATAACAATAAACGGACACCCAACACCCCTAAAAGACAAAACATCCTGCCAACTACCAACATGATATGCTACTGTTGCTTATTTGCACCAAATGACACTTCCCGGGATCCTGCTGCTAAAAGTAAACATAACAGATCCAAAGTACAAAAGGTCTGATACAGATGAAGGGAATCCCTGGCTGCTATGTTTATGGACAGAAATAAGCAGCCTGGCAATTTCATCAGGTTTCAGTTCTCTTTGTAAATGTC